>NC_092529.1:26138658-26438658 GCF_037038585.1 Patagioenas fasciata
TCAGGAAACCTGAGCAGCCTTACAGGACAGCCTGCTCCAAGCACAAGAATGATTCCTCTGAGAACCCATGAAAAGAAGCATTTATCTTGTGAGGCTGCTCATCTGAACTGATGGATCTCCAGGACAAAAAGATACCACTCAGGAGGTGAAAGCAGGGGAAGCTGCAGAGGAGGAATTTAGAAACCTTGTCCATCGATGTAAAGATGATGCCAAAGCTGATCTGGACTTCATAGCTGCAGGGGAGAATGAAGGCAGCAAGATGAGCTTACACAGTTTCCTTAAAATAAGAAACCGGGCATATGTGGGCCTCCTGCTGAACTTTGCAAGAGTAGAATCAGACAGGACTGAGGTTCTTCATGGCTTCTTTGCCCCCATCTTCACCAGTAATGTCTCCTGGGAGCTCATTCCTAAACTCAGGAGTCTAGAGAACACCCAGCAATGGATGGGACTCAAGTCAGGTGTGACCTGAGCAAACTCAGACACTCAGACACCATTACAGAAAATAAAAACTGAGAAGAGAAGGAAAAAGAAGAAATTTGGCTTTATTGCTATTTATTATGGAAATGCTCTCTGTTTGACTATTCCTGAAATCTCCCTCATCATCCACACCAGACTTGAAGCCTTTAGGAAAAAAGACTCACAGAGCCTTGTCTTGTAAGAGCATTTTCGATGTTAATGAGCCCTCTGCTGCCATGATCCTGAACTGCAGCTACTGAAACAATGAACAAACCTCTGATGAAGTGAAAGGCAGAAGCAAACCCCAGGTTTCTGAGGGTGTTTGGGACCCCATGAAGGGCCATCACTGACACAGCTGTGAAGGAAACAACAAGTGCAGGTCCCTGTCCCTGGAGGCTGGTGAAGGAAAGACTTGGAGACACTGGTTACAGGTGGTGAGGGCCATGTGGAGGTGACTCTGATGCCATGTCAGCCCTTGATGCTTGTTCATCACCAAAATGGCTGAGCCCTGACCCCTGGGACCTGGTAGATTTTTCTCAAATGTTTTACAAGGCTTTTCCTGTGGTCACTGTGAGTGTTTCATGCTTTGGGGGTGGGTTTTATGTCAAGTGCTGTTGCTTTAACTGCAAGGCTCTGGTTTTCTGTGGAGCTGCAAATGCCTGTGAGTTCTTCACAACTCACCCAGCTTCTTTCATACACCTGGCAATGGTCACGAATCACCTCAATGCCCCAGTCCCAAACTAGCTTGAATCCTCTCTTTGGATCCATACCCATCACTCCAGGAGGTTCATGCATCCACCAGGCTCATGGATGATTCCTGAGGACCATCCAAGTGTGGGCAGTGTAAGAGAGGAGCAGAGCAGGGTCAGCTCATGGGCCATGACTGAGCACAAACACCCCAGCAGCAGCCATTCCCCATCTCCCAGGCACAGCCATGCCCACAGGATGGAAATGACACTGCCATACATGAGTAGCCCAAGAGAGGGCTTTCTTCCTTCCGTATTCCCAGGAAATTCTTCCTCCTGTTCCTCCTCCACCTGCAGACATCAACTGCTTTCCATTTCTGGGCTCAGACATGGCTGGAAGGGTTCACTGAAGCCATCAGCCATCTCATTGCTTCTCCCTGACATGCCCTGACCCTCTCCCACACCTACACATGGCCAATCACGGCTGCTCAGGGCCTCCCGCTCTTCAGAAGAGGCCTTGAGCTTCTTGGTTCTTCCTGGTGCTTATTATAAACTTCCTCGCTCTCTCCGGAGTTCGTGGTGAGCTTTCTTGTCCATAACAGCCCCTTTATGATCATGTCTTACTGAATGGTTGTCTTTGTATGATCATTCGTTCAGAAAGGGCAGTCACAGGACAGCACCCAATGTGTCAAAACTGATGCCCAGTGAAATGCAGTCAAGACCTGATGAGTTATCCCTGTGTCTGTGTCTCTCCTGGAAGGAGTCTGTCCCGAGGAGGGGATCCAGCTCCTGCCACTCTCTGCAGAGGCACATGAGCAGTGTCCGTGCACCTGGGGACACAAAGGGTGACTTTTCCTAGACCACCCTTTTCCAAACTAAATGATTCCATGATGTTATGATTTCAGTATTTGTTTTGAAACCATTTGAATTCCCGCTACCTGCAGCTTTCTTCAAGGGCGGTTGTTGTGTGGCACAACTGTCCTGGCTCTCCAGGCAGATTGGGCACAGGTTTGGTGTCTGCATTGGGAGTTTTTCCCTTCCTGGCGTAAAAGGCTGTTGAGGAGAGACAGTTGTAGAGATTTGGGTCACAGGGGTTTGAAGCAATCCTGTCAAACTCTGAGCAGGCTGAGCTTTGGAGCCAAGGGACAACACAGTTGGTCTCAAAGATATTTTTTGAATGGTGTTACTATCACTGATAACAGTAACAGAGAATTCCTTATTCATCGTTATGCTAATGAACTAAAGCTCTTTAATGTCCTTCCCAACAGTCATTCGCAATTCTCAGAACAGATGCTACATCTCAGTAGTTATCTTCTTCTATGAAGTTCTTAAAACAGTGCTTTCTCTCACTTCTACTTTTTTTATCACTGAAAGAATACAACTCTTGGACGGAATTGCTCCCATATCATCCCTGTTCCATACATTTTCTCCTTTCTTTTTCTGGTGTGAGGGGCAGGTGACATAGGGGAGTTCCTTCCTTTTTAGGCAAAGAAAGCCAAGGAACAGATCCCAGGTCAGTGCAAAGTCACAAAGGAAGCCAGAATCTTTATGTGGTATGCACTGACACACACTGTCACCTGCATTTCCTGTCTCTGAAGACCCAACTGTGCAGCAGAGTCTGGAGTTCTGAGCTCCCTTCATCTGCCCTGTGTGACACGTGTGAAATGGAACTACCCCAGTCAAGAAGTTGGTTTTGATTCTTTCCAAGATTGTGGAGAGTGGCCTCAATGTGACACCATCCTGCTGTCTCAGCTCCTGGGATGCTGCCCCTGCTGTCCCATAGACTGGAAAGGATTGTGGTAGTTCCAGTGACCCTGACTTGATCCCCATCCACTGCTGGTTGTTCTCCACATTCCTGTCTCAAGTCACAGAGGATAGCGAGGCAGTAATTTCTCAGAAGAAAGATTCTTCCTTTCAGAGTGCTGCTAGGAAATGTATTTTGCTGAGTAACTGGACACAACTATGTATTTTCCTATATATTTACCGATACATATATATACTTCTTTTTCCTTATGATCACATAGAAAGACAGATAACACAGATCTCTGGAGATCACTGTCAACATGGTCTTCTAAACAGAGAACAGTTCAATTCACCTTTTTATCCTTATTTCCTCCATCAGGCCAGAGTGGCCAACAGCTTCCAGCAGGACTCACTGTGTGCCAAGGGTAAAAAGTGGCACTGACAGTCCATGGCAGTGGATTGTTTGGTGCCTTCGACTCTGTGTAAGACACAAGGATTATCTTTCGTAATGCTGGAGGTTTTGGTAGGAGAGAAATCTAGAGAACATTTTTAAAAAATGTAGGGAAAAAGAAACCAAAAGAAAGATGTAGAATGAAGTAAATGTCTTTTTGCAACTTTAAGCATCAAACGTTGTTGGTGTTTTAATTCTCCTTTCTTTGCTTTGAATACTTTAAATAGCAGTGTTTTCTCATGAGATCAAAATGAGACTTATCAGGATGTGCATTAAGAGCAGGAGGAGAACTTCTGATCCTCCACTGGATTTGCCTTCTCAGCACTCTCTCTGTTATCTGTGCATCTGATCTCCCTCATCCTCCATGTATTTCCTCCTGCCCTAACTAAACTGACCATGTCTGAAATCCCATTTCTAGCAGCTGATCTGCACACAAGCACTTGCAATTGCTCTCTGGGTTTCCCTTCCTCTTACTGTTTGATCACTCAGACACTTGTCAACAATCCAGTTGCTGCTTTCAGCTTCAAGGAGTTAAAAGCTTCCTTGTCATTCAGTAGTCTGTCTAATTCTGTCTTTAGCCAATTCTTTTATTGTGTTTATTTCATAATTTTCTTTCTGTCTACAACATTTCTTGCATGTTTCTGCCTTGGAGAAGGTGAACCTCAGTGGTGGCAGTTTGTCCCTGATGTACAGTTGAGGAATGTGGGTTTTTTTAACCATTACTCTTATCAGTGTTATTTCGATTGTTCAAAGGTAAAGCAAAGTCCCTGTTTGCTGTGTGCAGCCAGGTCTCCAAGGAGAGCAGGTGGGAGCTGGTGCAAAGGAGCTGGCACATCCAGCTGCAGAATGCAGTGGAGAAGTCTGGTGTAAGGAAAAGGGATGCAAGGCCCAGGGGGCCATGAGAGAAATGATGGGGTTGGGGAGGTGAGGAGCAAGGTTGTGCACACGGTGTGAGAGCTCAGGGGACAGCTTCTCCAGCCAGTCCAGACCTGCTTAGGAGAGACCCTGGATCCACATCAGATAATGCTGCAGTCATCTCTTCTCCACACTGAAAAGTAATAAAATACACCCTTTAACCAAAAAATGCATTTTATTAGCAGATTTTTGAAATCTTTCTCCATAACTACACTAGGACGCTTCCCTAATTGGCAGTACAAGACTAGAAGTAAATTACAAGAAGAGACATGGTTTGTTAGAGCTTTATTCAGTGTAATGAGCTCCATGGTGATTTGGTGCTGAGTCCTTGAACATTACTCAGGTGCTGAGAGGAGGTTGCACAAACCTTTCCAGAAGTCAAAGCCAGAAGAAAAAGTACTAAGTACCTTGAAGTGTTAATGAGTTCCACTGAGGACAAGTACCAGCAGAGCCTCCCCAGGGACTCGTTAGAGCAGAGAATTGGAGGCCATGGTGGCAGATAAACAAAGGGAAATGTGCAGGCAGCTGAGGTGCTGAGAAAAGCCTGGTTTTGTTGGGTGAAGCAGAGAGGCCAAGGCCTGACCCCCAGCCCCTGGGAAGGCAGATCCTGTCCCTCACACATTGCTCAGGGCTCTTCCTGGGGCAGGGGGATGTGGGCTGTGTGATGCTGAGTGAAGGACAATGCTGTGACAGCTTCCAGCCTTCCTGGGGGTGTGCAAGGAGGCCATGAGGTGCCCCAGTGCCTGAGGACAACGTCTCCTCACAGGCCTTGGTGGCAGAGGCCATGGCCATAGCCAAGGGGACAAAGACTTGGGTTCTCTTGGTGACATCCAGCCTTGCCAGTGCCCTTTGCCATCTCCACCACAGGTTGTCCTACACTGTCCCACAGCTGCTTTTGTTTCGCTACAGGCTGTAGACACCAATCTCGCTTCCTCCCCTTGCTTTCACCCTGATACTTCCATACATTGACTGATGTGTCTCCACTCTCATGCTCTGTTCCTGGAAACACAAGGAGATGGACTGATCTCCAGCTCCTTCTGGGTGATTTCTCGTACTCTGTGTTATGTCATAGAAGATGAGAATAAGGATGTTCAACAGTGTTGTCCAAGTGCTGGTCACTGAGAGATGACATCAGTAACTGGCTGCACAAAGGACTTCGTACCACTGATGATATTTGTGCCAACTTCCCACCCAGCCAACTTCCCACCCAGCATCCACTTCCCACATCAGCACCACTCTGGCCAGAAGCAGACCATGTCTGAGCCTTCCAAACACCCTGTACACGACATGCCTTTCTTTCCCCTGTCCATTTGGGTTCAGCAATCCCTTCCTTGTCCTTCACATTCCTGGAAATGGCTTCAGGACCACCTGTCCCATCCCCTTCCCAGGGAGGGAGGTAGGGTGGCCAGCCTGTAATTCTCCCAGTTCCTATTCCTGCTCTTCTTCAAGAAGGGTCTGCATTTTCTAAAGATCCCAGAGCCATTCTGGTTTCTATGACACATTTGAGAGCACAATCCGGAATCATGGTTGAGGGGGACGTAGCAGACTGGAGCACTTGCAATGATCCTGTCCAAGGCAGCTGAGATGAATCTCATTGATCCAATGGGGTTTGTTCCTGGAGTCACAAACAGAAATATCAGGGTTCCATCAAGCATCCGCATCTGATTTGGCCTTGTGGACTCCTTATGCACCCAGGGATGTTCAGAGACTGAGTCTGTCCCTTTTTCACACAGAGGCAGGAGTCACAGTGTCCCTCTGGCCTCCTGGTACGACACTCAAAGGATGGGAAGTATCTCATCCCTTTGGTGTGTCACATACTCTGTACTCATCTCAGATTTCCCACATCATGTGGAACGGACACATGGACCTTGGTTCAAGGAAGAAGATCCCAGTTCAAGGAAGCAGGCCTTCATTGTACCCCCAAGGAACAGCTGATGGCATTTGTGCTCGCTTGGGTTCATCTCACCTCACATACATGATGTGCATGTTTACAACTCACCTGTACAGTGCAACATGGACTTCAGACCTATTCATTCAATGTATCTTCATGGAAAGAAGAACAACCTCTCTGAGCTAAGGTGGGAGGCCAGAGTTAGAAACAGTAGTCCTCAGGGGCCAGTGCATGATGATTGACCTGAGGCTCCTTCCAAAGGGGTGTCCAGTGCACAGGGGCACAGCCCAGCCCCTGCTCTGCTGGTCCTGCAGGTCTCTGGCAGGAGGCCTGGCTGTGAGGGGACACTGCTGTGTGCCAGCCCTGCACACACACACTGCTCAGCTGTACAATGGTGTCTGCATCTGTGCGCAACTTTCTTGGGCTTGTTCTTGAGAGAAACTCTGTAAAAACACATAAACATACAGGCACTGCCCTGAGGAGATCACCCTTCATTATACATGCCAGCTCTGTCACAGCAGTGCCCGTTGCCTGTCCTTGCCTGCGGTTACAGGTCTCACACACAGCAGGATGGTGACCAAGCTGCCAGAGCACTCAAGCCTTGAACCAACACAAGGGGTGGGAAGGAAACTGTGGAAGTGGAAAAAAACACCCCCCAAAGATCCAGAGATGGTGCTCCCCAGTCACACTGCCGTACCTGCACTTCATTTCCTTCCATACAAACGCACAAACTGTCCCTGCAGCTCCAAAAATACCTTGGAGTAAGGATTTCAGGAAATATTCCCAAATATTTGTGATGGCCTTTGTTATGGTTAAACACATAAAAACAACACTTTATTTAAAAATCCACTCAGACAGAAAGGCACATAAGAGAGTGAATTACAAAGGGGATGACAATATTCTAGTGACGAAAAATAAACCACCACCACAAAAAAAAAAAAAAAAAAAAAAAAAAAAAGAGAGAGATATAATGTAATGAATTGTTTTATAACTGCTATGCAGAAGCTGATGAGAAGACTATTGCTTCAGGAAAATATCAGTCATCAGTTTGCGCAGGGCAGCCTTGAGCTCCTGGTTCCTCATGCTGTAGATGAGGGGGTTCACTGCTGGAGGCACCACCGAGTACAGAACTGACAGCACCAGATCCAGGGATGGGGAAGAAACGGAGGGGGGCTTCAGGTAGGTGAATATGCCAGTGCTGACATAAATTGAGACCACGGCCAGGTGAGGGAGGCAGGTGGAAAAGGCTTTGTGCTGTCCCTGCTCAGAGGGGATCCTCAGCACAGCCCTGAAGATCTGCACATAGGAGAAAAGAATGAAAACAAAACACGAAAATGCTAAACAGGCACCGACCACAAGAAGCCCAGCTTCCCTGAGGTAGGGGTGTGAGCAGGAGAACTTGAGGATCTGGGGGATTTCACAGAAGAACTGGCCCAGGGCATTGCCCTTGCACAGTGGCAGTGAAAATGTATTGGCCGTGTGCAGCAGAGCACTGAAAAACCCAGTGGCCCAGGCAGCTGCTGCCATGTGGACACAAGCTCTGCTGCCCAGGAGGGTCCCGTAGTGCAGGGGTTTGCAGATGGCAACGTAGCGGTCGTAGGACATGACAGTGAGGAGAGAATATTCTGCTGAAATGAAAAAGAAAAACAAAAAGAGTTGGGCAGCACATCCTCTGTAGGAAATGACCCTGGTGTCCCAAAGGGAATTTGCCATGGATCTGGTGACAATGGCGGAGATGGTGCCCAGGTCAAGGAGGGCGAGGTTGAGCAGGAAGAAGTACATTGGTGTGTGGAGGTGCTGGTCACAGACTATGGTGGTGATGATGAGGCCGTTGCCCAGGAGGGCAGCCAGGTAGATGCCCAGGAAGAGCCAGAAGTGCAAGAGCTGCAGCTCCCGTGTGTCTGTGAACGCCAGGAGCAGGAACTGGGTGATGGAGCTGCTGTTGGACATTTGCTGCCTGTGGACATGAGACTTGTGCAAGGAGGAAAAGACAGTGACAAGTTAGGGGAGACAAGTCCATTTCCCACAGACCCTCCCATCCCATCACAGACAGAGACACTTTTCCTCTTTCCAGGAGAATGTCCTGGCTGGAGCCCACGTCGGTGCTTGAAGAGTGTGCAAAGAAGAGCAGGGTTTCTGTCCAGGGGCTCTTGAGCAGTCAGCCTGACCCTGTGTGATTGAGTGGGGCAGGGGCCAGTCCTGGGGTTCAGCATTGTCAGCTGGAACCGCTCCTTGTGCAGAAGGGACTGTCAGCATCTGTACCCCCAGGCCTGAGAAACTTTTGAGAGCTTTGGTGTTTCTACAGCTCCTTCTCCCCTCCCACCCTGGGGCGTGTTCTTGGGTGTCAGAAACCCTCAGCATTTCTGCTGCACTCAGGGAAAAAAGAGTGAGTCCTGCGAGACCAGAGGAGTCCTGTGGGTCAGTGCAGAGTGAGGGCAGCTGCTCTGTCCCTCTGTCTTGCTCCAGCTGCGCTGGGCTGGCACCTTTCTGAGATGGAGCCTGATCACACTCCCATGTTACCCTGAAAAGCCACCAGGCATTGCTGAGAGCAGAGGGATCCACTTCAGAGAACAACATGCCCAACCTTTCCTAAGGTCTCAGCACCCCACGTTTAGACACACATGGCTCATTCCCCAGCCCCACAGACTGCATTGCCCACAGCTCCACAGAGCAGAGCAAAGCTGGACACGTGTTCCCATGGACACACCGGCAGGAAAGGACCCACAAGATCAGGCTGTGACTCTGCAGATGAAACTGCCATCCCCAGAGAGCCTGACAGCAAGAACAAGATCCCAACAGCAGTGACCCAGAGCAGGGGAGCAAGAAGGACAATGCGGTGAGGGTGGGTGTGAGAGAGGCCAGGGCAGAGGCAGCCGGGCACTCTGACAGCGTCACCCTTCCCCAGCTGTGCAGCCACCTCCCACACACCAACATTGCCGGGCAGCTGCTCTCAGCCCCTGTGCTCTGCAGAGGAACTGGAGCTCTGGCTGCACAGGAGCTGCTTCATGCCTTGGAGCCCCCGGCCCTGAGGGCAGAGGCTTTGCTGGGTGGGAGAGGAGGCCAGGGGGCTGCTCACGGGAGGGATCTGCGCTGCAGGGGATCATACAGAGATTTCTGGATTCACCCTCCACCTACGGATCTTGTTTGAGTTTCCTCTCATTCATTGATCCTGTCCCTGCTGCGTGGAGATTCTCCCCCTGGGAGGTGTTTCCCTGTCCATGTCTCTTCCCTGTCAGTGCTCACAGACCCCATCCCAGCCTCTGTGGTATCCTACATGCAGAGACTTACCGTGTAAGGACTGTGAAGATTTGTCTCTCAATGAGCCCTCAGCAACGAACCACCTACAATGCCTTTCGCCTCTCTCTGCCTGGCTCCTGTGCCCTCGGTGCTGCAGGCAGAGCCCTCAGCCCTGCTGCGCTGTGCAGAGGAGCTGCTCCTGGGCAGAGCTGTCTCTCTGCAGCGCTGCCGCTTGCCAGGAGGTCCCTCTGTCCCAGGAGCCCAGCCCAGCTCAGCAGTACAGGAGCAGCCCATGATGTCCCTTTCTCTGTCCCCTCTGGGCTCTCTCCACGTGTCCCTGGAGCTGTTGGGGCACATCCTGTCAAACAGCCTCAAGTGATCAGTGATGTTGATTCTCTCTCTGAACAGACACTTCTTGCCAGCATTGTGTTCTCTGTATTAAAAAATAAATCAGTATGAGAATCATATTTTCTTGTCCCATCATTAGGCAGGACACCAGGAATGTTACAGCAAATTATCTAATTTCTGTAAACTGTGGATGGGAATTTCTTCATTTGAATGAGTTTAAGCATTATATTCTGGTTTTATACTCCTAGGTCTAGAGAGACATTCATCAATCTTTGTCCATGTCATGTCTGTGCTCTGAAGCAAAGCCTTTGCACACATGGGCTCTTGGACACTTGGTACCAGGTTTCGTGTGGCAGGTCAGAGCTGGGCTGGTGCCACAGCTGGGGTGGTCCAGCCCAGATGTGAGGCAATGGCCTCAACCAGGGACCTGACTGGGCAGCTGGAGCTGTCAGTGTTGCAGACAGAGCTGTGACACGGGTGGAATGAACTGCCAGGCAGGGTGGCAGAAGTGAGTTCATCTGGTCTGCAAGGACAGCAGCCTCCAAGCACAGCAACAGTCCAGATCAGAACTCAGTCTGGACCTCTAAGGCAATTCAAGGGCCCATAATGAGCTGTTACTACTGCAGGAACAGTTAAAGGAGAAACAAAGACAGTGTGTGGCCGTTGATGAATTTAATAAGGGAAAGAGGTGAGAATCCCTGTGTCCTCTTGTCTTCCATCTTCACCTGCAATGTGTCCCAGGACTGTGTGACTGGAGACAGGAATCTGGAGAACAATCAGCTGAGGATGGGGATCAAGTCAGGGGTCACTGGAACTAACACAATCCTCTCCAGTCTATGGGACAGCAGGGGCAGCATCCCAGGAGCTGAGACAGCAGGACGATATCACAGTGAGGCCACTCTCCACCATCTTGGAAAGCTCATGGAGACTGGGGGGACTCCCTGAGCACTGGCAGCTCTCACACAGTGTGTGCACTTTTCAGAATGGCCAATGGGTGAGCAGGGGAACTAAGGGCTGTGCCCCAGAACATGTCCACTGGGACCCCATTTCTGGGTGTCTGGAAGAGAAGGTGATGGGGTTTACCCAGGGCAGGCTGTGTCTGTCCATGCTCTTTGCTTTCTGTGAGGAAAGGACAGGGTTGTGGACGTGGGGAAAACATTGATGGTCTGTTACCTGGAAGTCAGCAAGGCATTCAGCATCATCCCCAACAATATTCTTGTGTCCAAGATAGGACATTATGGTCTGTGTCAGTGTGTAAGTAGATGGGTAAAAAGCAATCTGGATGGTTGGGCTTGGAAAGGTGCTGTAGAAAGGGAGAAACTTTCCAGTCCTGAGGACAGTCAAGCACTGGAAGCTGTTTCCCAGGAGTGCACACTCACTCTGTCCCAGAAAGCGACCAAGATGTGTTTGGATCAAGCCCTGAGTAATCTGGTCTGACCCTGCTTTGAGCGGGAGGTTGGTCAAGACATTTCCTGTCATCACATTGAGCCTGAATGACGCTGTCCTTTCATCCCCTTCATGTTTTCAGTTTAGACAAAGCTCTCAGGTGCTTCCTGACCACAGGAATAATTCACATGAGGTGCAGGGCTGCTTTACAAGTGCCCTATAGAGCCCTGACCACAACTTTTGCATCGCTTTTCCTTTGCCCCAACCCAGGGTCTTTTTTGCTGTCCTAACTCCCTTGCAGAAAGAACTGCCCATATTGCTAACCCTTTCAGGGCAGGTTGTTCAAGAGGTGTCAGCATCCATGTACAGAGTGTGCACATCAGCCAGACAGCAAAGCCACCATTACAGAAACAGACACGAGGCTCTTGACCAGCTCCTTGAACCCTGATATCAGCGTGACATGTCTGCTGAGATTCCAGGGAACACCTGAACTGTAAGGGCAGAGCATATGAGTCCTCGATGGGTGACTTGTCTCCTGACCCATGTGGTGCTTTAGGCTGTGAGGAGAATCAAAACCAGCCACTTGACTGGGGTAGTTCCATTTTACAGGTGTCACACAGGGCAGATGAAGGGAGCTCAGAACTCCAGACTCTGCTGCACAGCTGGGACTGCAGAGACTGGAAATGCAGGTGACAGTGTGTGTCAGTGCACACCACATAAAGATTCTGGCGTCCTTTTGTGCCTTTGTACCAAAGCCCAGCCTGCTCAGATTTTGAAAGGATTGCTCCAAAGCCTGGTGACCCAAATCTCTACAGCTGTCTCTCCTCAACAGCCTTTTACCCCAGGAAGGGGAAAACTGCCAATGCAGGCACCAAACCAGTGCCCAACCTGCCTGGAGAGCCAGGACAGTTGTGCCACACAACAGCAGCCTCTGAGGGAAGCTGGAGGTGATGGAATTGAAATGGTTCCAACCCAAATCATAGAATCATGGCATCATAGAATCATTTATTTTGGAAAAGACCCTTAACAATATAGAGTACAAATGTAAATCAAATCCCTAATCGCCACATCTCCACATCTTCTAAATACCTCCAGCAATGGAAGCTCCAGTCCTGAGCTGGCAGGACACCATTGGCTGCAGTTGGACATAAGATACTGGTCATGACTGTGAGTTCAGCCCTCGCTGGCAGAATGTCTCACACATCACTGAGGAGGGCAGGGGGTTGGGAGATGGGAGCATGTTTCAGTTTCCAGATCCCAGCACAGAGCCTAAACCATCCTGCCCTTGAACTCTGGCATCCCATTTCCTGAGACGCAAAGCTGATGGCCTTATGTGGATAATCATGTTAAAAGGCACGAATAATCCTTCAAGTATTTGTGTAATTTGTCTTGGAATCTGTAGTTATATTTAAATATCTGTAAAATAGTACCCTGCATCTGTGGTAACCCCTCTGGCAATGACAATTAAATAAGTATTTGCACTATAAGGCTTCATAAGCAATCCACAAGAACACATCTAAGTGGTTCAGATGAAGGGGGGTCTGGCAAACGTCACCCTTTGTGTCCCCAGGCGCATGGACACTGCTCATGTGCCTCTGCAGAGAGTGGCAGGAGCTGGATCCCCTTCTCGGGACAGACTCCTTCCAGGAGAGACACAGACACAGGGGGAACTCATCAGGTCTTTACTGCATTTCACTTGGCATCAGTTTTGACACACTGGGTGCTGTCCTGTGACTGCCCTTTCTGCACAAATGATCATAAAAACACAACCATTTAGTAAGACATGGTAATAAAGGGGCTGTTATGGACAAGAAAGCTAACCATGAACTCAGAAGAGAGCGAGGAAGTTTAAAATGAGCACCATGAAGAATCAAGAAGCTCGAGGCCTCTTCTGAAGAGCGGGAGGCCCTGAGCAGCCATGATTGGCCATGTGTAGGTGTGGGAGAGGGTCAGGGCATGTCAGGGAGAAGCAATGAGATGGCTGATGGCTTCAGTGAACCCTTCCAGCCATGTCTGAGCCCAGAAATGGAAAGCAGTTGATGTCTGCAGGTGAAGGAGGAACAGGAGGAAGATTTTCCTGGGAATATGAAAGGAAGAAAGGCCTCTCTTGGGCTAATCATGTATGACAGTGACATTTCCATCCTGTGGGCTTGGCTGTGCCTGGGAGATGGGGAATGGCTGCTGCTGGGGTGTTTGTGCTCAGCCATGGCCCATGAGCTGACCCTGTTCTGCTCCTCTCTCACACTGCCCACACTTGGATGGACCTCAGGAATCATCCATGAGCCTGGTGGATGCATGAACCTCCTGGAGTGATGGGATATGGATCCAAATAGAGGATTCAAGCAAGTTTGGGACTGGGACATTGAGGTGATTGGTGACCATTGCCAGGTGCGTGAAAGAAACTGGATGAGTTGTGAAGACCTCACAGACATTTCCAACTTTACAGAAAACCGAGCCTTGCCGTTAAAGCAACAGCACTTGACATAAAACCCATCCTCAAAACACAAAACACTCACAGTGACCACAGGAAAATCCTTGAAAACTATTTGAGAATAATTTACCAGGCCCCAGCTCAGCCATTCCGGTAATAAAATCATCAAGGGCTGACATGGCATCAGAGCCACCTCCACATGGCCCTCACCACCTGTAACCAGTGTCTCCAAGTCTTTCCTTCACCAGCCTCCAGAGACAGGGACCTGCACTGGTTGTTTCCTTCCCAGCTGTGTCAGCGATGGCTTCCATGGGGTCCTAAACACCCTCAGAAACTTGGGGTTTGCTTCTGCCTTTCACTTCATCAGAGGTTTGTTCATTGTTTCAGTATCTGCAGTTCAGGATCATGGCAGCAGAGGGCTCATTAACATTGAAAATGCTCTTAGAAGCCAAGGCTCAGTGCAGCATTTTCCTGAAGGCTTCGGGTGTGGTGTGGATGATTAGGGAGATTTCAGGAACAGCCAAGCAGAGAGCATTTCCACAAGAAACAGCAATAAAGCCAAATTTCTTCTTTTTCCTTCCCTGCTCGCCCTTCCCTCCCTTTCCATAACAGGTGGCATCGACAGCCTCCTGTTCATATTGATGTGGAGCGTCTCAGGATAAGACTGAATGTATTGGAAAAGTGGGTGTCTAAATCACCATGTGAGTGAGGAGATAGGCCAGGACACCTCAAGGGGAATCACACAACTCTGGACCAATACATGGAAGTTCTTGGGAATCTCAGGTGCCACAGCACAGCGATACCTGTGTTCATGGAGCTGGCTAAGTGACCCATCTCCTGTTCTGTAATGGTGTCTGAGTTTGCTCAGGTCACCCCTGACTTGAGCCCCATCCACTCCTGGGTGTTCTCCAGACTCCTGCCTTCAGGAACAAAGTCCCAGGAGACCTTGCTGGTGAAGATGGAGACAAAGAAGCCATGAAGAACCTCAGTCCTGTCTGATTCTACTCTTAAGAAGTGCAACAGCAGGCCCACAATCGCCCTCTCTATTTAACTGCAAATGAAGCTATATCAGGTCATCTTCCTGCCCTCAGCCTCCCCGCAGGTATCAAGTCCAGGGCAGCTTTGGCATCATCCCCACATCCATGGACAAGTTTTCTAAATTCCTCCTTTGCAGCTTCCCCTGCTTCCACCTCCTGTGTGCTGCCTTTTTGCTCTGGAGCTCCAACAGTTCAAATGGGCAGCCTCACGAGATAAATGCTTCTTTTCATGGGAACTCAGAGAGATCATTCCTGTGCTTGGAGCAGGGTGTCCTGTAAGGCTGATCAGATTTCCTGAGCTCCTTCACACTTCAGACCTACTTCTATGTCCCCACCTCTATCGGCCGCTGTCCCCCGGTATGTGAAAGTCTGGAGCCCACCAGCCTGAGCTCTGCTGCTGGCCTTCCTCCCTCCACTCTGGTGCCTGGGACCCCACTGTTTCCTGGTCGCAACAGCCAAGGTGGACACTGATGTTCACATCTCTCACCAGCTCTTCTTTGTTTCCCACTTCCAGATCCAGGTGCGAATCACCATTGTTGCTCACCAAGCAGACATGTTAAGAAGTTGTCACAAGATCCTCTGGACTGTTGGCACCTGCCACTTTGCCAGGCCAGTGAATGTCAAGGCAATTACAGTTCCCCATAGGAAACTGCTCATTGACTGGTGACTTCTTCAGGTTGCTGACAGAAGATCTTTTCCATGATCCAGTAGTTTGCAAAACCCAACGCGCTGTCACCCTGTACTGGGTTTACATGGCAAAGTCTTGGAACTGGGGGTGAGTGTGGTTGTGCTACAGTTGTCACCTCTCTGAGAAGACAACAGGTGTTCCACTGACATCAGACAGCTGATTTCAGCTGGCTCCAAATGGACCCACTCCTTGCCAAATCTGAGCCACTCAGTGATGCTGGCAGCACCTCTGGGATATTGTATTTGAGAAAGGGTAAAAAACACTGCACAACAGCAGGTGGGAGAGAGGAGGGAGGAGATGTGAGAGAAAAGCACTGCAGACACCAAGGTCATATCCCATAGGACCCAAGCAGGTCCCTCAGCAGGCCAAAGCTTGCTCTCCTGAAATCCTGCTCTTTGCCTTGTTATCATCTCCCAGGAGCCTCAGCTCCACTGTCCCATCCCTGACTGTTCCATCCTGACCAACTCTTTCTGGTTTGTAAGTGTGAAGTCCCACAGGGCACCTCACCCCACTGACTTCTCAGTCACCCGTGTCAGGAAGATGTTGTCAATGAGCTCCAGCCCCTCCTGGATGGCTGGTACCTTGCAGATATTGGGATATCTCAGGTCTGCCACGAGGACACCGCCCTGGAAACATGAGGTTTCTTTCATTTGTCTGAAGGAGGCCTCATCTAATTCCTCTGCCTGATCAGTGAGTCTGTAGCTGATGTCCAGTCACCACAACACTGCCCATGTTGTTCTGCCTTTTCCTGATGACTCCTCAACCTTCAGCTGACATTGTCTGTCCCCAGGCAGAGCTCCACACATTCCTGCTGCTTTTCCACATGAAGAAAAACTACCCCTTTGAATCCAGACCTCTGGTATTATAAGTACCAGACCCCCAATAGCCCACACTTTCTCCAGGAGATGGTGTTTGTAGTGCCCTGCAGCTCCTTATCCTGTTGGCTTGGGAGAGACACCCTAATCAGGTTAAACCATCTGCATGAAAACATCAATAGCTGAGTAAATGGAGCTTCAGTCCAGGGAGAGCAGCAACTTTGAGAAAATCTGGTGTTCACTCAGGTTCGGGTTTGATAAGAGGAAGTGACCAGTTCTATCCAGGGGCAGGAGAACAAACCCATCCATAAGGCCAGAGCAGGACCTGACACACTGATCAGTGACCCTGAGGAGAAGGGCCTGGGCACTCCAAGGTCCCCACACCAGCCCGTGGTGCACGCTCACCATGAACAAGGCAGCTACACACGGGGCTGCATGAGGAGGAGCGTGGGGACCCAGACACCTGGAGTTCTCATCCCATTCGGTTCAGCACTGGTGTGACCCCACACACACGGGGGTGTGCCAGTGTGCGGCTTCCCAGTTTGGAGAAGCAGGGAGGAACTGGAGAGTGCAGGGCTCTGCCAAGGCAGGTTCAGCACCTTGTGCACATGGTGTGGGATGCTGAGGGACCTGGGCTGTTTTGGCCCAGCAGCGCTGGAGAGGCTGCAGCAGTGCAGGAGTCGCCTGAGAGTGCTTGAAGGGTGGTTTCAGAGGTGGTGGAGGTTTTCTTCGTAGTGGGAAAGAGCTTGAGAAAGAAATAATGTCCCAAAGTGCAGCTGTGCAGGTCCAGGCTGGACATGAGCAGCAAGGAATGTGACTGGAAGGGCAGTGCTGTGGTGGAGCAGGTCAGCAGAGGGAGTCTGCATCAGCCCAAGGCTTTGTGCTCCAAGGAACAGCTGGGGAGGATGGAGAGATCTCAGCAAAGGAAGGAAGATGCTCAGACAAGAGCAAGGTGGGGCAGCAGGGGGGATGTCTGCAGCCTGCAGGGAAAGAGGTGCAGGGGATGCCACAGCACAGGACAGGCTGTGGTGGAGATGATCAATGGATGTAAAGAGGCTTGAAGCCCCAGCAGACATGAGCTCCTTCTCCCCTTGGCTGTGGTTGTTGTCTCCACCTCTTATGCCTGTGAGGAGACACCTTGTCCTTCCAGCACAGGGGCCTCATGGCCTCCTTGTCCCCAGCCAGGAACCTGGGAGCTGTGGGACCATAGTCCTGCCCTTGGCCTTGCACAGCCCCACATCACACTGTCCAGGAAGGGCCATGGGCAACGTGGGAGGCACAGGATCTGCCTTCCCAGTGCTGGGAGTCAAGGCTTGGCCCTTTGGTTAATGAAACAAATTCAGGTTTACTCAGCATAAGAGCCACCTTTCACTTGCTTACCCTTTGTTCTGCTTCAAGTTTTCTGTCCCAGCTGCCCTGGGGATGGTTTCTCAGTTGTGTCCCTCACTGGGATTCATTAATATTACAAGAAACTTTGAAGTTTAGATCTGACTTTGAATTCTTCAACTTGTCCTCAGGGTCGGAGGTTCATGGACTCTTCACCAAAGCCACCAGAGGGGTCATTAAAGCACCTTGGGCTGCTCCTGTGCTGCTGAGCTGGGCTGGGCTCCTGGGACAGAGGGAGCTCCTGGCAAGCGGCAGCGCTGCAGAGAGACAGCTCTGCCCAGGAGCAGCTCCTCTGCACAGCGCAGCAGGGCTGAGGGCTCTGCCTGCAACGGGAGATGAGCCAGAAAGAGAGGGGAAACGCAGTGTGGGCTGGGAGGTTTTCTGTGAGTTCACAAGGAGAAAAATCTTCACACAGAGTAGGTGGTGGGATTTGCTGACGCTGGTACAACAAACTAGACAGGTAAGGAAAACTATCAGAAACTTTCTTGTATAGCTAAGGAGGACATGCAGCAGAGCAGGGAATTCCTTCATGAACCATCAGAGGCAGCTGCCTCCTGCTGAGGATGACTCCAGGTGTGTGAAGCTGTTTCTGCACCCAGGGTTGCCCTGCAGAGCAGGGTCCCTGCCAAGGAGATCCCCACAGGTCTGTGTAGAGAAGCTGTGGGTGGAAGGAGTGACCCCTATCAGGGCAGGAAAGGTGTTTCTGCTGTGGAGAGGGTGCTGTATGGGTCAGCACTGCTCACAGCTCCAGATCACCCCCAGGATTTTTCCAAGGGGATGCCTCAAGAAGATCAATGCAAGGATTACCAGACAGATAAGGAACTTTCCTGAGCCTGCCTTTTCAGTTTCCTCTCCCAAGGGGTGGGGGGTGCAGGAAAGGATAAAATAAAAATGAGCTCTCAGGCTTAAACAAGTCACTGAGACTCCTGAACTGCAACTCTGAGTGATCAGCACATCTGCCAGAAGGCTCATAACATCCCTTCACCACCCCTCTACCTGTGGACAGTACCTGCATCACCTTGGCTGGACCCGTCAGCCTCAGTCTGACCTGTCCTGTTTTCCAGCCTGCAAACAGGAAGATGCCCCCAGGCAGTGCCCTGTGAACAGGCAGGATCTGTAGGGCCAGGGGAAGGGCACAGAGGGTGGGATGGGGTCTGTGAGCACTGACAGGGAAGAGACATGGACAGGGAAACACCTCCCAGGGGTAGAATCTCCAGGCAGCAGGGAAATGATCAGAAATGGGACGAAACTGAACCTGGAATGGTTATGAGAGGGAGAACAGAGAAAAGTCCCTGTGATCCCCTGCAGTGCCTATCCCTCCTATGAGCAGCCCCCTGGCCTCCTGTCCCACCCAGCAAAGCCTCTGCCCTCAGGGCCGGGGCCTGCAAGGCATGAAGCAGCTCCTGTGCAGCCAGAGCTCCAGTTCCTCTGCAGAGCACAGGGGCTGAGAGCAGCTGCCCGGCAATGTTGGTGTCTGGGAGGTGGCTGCACAGCTGGGGAAGGGTGACGCTGTCTGAGTGCCCGGCTGCCTCTGCCCTGGCCTCTCTCACCCCCACCCTCACCGCATTGTCCTTCTTGCTCCCCTGCTCTGGGTCACTGCTGTTGGGATCTTGTTCTTGCTCTCAGGCTCTCTGGGGATGGGAGTTTCAGCTGCAGAGGCACAGCCTGATCTTGTGGGTCCTTTCCTGCAGGTGTGTCCGTGGGAACAGGTGTCCCAGCTTTGCTCTGCCCTGTGGGGCTATGGGCAATGCAGTCTGTGGGGCTGGGGAATGAACTGAGTCTCCCTGAATCAAATGCCATCATTAGGACTCTTGATTGTCTCGTTAAGGTTTCCTTCCAAGCTGTGAGCATCCATCCAGGATGGAAACCTGTCCAACAGATTCTGTGTGTTATCTGAATCCCAATGTAGAAGCACAGAAATGAAGCAACAGACAAAATGCTGTTTGGTTTGTGAAACAAAATCGTACGTGTCCTGGGCTAAATGTGGGGTGCTGAGACCTTAGGAAAGGGTGAGACATGTCATGGTGTGAGATGGATCCCTCTGCTCTAAGCAGTGCCTGTTGGCTTTTCAGGGTAACATGGGAGTGTGATCAGGCTCCATCTCAGAAAGGTGCCAGCCCAGGGCAGCTGGAGCAGGACAGAGGGACAGACCAGCTGCCCTCACTCTGCACTGACCCACAGGCATCCTCTGGTCTCGCAGGACTTGGTCTGTTCTCCCTGAGTGCAGCAGAAATGCTGAGGGTTTCTGACACCCAAGAACACTCTCCAGGGTGGGAGGGCAGAAGGAGCTGTAGAAACACCAAACCTCACCAACTCAGTTTCTCAGGCCTGGGGGTACAGATGCTGACAGTCCCTTCTGCACCAGGAGCGGTTCCAGCTGACAAAGCTGAACCCCAGGACTGGCCCCTGCCCACCCAATCACACAGGGTCAGGCTGAGTCCTCAAGAGCCCCTGGGCAGAGACCCTGCTCTTCATTGCACACTCATCAAGCACCGACGAGGGCTCCAGCCAGGGCGTTCTCCTGGAAAAAGAAAAAAATGGGTCTCTTTGTGGGAGGGTCTCTGATAAATGCCTTTGGTTTTTCCCAGAGAAGTCTCATCAAAACCGTCACTGTCTTTTCTTCCTTGCACAGGTCCTCATGCCTACAGGCAGCAAATGTCCAACAGCAGCTCCATCACCCAGTTCCTCCTCCTGCCGTTCACAGACACACGGGAGCTGCAGCTCTTGCACTTCTGGCTCTTCCTGGGCATCTACCTGGCTGCCCTCCTGGGCAACGGCCTCATCATCACCACCATAGCCTGGGACCAGCACCTCCACACCCCCATGCACTTCTTCCTGCTCAACCTCGCCCTCCTTGACCTGGGCTCCATCTCCACCAGTCTCCCCAAGTCCATGGCCAATTCCCTCTGGGACACCAGGATCATTTCTTATATGGGATGTGCTGCCCAACTGTTTTGCTTTGTCTTTTTCATTTCAGCAGAGTATTCTCTTCTCACCATCATGTCCTATGACCGCTACGTTGCCATCTGCAAACCCCTGCACTACGGGACCCTCCTGGGCAGCAGAGCTTGTGTCCACATGGCAGCAGCTGCCTGGGCCACCGGGTTTCTCAGTGCTCTGCTGCACACAGCCAATACATTTTCACTGCCACTGTGCAAGGGCAATGCCCTGGGCCAGTTCTTCTGTGAAATCCCCCAGATCCTCAAGCTCTCATGCTCACACTCCTACCTCAGGGAAGCTGGGCTTCTCATATTTGGTGCGCTTTTTTTTGAGGGATGTTTTGTGTTCATTGTGTTGTCCTATGTGCAGATCTTCAGGGCCGTGCTGAGGATCCCCTCTGAGCAGGGACGGCACAAAGCCTTTTCCACCTGCCTCCCTCACCTGGCCGTGTTCTCCCTGTACGTCAGCACTGCCATGTTTGCCTACCTGAAGCCACCCTCATTCTCCTCCCCATCCCTGGATCTGGTGGTGTCTGTTCTGTACTCGGTGGTGCCTCCAGCAGTGAACCCCCTCATCTACAGCATGAGGAACCAGGACCTCAAGGATGCCCTGTGGAAACTGATGACGGGATTAATGCCTGAAGCAGCAAACTGCCCATCTCCTTCTTCATAGCAGTTTTAATGCAACTAATTTCAGGCCTGGCCTGTCATCTCTATTTGTTGTTGGTGGTGGTGTTTCTATTGTGATCATGTTGTCATCCCCTTTCAAATTCACTCTCTGCTGTTCTTTTATAACCACTGACTGTGCCCTTTGTGTATTTAAACAAATTAAAGAGCCCTGTAGTGACTCTTTTTCATGGGATCCTTTCTCCAAGGCCCGTTTGGAGCTGCAGGGACAGTTCCTGTGCATCGGAGGAGGGGAAATGAGTCCAGCCTGCCAGCCCTGCCAGGGAGCACCAGCGCTTGTTCTTCCAGAGCTGTTCTGGTTCCACTCCCACACTCTCCTTCTCATCCCTTGTGTTGGTGCAAGGCCTGAGTGCTCTGGCAGCTTGGTCCCCGTCCTGCTGTGTGTCAGTGCTGTGAGCGCAGGCAGGGACAGGCAATGGGCACTTGTGTCACGGAGGTGGCCTCACAACAGCCTTTCCAGGTAGAAAGGTGATCTCCTATGGGAAGGGCCAGAAGGTTTAGGTCTTCTTCTAAAGGTTATCTCAAGAACATGCCCACAAATGTGGCCACAGATTCAAACACCATTGTACATCTGAACAGTGTGTGTGTGCAGGGCTGGCACACAGCAGCGTCCTCTCACAGCCAGGCCTCCTGCCAGAGACCTGCAGGACCAGCAGAGCAGGGGCTGGGCTGTGCCCCTGTGCACTGGACACCCTTCAGAAGCTGTCCCAGGGCATCGTCACGCCCCTCATAACCACCATTTCCAGCCTTGGCCTCTCTCCCCAGCTCACAGCTCTTCCCTCCATGGATGGACACTGAATGAGCAGGTCAGAAATCCATGTTTGCATTGTACAGATGAGATGTGAGCACGCACATCATGTATGTGAGGTGAGATGAAGCCAAGTGAGGACAAACGTCATCAGCTGTTCCTGGGGATTCCATGAAGGCCTGTGGCACAAACAAGCTCTTGAGGTCACTTCATATTGGAAGAAACATCCTTTGGGAAACCACCTGGATGCAGCACCAGGTTGTGCATCCTCCAGCTGTGATCCCCGTGTCCATTCCTCATGATGGGGGACATCTCAGATGAGTGCAGAGCAGCTGACACACCACAGGGCTTAGGTGCCTCCCATCCTTTGGGAGTGGCCACAGGAGGCCAGAGAGAAACTGAGACTACAGCCTCTATGTGTAAAAGGGACAGACACTGTCTCTGAGCACCCCTGGGTACAGAAGGAGTTCACGAGTCCAGGTCAGACATGGATGCTTGACAGAACCTGACATTTCTGTGCGTGACTCCAGGAACAAACCTCACTGCTCCAGTGAAAATCATCTCAGCTGCCCTGGACAGGATCATTGCAAGTGCTCCAGTCTGCTCTGCCACCCTTGCCTGTGATTCTGGATTGTGCTCTCAAAAGTGACAAAACAGTCAGAAGGGTTCCGAGGCCCTCGGAAAAAGCAAATGTCAAACCCTTCTGCAAGAAAAGCATGAAGGAGAATTAATGGCTGGTCAGCCTGCCTCCATGCCTGGAATTTTGCAAGGTCACAGACATGGTGTTCCAAGGTGTCCTAGTAGCCAGATCAGTGATCTCTGGGCTGGAGAACTGGAAGCTGGGTGGGAGGTTGGCTGGACAATCGAGCCAAATGTCATCAGTGGTACAAAGCCCTCAGCGTAGCCGGTTACCAGTGCAATCCCTCAGGGACCAGCGCTTGGGCCAATACTGCTGAATGTCTTTATTCTCCCTCTGTATGATGTGACGAGTGCACTTTTAACCCTTGAACAACCTCACCTGGTCACCCTGCCTGGAGCAGGACAGTGAGACAAGTGAGGCCAGGGCTCTCTTCAAACCTTAAGTTATTCTGCGATTCAATGAATCTTTCCCTTGAAGAGGATTTTGAAGACAGAATAGGCAGAAGAAAAACAAAAAGAATAAGAGACAGAAGAGGAGTTCTAAAGGTGTCAACATAAATACAGCAGTTCCTCAGAAGAGTGTTTTTCCACTCAAATTACTAGTAGATAATATATTTGATAAATTTGATAAAACAATCATACTGTTATCTGATAGGGTCCTGGACCAAACGGTGATGGATGGTTATGGTATTATGAGGTCAGTTGTGTCTCAGACACTCATAATCCAGACAGAAGCGTGTGTCTGTGAAGGGGCAGTGAGGTCAGTTCTGTCTCTGGAGGTGACAGCCCAGCAGCAGGGACATGGCTGGGAAAGAACCTCTGCCTAAGTACCCACAGGCCCTACCCGGGAAGAGGCCTTGGAGATGGGTTGTCATGTCCATCCCACCTGAGAACATGACGGCATAGCAGCAGGAACATGGTCGTGTCTGTCAGAGAAGCTGGAAGACCAGCAGCAGTCCTGGGATTTATAAGATCATGGTGAGGTTACTTGTCTTCTGTCAGGTAAAAGACCACAAGAAGCCTAATGGGTTGGGTTCCCTGCATGAAGGGCAGTTTCTGAGGTGGCTGAGCTTTCCTTTGTAGTGGGAAAAAGCAGAAAAGGAAAAAAATAGCACAAAGTGCAGTTTGGAAAGTGAGGACTGATTATCAGAGGAAGAAACGTCTCTGAAAGGGCAGTGCTGTGGTGCAAGAGGTCACCCAGAGGGAGCTGGGTCAGCCCATGGTTTGTGTTCCAAAGAGCAGCCAGTGAGGGTGCAGACACAGCAGTGCACGTGCAGAAATGCTGGGGTGAGAGCAGGTGGGGAAGCGAGATGGGTGTCTGCAGCCTGCAGGGAAAGAGGAGCAGGGATAGGACCGTGTAGAACAGCCTGTGGTGGAGATGGCAAAGGGCGCTGGTAAGGCTGGAAGGGACCCACAGAACCCAGGTCTCTGTCCCCTTGGCCATGGCAGTTGTCTCCGCCACTGAGGCCCAGGAGAAGCCATGTTGTCCTCATGGCACTGGGGCCTCGTTGCCTCCTTGCAGCCCCATGGGGAAGCTGGAAGTTGTTGTACCAGTGTTGTCCTTCCCTTGGCCTTGCACACCCACATCCCACGGTCCCAGGAAAAGCCCTGAGCCGTGTGTGAGGGACAGGATCCCCCTTCCCATTGCCTGAAGGTCATGGCTTCTCCTTTCTGCTTCAGAAAGCAAACCAAGGGGTTTCTGAGCATCAGAGCTGAAGAGAAGACTAAAAGGAGACCTCACGGTGGCTACAGCTTCCTCACGAGGGGAGAAGGAAGGGAAGGTACTGATCTCTTCTCTCTGGTGACCAATGACAGAACCCAAGGGAATGGCAGAAGATGTGCCAGGAGGTTCAGGTTGGACATGAGGAAAAGGTTGTTCACCCAGAGGTGCTGGACACTGAACAGGTTCCCAGGGAGATGTCACAGCCCCAACCTGACAGTGTTCAAGAAGAGACTGGACAACGTCCTCAGACACACGGGGTGACCTGTGGGGTGTCCTGTGCAGGGACAGGAGTTGGACTCGATGATCCTCGTGTGCCCCTCCCAACCCTAAATTTCTATGATTCTATGAAACACTAGGTCAAAAGTCCATTTTTTCATTGTACAGATGAGATGTAAACACACACATCATGTGCATGTCCACTGTGTGCATGTGGTGAGATGAACCCAAGGGAGCACAAATGCTGTTGTTCGCAATCAGGACACATAACCACGGGCGTAGTTCTATGCGGTGCTTTATTTCAGCGCTGGGAAACCAGGGGTTCGCACCCAAAGCTTCGAACAGCTGATTCAGACCATACCTTGTTATACGAGTCAGTCACATACATATTCATTACAGCCCTGACAACCATTAGCATATCCCACACCTATTCGAACACAAACTTTCTATCTAAAAGATGCTATAATTATCAGTTATTTTCTACGGTACCAACTTTAAAAGAATATATCTTAAATCTATGTCCACCTTAAGAATAAGGCTCGGTTACAGCTACCTGCCTTGTAAGAATATACCATAAATCTATGTCAGCTTTAAGAACAGAGTTTGGTTACTGATTACAAGAGTTGTATGGCTACAGGGCTGGTTGCTATCCTAATATTCATTCAACTGTAACAGATCCAGCGATATTCAAGGAAGATCCATTCTGTCCTGTTCCATGGAAAGAAAAACATTTTGTAAGGTTGATTACTATCACTGTCAACTATTCCTTGGGGTACCATAAAAGTCAGTGGGAAAGAGATGGTGTTCAGGGGTCTCTTCCAACCTGCGCTATTGTAGGATTCCATGAATCTTTTCCTTGGACAGCTCTATCAAGAGAGATATATAATGCCCCAGAGTAAACACAACAGCGCCTCTCAGGAACGTTTCTCCACTCAAACCCTTGATAGGAAATCTATTGGATACATTTGATGAAAGCAGCTCAGTTTGATCTGCTCACACACTGGAGCACAAGGAGGGTGATGGCTGGTACGATGCCATGTGGTCACTTGTGTCTCAGGAGCTCATAGTCCAGTAGGAAGCCAATGGCTGTGGAGGGGACTGTGAGGTCACTTCTGCCTCTGCAGGGGATAGGCCAACAGCAGGAACATGGCTGGGAAAGGACTGTGAGGTCACACATACGAGACGAGCAATCGGGCCCAATCAGCATGGTTTTGTGAAAGGCAGGTCCTGCTTGACCAGCCTGATCTCCTTCTATGACAAGGTGCCCGGCTGAGCAGATGAGGGAAAGTCTGTCATGGGGAGTGAATCCACCACACAGGCTGTGGGTGTTGTGTCCTTAGACTGCAGTAAAGCCTTTGACACCGTATCCCACAGCATCTCCTGGAGAAGCTGCAGCTCATGGCCTGGATGGTGTATCTGTGATGGGTAAAGAACTAGCTCGAAGGTATTTTGTCCCCTGGAGCCATTTGTTCCCTTCCTGTTCACATGGGCATCCCATGAATGCATCACTGCTCTCCTCCAGTGTAGACAGGCACAAGGCCTTCTCCATCTGGGCCTCTCACCAATGCCACTGGTTTCTCCAGCAACCTCATCCTTGACTGTGGGATGTCCAGAATAGCCCTCCCAAGACAGTTTGACAAAGCCTTTTTCCTGCACCATCCCCACATCCCTGCTCAATGCCCTCATGTACAGTTCAAGGACCAGAAAGTTTGTGTGTAAGTGGAGCATTGAGAGAAATGGTCAGGAAAGCTTTGAAATGCACAGGGAGCCCATCAACATGTTGGCCTGCTGCTCTCTTCTGAACAGGCCCAGAGGACCTGGACAGCATTTGCTGTGTCCCAGAAATTCGCCTGGAAGGTTGGGATATGGAGAAAAGGTTTGGTCTGTGAAGGGACAGACAGGTGCTGGTGGAACTGGCTGGTGTGACCATGAGACATCTCTCAAGCACCTCAGAAAAGTCCTGGCTCTCAGGGAGGTTGCGTGGTCCTCTGAGAAAGAAAAATATCATAAATGACTTATCATAGAATCAGAGAATAATTGTGTTTGGAAGAGACCCTTAAGATCATCATTCCAACCATAACCTAAATCTGGCACTAAACCATGTCCTTAAGAGCATCATCTATCTGTCTTTTAAACACTTTCAGTGATGGTGACTCCACAAACTCACTGGGCAGTCTGTTCTGTTGTTTCTAAACCCTTTCCCTGAAGAATTTTTTTACCTAATATCCAATCTAAACTTCCGCATGTGCAGCTTGAGGCCATTTCCTCTTGTCCTATCACTTGCTACTTGGGAGAAGAGACCAACACCCACCATGACAGAACCTCCTTTCAGGCAGTTGTGGACAGCGACAAGGTCTCCCCTCAGCCTCCTTTTCTCAAGCTGAACAGCCCCAGCTCCCTCAACCGCTCCTCATAACACTGGTGCTCCAGACCCTTCACCAGCCTTGTCACCCTCCCCTGAACTCTCTCCAGCACCTCAATGTCTTCCTTGCCATGAGGGGCCTAAAACTGACCCCAGGATTGAAGATGCAGCCTCACCAGTGCCGAGTACAAAGGGACGATCGCTTCTCTAGTCCTGCTAAAGCTCGAATTGGATCAAGGCTTGAACACCTTGGTGTAACCCAGTTGGTGACAGGTTGGACTGCAGACTCCTGAGGTCCCTTCAACCTCAATTCTCTTATGATCCCATGGTGATGTTGGGCTCTGTTTCTAACTGGTCAGACCAGATGATGATGGGGCAGGATCCACCTGTGCTGTAGGTGACCATCTAAACCAACATCTCAGCCAGGGAACCAGCCAACACCTCAGTGTGACTCGCTCTGGGCAAAGTGTGAGGAGTCCAGGGCAAGGAAGGTTCAGAGAGCATGGGGCGCTATGCAAGACACAAAATGATCTTGGCTTCTTGCTTGTAAACTCATTGTATGTCAGCTAATGTCAATGAAAATTAAAATAAGAAGAACTGAAGACAAAGATCCAAAGCAAAGGAAGGTGTCAACATACTTCTCATTTATTTATTTATTTATTTATGTATTTATTTGAGAGTCTTTCTAGGAGGGGTACATTTCTTTGAAAGAGTTTTCCAGAACTGGGCATGGATTTAGGACACAGATTTCTTCACCTCCAGGGACACAAACACCTGGTGCCAATGCAGGTGCCCCAGGAACCCCTGCCCAGGCTCCACCTGCATTACAAGGTCCTCTGGTCTCCCCAGGTCCTGTGCGACAGATGCCAATTCCAGGCAGGCACCTCAGGTACATTGGGACCCCTAAAACAGCACTGGCTGTTTATGGTGGGACAACTGATGACTGATGTCTGCCTTGAAAGGTGCACTTCTTTGTTGTTCTTTTTTGGTTTTCATTTCTGTTGGTTTTTTTTTTTTTTTTTTATGTTTTTTGTGTTTGCTTTTTGTGTGTGGTTTTTTGGTGTGATTTTTGGTTTTGGTTTTGGAGTTTTTTACATATTACAACAAACAGAGAAAAAAAAAGCCAAAATCTGAATTAATGGGAAGTGTACTAAGAGCAGAAGAGATATCGGTCTTCCCCTGTACTTCTATTACCAACACTCTATTATTTCATCTCCCTCGTCATTCTGGAGTTCCCACCTCTCCTGATTCAATGTCCCTGTCAAAGGACAACTTTCCAGCACTGTCTGGACATTTGCCTTTCCCAGTGCTCTCAGGTTTCTCCTCCACTTGCTTTTTGGTCATTCAGTTCCTCTCAACTGTCTGGTTTCCGCTTCGAGCTTCAGGGAGTTACGAACTTGCCCCATTCTTTAGAGCTCTAATTAACATGGCAGACAACATGTTCATTGTGTTTATTTCTATCCTCTCCTATCTCTCTGTCTAAACCAGTTCTTGTATTGATGTCCCTTGTGGATGGTGGACCTCATCAGATCCAGCTTACACACACAGCTGAGGAAAGTGTTTTACTGTTTATTAAACTGTGCAGTGTTTGCACAGGAGACCAGGTGGAGCTGGTGCACAGGAGCTGCAGCATCTCCTGCAGAGCTCAGTGGAGAAGTCTGATGTGAGGAAAAGTGATGCAGTCTCTGGTGGCCAATGAGGGAACCGGCAGACTGGGGCTGGGGGGTGAGGAGCGAGGTTGTCCATACAGTGTCCAGCCCCAAGGGACTGTTCTCCTGCCTGTGCAGATGTCTTCAGGAGACCCTCTGGATCAATGTCCATTGTAGAATGCTGCTGTCACTTCTTCTATACACTGAAAAATGACAGAAAACAGCCTTGAAAGAAAAAACCCTTCTTTATGAAATCTTTGAAATCTTCATCAGCAAGTGTCCCATTGAAACCTCTCCAGTTAGTTCTACAAGTCTTGAAGATTGGAATGAAATTACTGAAAGAAACACAGCTCGTTAGGGCTTTCTGTGTTTTAATGAGCCCCATGGCGTATTTGGTGCTGAGTCCATGAACCTCAGATACCAAGCACAGACTGAAGAATCTGCTCAAGAAGTCCAAGTCAGAGAAAACTCCAAAGTACCTTGAAGCATTAATGGGCCCCACTGAGGGCTGTTACTGACAAAGCTTCCCCAGGGACTTGTTAGAGCAGATAATTGGAGGCTGTGATTGCTTCAGGCAAAGGCAAAGTGCAGCAGCTCTGATGCTGAGAAAACCCTTGGTTTGTTTGGTGAAGGACAATGGCCAAGCCTTGAGCCCCTGCCCCTAGGAAGGGAGATCCTGTCTCCACATGTGGCTCAGGGCTCTTGGTGGGGATGTGGGGAGTGCGATGCCCAGTGCAGGACAATGGTGTGACACTCCTTGGGGGTGCAAGGAGGCAATGGGGTGCCATGGCCATGACAACCATGTGTCTCCTCTTAGGCCTCACTGTCAGGGACATCAGCCACAGCCAAGGGAACAAAGACCATGGCTCTTGCAGGGACATCCAGCCTTGCCAGCGCCCTTGGCCATGTCCACCACAGTCCATCCTGCACTGTCCCAGGCCTGTGGCTGTTTCCGCATAGGCTGCAGACATCCCATGCACTTCCCCACCTTGTTCTCACCCCAGTGTGTCCCCACCTCTGCTGCTGTCTCTCCATCCTCACCAGCTGTTTCTCGAAACACAAAGCCATGGCTGATCCAGGGTTCCTCTGAATGATTTTCAAGAGATCTTGAGCTACTACTGTTCTTCCCTGTCCATGTTTTACCTCAACCAGAAACTAAGACCACAGCAGCTGCTCATATAGTCCCCCAACCTATGAAGTGCAATACGGAAGAGAACTGAAGAGAAGAGAGAAATCCATGGGTTCAGAAAAAGCATTTTAATAAGACAATAAAAATAGTGTTTTGGAATATACTACTAACATGCTGATACTACTATGTATATAATAAAATTAAATTAAAATACTAAATGAAATACAAACAAATCAAACTAAATTAAACTAAGAAAATAACTCAGTGCATTCCCTCATGTAACTCCAGTGACACGGAACAGCCAGTCCTGGAGAAGGGAGCACCTTGGTCCCAAACAACCAATCCCAGCAAGACAGAGCAAAAAGACCTAAGGGCCAATTGCAAAATGGCAGAACAGCAAAAGGCTGAACTCCCTCAAAACTCTCAACAGAACAGAACTTCCACACAAAACTAACCAAAGTAGCTGGAAGACCTGAACTAATGGAAGTACCTACCCAGCTCCAGCTTTATACTGAGCATGACACTAATTGTAGGTGTGAGACTATAAGGGGAGATTGGCAAGGAGGAGATTTGTAAATACACTTAAGTGACTGTACCTGGGTGTAGAAAAACACAAATCACACTGATTTTTGTTTAGCGTTGTGTGCTTGCTTCACAAGTGGAGCCTGTGTCTTTAGAGAACATAGACTTGTGAAATCTTAAAGACATCTTCTCAAACATCCTTGAAATTCCTGCTCTATCACAGGTAAATATGAAAGCCGTGTGGTAAACCGTGCATGCATGAATCCCTGATGTACAGGTGAAACCAGCAGGTCCTGGGATCCAGCCAGAACTGAGCTCTGCAGCACTTGTGCTCTTGGTTGTGTCACCTCTGCCCAGGTGCTTAGGTGCTTTTTTGGGGATCCCCCAGTTAGTGAGGTAAAGAAAATAATTTACACTTTGCATTTCATCTGCGGTTTGTGGTTGTTCCTGTGACCTGCCTGTGTCAGCTCACACATTTGGCATGTTCAGCATCACCAGAAACAGCCATGCCATGGTTTGTAAAAAGGTCGGGGGCTGGGGTGACCGTGCTGGTGACTCCCTGTGTTCAGGGATGGCCCAGTACTGAACACTGGGCCCCTATGGCCACTTTCCTGGATCAACTGGCTCCACCAGAGACATAGCCAGAGATTGATAATGGGGCAGTGGTTACCCCCCAGGCAACTGAAATGTCTCTGCATGTGTTGCCATGGGAAGCAGCACTGGATTCTTCTCACAAGTCAGCCAGCAGATGGGTTTGGTAATTATTACCCACTTTAAGAGATCCTGACTGTGAAGCTGTCACATTACAACATATCAATGGTTGTGTGCAAAAGTTTTGTCACTGTGTGCTGAACCTGTCAAATCAATGTCATTCCTCAGAACCTGGTGTGCAATGCAAAAAGGTATTAATTTGATGTGGGAGATGGGGATGGTTCATGCATTGCTTTTAGGATCCAGTCTGGACAGAGTAGCAGTAACGAGTGTCAAAATGCAGTTTTTGAGAGGAGTGCCTGCCTCACTCAAACCCTTGACTACAGCAGCAGTGACAACCGCTACAGGTAAGGGAGGTGCTCTAGTAAATTCCTTGGGGGAAATTTTGGCTGTAATTTTGGGACCCTCTGGGTGGTAAATTAAGGAAAGACAGAAAACCAAAATGGAATTACAGCATGGGTTATGAGGACACAGATGTAGAATGATCTTGTACAAGCTGGTATCCCACAGTCAGAAATAGATGGGATCAGAACATCAGAAAAGTTTTGCTGATGGCAAAAGTTAATGCTTATGCAAAAAAGCCACCTGTGCCTGGCCCCATCACCCGCACTGTGCCCACCCCACCTGTCAGCTCAATACCAGACCAGTTTGCCTTTATCTGGCAACAAAAGCAATGTACTTTCCAAGTATTGCCTCAGGGATACACAGAATCAGAGAATGTCTTGATTTGGAAGGACCCACACGGATCATGGAGTCCAACTCCTGTCGCTGCACAGGACACTCCACAGGTCACCCCGTGTGTCTGAGGACCTTGTCCAGTCTCTTCTTGAACACTGTCAGGCTGGGCCGTGACACCTCCCTGGGAGCCAGTTCAGTGTCCTGCACCTCTGGGTGAAGAACCTTTTCCTCACGTCCAGCCTGAGCATGCCCTGGCACATCTTTCTGCCATTCCCTCAGGTTCTGTCATGACATCCCCAGCTCTTCAAGCAATCTTGGGTGAAATCTCATCAGACCTCATCGAATTGCAGGGATCCAGCTGGAGTAGCAGATCCAGTACAATTTCCATATCATTTGGGAGTTTACCGTTCTCACAGCTGTGGTTTTCCAGTCCAGGGTTATGGGGGCCCACAAGTCCATCATCAGTGTTGAAGACCAAGGTGAAGCAAGCACTAAACACGTCAACTTTGCCTATGTCCCTGTTAATAAGGTGACCATACTCATCGAGTAATGAGCCAAAGTTATTTCTAGTTTATTTCTAGTTTATTTCTAGTTTGCTTTTATTAATACATTTAAAAAACTCTTTTGATTGCCCTTCACAGTATTGAACAGCTTCAATTCTAATTGAGCTTTGACAGCATGAATTTCCTCCTACAATAGCGAGCAGCATCTCTGTAGTCCCCCCATGTTGCCTGACAAACACAGTCCCTCCATTTGCCACCAAATGATAGCAGCTAATGTCGCACTCTGGTCAGGTACCATTTCTGTTTGCCATTATATTGATGATCATGGCAGTGTCACAATAAGAAACTGAAGTACCTGGCAAATCCTGAAATTTCATTTACAGGACCAAGACCGGGCAACTAATCCAATGAAAACACAGGGCCCTAGTGCTACTGCACTATTTTTAGGAATAGTTTGGCATGGACAGCTTAGAGAAATACCAAACAGTCCGGCAGTTTTCCGTACCAGCCACAGTAACACAATTGCATGCCTTTGGGGGATTTTTAGGGCATTGCAAAACTTTCATCCCTTTTATTTTTCTGTGGAGGTGGATTCGCCTTGTGAAGGGTTAATAGAAGAGCACAATAAAGTTGATACATTTAAGTCACAAAACAACAGGGAAGTAAATAATATGGCCTCTGCCAAGCTGCATGCTCAAGATCTAAACGTGCATATAGATTGTGGACATCAATCGGCTTATACTTCACGTGCACGGAACGTGGCTCACAATCAAAGCCCTTTGCTATTTTAGACTTGTAAAACATGCGCAGATCTTTGTGCTACTTGTACTCGGTTACATTTAAGGGCATTATGTAGGCCATGGGAAAAGATAAAACATGGTCAGTGGGCCTTGCATACCTGTCAGGTTGATTTTAACGGCCCCCTAACGCATCTAGGGGGTGGCAATATGTACACACTGCTGTGGATACAGTGTCAGGACTAATTACATGGGAGGGCGACAGTCACGGACTCCACACAATCCAATGTGAATTCAAGCAAAGCCGTTTATTGTTACAATTCTCTTTGAGCATCTTTTTGACCTGTCCACGTGCCATCCACGCATCTAAAGGCTGCTTGTAATTGGTCAGTAGCTACTGTTCACGCGCCGCAAACTAACAAATAATTGTATTTTACAAATCTGCACGAGCTCTAGTGCTAAGCAAAAAGTATCTACTAAATTGCTGACTTGCTGACTCTTCTTCACTTGCTCAAGGCTGCACAAAGTCACTTAAGGCATGGAGGCTGCTCAACTCTTGCTCTCTTGCTGGATACAAAGGCCTCAGATGCCTATTCACTACAGTTCCATACAATGTCCATTAACTTCAAGGAAATCCCTCAAATCTCCCACAATTTCGATCAATATATCAGCAACAAGAGGAGGGCCAAGGAGAATCTCCATCCCCTGGTGAATACAGTAGGAAACATAGTGACAGAAAATGAGGGAAAGCCTGAGGTGCTAAATGCCTTCTTTGTCTTTGTTCTGTCTTTAACAGTCAGAACACTTGTGCTCCAGGTCCCCATCCCCCTGAGCCAGAAGACAGGGATGGGGAGCAGAATGAAACCCAAATCATCCAAAGAGAAATGGTTGGTGACCTGCTACACCACTTGGACACCCATGAGTCTATGGGGCCAGATGGGATACACCCAAGGGTGCTGAGGGAGCTGGTGGAGGTGATCACCGAGCCACTTTCCATTATCTACCAGCAATCTTGGTTAAGTGGGGAGGTCCCGGTTGACTGGATGTTGGCCATGATGACAGCCTTCTACAAGAAGAGCTGGAAGGATGACCTGGTGAACTACAGACCCGTCAGTCTGCCCTTGGTGCTGGGCAAGGTTATGGAGTAGATGATCTTGAGTGATATCACAGGATTCATATAAGAGAACCATATGATCAGTCCCAGTCAACATGGGTTTTTGAAAGGCAGGTCCTGTTTGACCAACCTGATTCCCTTCTATGACAAAGTGATCAACAAGATAAGAGAAAGGCTGTGGATGCTGTGTCCTTAGACTTCAGCAAGGCCTTCGACACCCTATCGCACAGCATCTTCTGGAGAAGCTGCAGCTCATTGCCTGGATGGGTGTATCTACAATGGGTAAAGAAGTGGCTGGAGCTGTGGTGGACGGAACCAAATCCATTTAGGGACCGGTGATGAGTGGTGTCCCCAGGGCTCAGAATTAGGCCATTTCTATTTAATCTCTTTATCCATGATCTGGATGAGGAGATCAAGTGCACCCTCAATAAGTTTGCAGATGACACCAAATTGGGTGGGAGTGTTCATTTGCTGGCAGGTAGGAAGGCTCTACAGAGGGATCTGGACTGGCTGGATCAGTGGGCTGAGGCCAATTTTATGAGATTCAAAAAGGACAGGTGCTGGGTTCTGCACTTGCGTCATAACAACCCCATGAACGCTACAGGATCATGGAAGAGTGGTTGGAAAGCTACTTGGTGGAAAAAGATCTGGGCGTGTCGATGGGCAGTGGCTGAACATGAGCCAGTGTGTGCCCAGGTGACCAAAAAAGCCACCAGCGTCCTGGCTTGTATCAGGAATAGTGTGACCAGCAGGACCATGGAAGTGATCACCCCCTGTACAGGGCACTGGTGAGGCCGAACCTTGAATCCTGGGTTCAGTTTTGGGCCCTTCACTATAAGAAAGACCATGAGGAGCTGGAGCGAATTCAGAGAAGGGATCAGAGCTGGTGAAGGGTCTGGGGCGCAAGTCTGATGAGGAGCGGCTGAGGGAGCTGAAGCAGTTTAGCCTGGACAAAAGAAGGCTGAGGGGAGACCTTCTCACTCTGCACAGCTCTCTGAAAGCAAATTGTAGCATAGAGGTTCTTGGTTTCTTCTCCCATGTATCAAGTGATATGATGAGATAAAATGGCCTTAAGTTGTGCCGGGGAAGGTTCAGGTCGGACATTAGGAAACATTTCTTCATGGGAAGGGTTGTGAGGCAGTGGAACAGGCTGCCCAGGGCAGTGGTGGAGTCACCACCCCTGGAGGGGTTTAAAAGACTTTTAGACGAGCTTCTCACGGACATGGTTTAATGCTAGAGTTGGGTTATGGTCGGACTCGAAGATCTTGAGGGTCTCTTCCATCCAAAATGATTCTATGATTTGGTGTTTCTAATCCAAGTCCCAGTGTGTGCAAAAGTTTCCTTCATAGAAGAGAAAGAGTGACTGGTAGAGAAAAACATAAAGCTGAAACTGAATGTCAAGAGCGTGGGCAAACCCTGCTGTCCCCACGGTCAGAGGGAAACAGGGCTAGGAAGTGCAGACCTGGCAGTGGTGTCTCTGCTGCCCTGGAGGGCCTTGATGGACATGAAGGTGATCTCCATGACTGACAAGGTGCTGCTGACAGGCCCACTGTGGAAAGTGTTGGTCCGTTCCTCAGCTGTATCATCAAGGGGGTGAGTGAAGGCTGGTGGAGAGAAAAAACAGAAGTTTAAATGTGTAGACACATACGTGGAGACTCCAGTGCAGTGTGCTTCCTATTCATAGACCGCCTTACATCTACTGGATAGAGAAATGACGGACCTGCCACACTCCCGTGGTGGCAACCAGTTTGTTTCACAAAGACACCGAGTCTGTCTGCAGTGCTGTCCGGGGTGTCGGTCACACATCAGTGTGAATGGGGATGGCTGTCCCGTACAGGACCATTGCTGTCCCTGCCCAATGCAGGAGGGGTGTGCGAGAGCCTTGGCACCTCACGTAACACTGCAGGTCTGTAACTGGCAGTAGAAGGAACAACTTCCCTGAGTATCATCAGACAACGTGGGGATTTTCATGACACCGCTGCCATTACAGTCAAAGGAGCTGGAGTCAACCCAGCTGATGGAAAAGACAGAGAGAAACTTAGCTCTGTCTGTGGTTCCAGACTCCATCAAATAAATCCCTGCATAAGCTGCCCCAAACATAAGAAATAAAGATTCTCTCATCCTGAGAGTGGGTATCTGATGTCAGTTCTATTGACCAAAGAGATTCCCCACCACTCTACAAGAAGTTGCCCCCAGATGCAGCCTCTCCTCTCCACATTGCTCCACTCAGCTTGCAGCCAGCTCCATGTACTGTGCATCACAACTGGCACTTCACATGTCACCTCATCTTTGCATCTCAGCACATCAGTCTTGGCCTCTGCCTCCATTCATTAGCACGGGACCTGAGACAAGGAGCTCACAAGTCAGTGTCTATTGCGTGTGCACCTGAACTGAGGCCAGAGGAATCCATCTCCTGTGGGTTTGTGTTGTGCGTGGGGGTAGCTGAGGACTACAGACATGGAATGGGGGTAGAATTTCTTCCCTCCCCTCAGAAAAGGCAAATTAGATCATTTCGTGCCCCTGTCTGGTCGTCATGTCCAAAGACGGGAAGTGAAAAGCTGATTCCTGGACCATAATATTTTTCAAATGAGAGAAATGACTCTGCAGGAAAAAAGTGTCTCTCCTCAGCTGAGACAAGGAAATCAGTGCTGACTTGAGCCTGTTTCACAGCAGGTTCCCCTAGAGCTCCAGGGACACCACAAGGGAGCCCAGAGAGGACAGAGAAAGGGACATCATGGGCTGCTCCTCTGTTGCTAAGCTGGGACCAAGGGAGTTCCTGGCAAGCGGCAGCGCTGCAGAGAGACAGCTCTGCCCAGGAGCAGCTCCTCTGCACAGCACAGCAGGGCTGAGGGCTCTGCCTGCAGCACCGAGGGCACAGGAGCCAGGCAGAGAGAGGGGAAAGGCAATGTAGGGTTGTAGGTTGCTGAGGGCTCACTGAGAGACAAATCTTCACAGTCCTAAAATGGTAAGTCTTTGGCTGTAGAACAATGCTGCTGCATGTCCTGGTGGTATCTCCTCAAGTTGGCACATCCCACAGTATTACAGGATCTGCCAGGTCTCTCACACAGTATTTCTCATGTAGAGGAGAAGAACATGGTCCAGAGCAGGGCTTCCCTGCTGCACCATCAATGGGAAAGGGCATGACGGCAACTTCTCCTGAAGATGACTGCAAGGGGGAGCACCCAGGGGTTCCCAGGGCTGTCCTGCAGAGCAGGGTGCATGCCCCCGAGGGCTGTGCCGGGGCAGGGACTCTGCCGTGTGCCACGGTCAGCGCTCAGCCTGCCCCGGGAGATCCCAACAACAAGGAGGGGAGAAGATGTCAGTGGAAGGAGCAAACCCTATCAGGGCAGAAAAGATGCTTCTGCCGTGGAGAGGGTGCTGTATGAGTCAGTGCTGCTCACAGCTCCAGATCACCCCCAGGATTTTTCCAAGGGGATGCCTCAAGGACAAGATCAATGCAAGGGTTACCAGACAGATAAGGAGCTTTCCTGAGCCTGTCTTTTCAGCTTCCTCTCCCAAGGGGTGGGGGGTGCAGGAAAGGATAAAATGAAAATGAGCTCTCATGATTAAACAAGTCACTGAGACTCCTGAACTGCAACTCTGAGTGATCAGTACATCTGCCAGAAGGTTCATAACATCCCTTCACCGCCCCTCTGCCTGTGCACAGCACCTAGATCACCTTTGCTGGACCCGTCAGCCTAGTCTGACCTGTCCTGTTTTCCAGCCTGCAAACAGGAAGATGCCCCCAGGCAGTGCCCTGTGAACAGGCAGGATCTGTAGGGCCAGGGGGAGGGCACAGAGGGTTTGATGGGGTCTGTGAGCACTGACAGGGAAGAGACATGGACAGGGAAACACCTCCCAGGGGGAGAATCTCCAGGCAGCAGGGAAATGATCAGAAATGGGAGGAAACTGAACCCAGAATTGTTATGGGTGGGAGAACAGAGAAAAGTCCCTGTGATCCCCTGCAGTGCAGATCCCTCCTGTGAGCAGCCCCCTGGCCTCCTGTCCCACCCAGCAAAGCCTCTGCCCTCAGGGCCGGGGGCTCCAAGGCATGAAGCAGCTCCTGTGCAGCCAGAGCTCCAGTTCCTCTGCAGAGCACAGGGGCTGAGAGCAGCTGCCCGGCAATGTTGGTGTCTGGGAGGTGGCTGCACAGCTGGGGAAGGGTGACGCTGTCTGAGTGCCCGGCTGCCTCTGCCCTGGCCTCTCTCACCCCCACCCTCACCGCATTGTCCTTCTTGCTCCCCTGCTCTGGGTCACTGCTGTTGGGATCTTGTTCTTGCTGTCAGGCTCTCTGGGGATGGCAGTTTCAGCTGCAGAGTCACAGCCTGATCTTGTGGGTCATTTCCTGCAGGTGTGTCCATGGGAACACATGTCCCAGCTTTGCTCTGACCTGTGGGGTGTGGGCAATGCAGTCTGTGGGGCTGGGGAATGAACTGAGTCTCCTTGAATCAAATGCCATCATTAGGACCCTTGGCTGTCTCACTAAGGTTTCCTTCCAAGCTGTGAGCTTCTATCCAGGATGCGTACCTGTCCTCCAGCATCTCTGTGTTATCTGAATCGCCATGTAGAAGCACAGAGATGAAGCATCAGAGAAAATGCTGTTTGCTTTGTGAAAAGAAGTCGTGCGTGTCCTGGGCTAAATGTGGGGTGCTGAGACCTTAGGAAAGGGTGAGGCATGTCATGCTCTGAGGTGGGTCCTTCTATTCTTAGCAGTGCCTGGTGGCTTTTCAGGGTAACATGGGAGTGTGATCAGGCTCCATCTCAGAAAGGTGCTAGCCCAGGGTAGCTGGAGCCAGACAGAGGGACAGACCAGCTGCCCTCACTCTGCACTGACCCACAGGCATCCTCACAGGACTTGCTCTAATTTCCCGGAGTGCAGCAGAAATGCTGAGGGTTTCTGACGCCCAACAATACTCTGCAGTGAATATGTGGGGAGATGTAAAGAATCCTGGAACTCTTAAACTGCCTTCACCATCTCTGTTCCTTATCACTGGAAAGCAAGTGCTGACAGCCCTTCTGTATTAGCAGAACCAGGACAGTCCCCACCGTTCCCGTGGCCCCATTTCTGCAGAGCTGGGCTGAATTATTGAGAGCCCATGGGCAGAGTCCCTGCTCTCGGTTGCACATTTTCCAGCGCCAAGCAGGGTTCCAGCCACAGTGCTGGAGAAAGTTCTCCTAGAAAAAGAAAAGGGTATCTGTGTGTGACAGGGGAGGGTCTAGGGGAGTTGGTTTTATTTTTCGGAGAACTCTCCCCTGGCTTTTCACTGCATTTTTTTTTCTCATGACAGCGCCCCAATGCTCAGGAAAAGCAAATGTCCAACACCAGCTCCATTACCCAGTTCCTCCTCCTGGCGTTCACAGACACATGGGAGCTGCAGCTCTTGCACTTCTGGCTCTTCCTGGGCATCTACCTGGCTGCCCTCCTGGGCAACGGCCTCATCATCACTACCATAGCCTGGGACCAGCACCTCCACACCCCCATGTACTTCTTCCTGCTCAACCTCGCCCTCCTTGACCTGGGCTCCATCTCCACCACTCTCCCCAAGTCCTTGGCCAATTCCCTTTGGGACACCAGCGCTATTTCCTACACAGGATGTGCTGCCCAGCTCTTTTTTTTCTTGTTCTGTGCTACTGCAGAATATTCACTTCTAGCCATCATGTCCTACGACCGCTACGTTGCCATCTGCAAACCCCTGCACTACGGGACCCTCCTGGGCAGCAGAGCTTGTGTCCACATGGCAGCAGCTGCCTGGGCCACTGGGTTTCTCAATGCTCTGCTGCACACAGCCAATACATTTTCACTGCCACTGTGCAAGGGCAATGCCCTGGGCCAGTTCTTCTGTGAAATCCCCCACATCCTCAAGCTCTCCTGCTCACACCTCAGGGAATCTGGACTTATTGTCTTTAGTGCCTGTTTAGTTTTCATGTGTTTTGTGTTCATCGTGGTGTCCTATGTGCAGATCTTCAGGGCCATGCTGAGGATCCCCTCTGAGCAGGGACGGCACAAAGCCTTTTCCACCTGCCTCCCTCACCTGGCCGTGGTCTCCCTGTTTGTCAGCACTGCCACGTTTGCCAACCTGAAGCCCCACTCCATCTCTTCTCCATCCCTGGACCTGGTGGTGTCTGTTCTGTACTCGGTGGTGAACCCCCTCATCTACAGCATGAGGAACCAGGAGCTCAAGGATGCCCTGAGGAAACTGATGACTGGATTATTTCCTTATAGCTATAAACTGCCCATCATCTTCTGTTTAACAGTTATAGTGTAAATTGTTGTAGGCCCAGCCTGTCTTCTGTATTTTTTGTTGCTGCTTATGGTTTTTCACATATGGTAATATTGTCATCCCCTTTCCAATTCACTGTCTTCTTTGCTTACTGAGGGGCTGTGTGAATGAGAAGTTGTGCTCTATGGGTGTTTCAACAAATTAAAAGGCCTTGCAGCATCTATTTTTTCCTGAGATCCTTTCCACAGGGCCTGTTTGGAGCTGCAGGGACAGTTCCTGCGGTGGGTGGAGAGGAAAAGAGTCCATCATGGTAGCACAGACAGGGAGCACCAGCGCTTGGCCTTCCAGAGCTATTCTGGTTCCACTCCCACATTCTCCTTCTCATCCCTTTTGTTCGTGCAAGGCCTGAGTGCTCTGGCAGCTTGGTCCCGTCCTGCTGTGTGTCAGTGCTGTGAGCGCAGGCAGGGACAGGCAATCCGCACTGCTGTGACAGAGCTGGACTCACAACAGCCTTTCCAGATAGAAAGGTGATTTCCTATGGGCAGGGCTTCAAGGTTTAGGTCTTCTTACAAAGGTTCTCTCAAGAACATGCTCAAGAAACTGACCCACATATGAAACACAATTGTTCAGCTGATCAGAGTGTGTGTACAGGGCTGGCACACAGCAGTGTCCTCTCACAGCCAGGCCTCTTGCCAGAGACCTGCAGGACCAGCAGAGCAGGGGCTGGGCTGTGCACTGGACACCCCACAGCATCTGCCCCAGGGCATCGTCATGGTCTGGCCCCGCACTACCAGCCCTGGCCTCTCTCCCCAGCTCACAGACATTGCTCTCCCCTCCATGGATGGACACTGAATGAGTAGGTCAGAAATCCATGTCTGCATTGTACAGATGAGATGTGAGCATGCACATCATGTACGAGAGGTGAGATGAATCCAGGTGAACACTAACGACAGCAGCTATTCCTGGGGGTTCCATGAAGGCCTGTGGCACAGACAGTGTCTCAAGGTCACTTCACATTGGGAGTAACAGCCCAGGGGAAACCACCCACTGGGATCTTCTTCCTTGAACTTACGTCCCCGTGTCCATTCCTCATTACGTGGCACATCTCAGATGTGTGCAGAGCAGGTGACACAGCACAGGGCTGAGGTTTCTCCCATCCCTTTGGAGTGGCAACAGGAGGCCAGAGAGAAACTGAGACTACGGCCTCTATGTGCAAAAGGGTCAGACTCTGTCTGTGAGCATCCCTGGGTGCAGAAGGAGTCCTGAGACCAACTCAGATATGGATGCCTGTTGGAACCGTGGCATTTCTGTGTGTTATTCCAGGAACAAACCTCAGTGGCCCAGTGAGATTCATCTCAGCTGCTGGGACAGGCTCATTTCAAGTGCTCTCTCACCCTTGCCCATGATTCTGGATTGTGCTACCAAGAGTGACAGCAGAATCAGAGAAGTTCTGAGGTCCTCAGGAAAGGAAGATGTCAAACCCATCTTCAAGAAGGGCAGGACGGAGAATTTGAAGAATGAAGGGGTGGCCAGCATACCTCTGTCCCTGGGAAGGGGATAGGCCATGTCTTCCTGCACCAGTTTCCAGGAACCTGAAGGACAAGGAAGGGATTGCTGAACAGAAATGAGCGGAAAACCCAATGAGTCCCAAGAAATGCTCTGGACCCATTCCAGAACTTTAGACCCCCAGGAAAGAGCTCAGTGACGGTGCAGCCCATCCAGCTGCATCTGTGTCCCTCACTGAGCAGCACAACCAGTGTGCAGTCACCCCATGGTTCTGCAGCCAACCTGCTCTGCAGAGCATTACTGCCGGTTTGGGGCCCAGTGGGGAGAACAGGATGGGACCAGGAGCACCAGAGCAGATCAGAGGAGGGATGGGGGAAATCACACAGGAGCTGACCTGGGCTGGAAATGGCCTTGGAGAGAAAAATGCTGTTGTTCAGCTGCCCCATGATTATACCCAGAGTTTAGGGTGCAGGGCCAGAAATCCTTGCTGTCCTGGTGCTTCACCAGGCCTGGGAAGTAGCTGGAGAAGGATTGGTGTCCCCCACTTACCATCTCTTAGTGCATCATCCCTCATGAAGGGTGGCATGGAAAGCAAGTCTGAGACCCTGTGTCAGGTCTTGCACTGAAGAAAGTATTCACCCAGAAACCACATCATTTTGCTCTGGTATTTCAGTGCTGGTGCTCATCACTTGTTCTTAAGACAAACTTATGCATCCCTCTTGTTAACCTTACCCCGAAAGTCACCCCTAGACAAGGCTCCTGAGCTGGGGTTGAGCTGGAGAACTGGGGTCCAGCTGTGCCCAGAGGAAGGACAAGGCCTGTCCTGGGTCCCCTAGAGGGCTGGCAGCCTCTGTGGCCTCCACCAGAAAAGGCAGCATATAGGAAACTGTAGACCATCCCCAAGCCCTTTGGAGGCCCTTAGGAAGAGTTCCTCTCTCCAAATATTCAGCACAGCTTCTTGCTGCATGAACAACCAGGAGAAGCTGCCCAGATCCCTCATTCCAGTCCCCATCTCCTCCACCCCATACAGGAAGTGCCCTCCCCCTTGTCACTGAGGTGGTTCCAGGGACCCAAGAGACACCTGTGGGGAGGAGATGTTGGGTAGGGATATGGTATCCTTCAGTGCTCCTCATGGTACCTCTTGCTGGGCTTTGTGCCACTGCTAACAACCCTCTGAGCCTGGATGTTCAGCCAGTTCTCAGTGCTGCTAAACAGGAATATGCCCATGAGCACATTGGGCTGCACTGGGAGGGGCGTGGCCACCCAGACAAGGGCAGTTATTGTCCATCGTGACTCAGCACTGGTGTGGTCACATCTGGAGCGGTGTGTCCCAGTGTGAGGTTCCCCATTCTGGAGGAACGGGGAGGAGCTGTCGTGTGGCCAGAGAAAGTCTGGGTCATGTGTGGAGATGCTGAGAGACCCAAACTTCTTTAGCCTGGTGAAGGGGAGGCTGAGGAAACGTGCTGGTTTTACTGAAATTGAGTTAATTTCCTTCATGCATTTTGAACCTTTCTCCTTCACAGCCAGTACAGTCTTTTGTTTAGATTTCCTATGAGAACAGTGAGATAACGCTGTTTCTTCCCTGGGATAGAGTTAATTCTGTCTTTTAGCAGCTTTACAGTGTTTGCCATTTGCTATGAAAGGAATGTCAGAACTCACTGAGATCTCGTCTGTTGTCAGGGAAACCAAGGACTTCTTTGGCCATCCAGCTGGGGATGCAAATTGGCAGGAGGGGACACAGACAGGACAGCACCTGGATTAACATGCAGGCTGATCAATGAAATATTCCCTATGATTAGCATCATACTCATTCTAAAGCTGGAGCCAGCTTTTAGGGCTTGTTACATCCGTTACTTTGGGTATTACAGCTGGTTTGGTCGTTCCATTCAGAAGTTTCATTCTGTCATGAGTTCAATGTTAGTTCAGCCTTTTGCCATTTTGCCATAGTGCAGTTGGCCTTTGCACCTTTTTACCTGTTGCCCTTTTGCTTTCTCTTGTAGTTTAGGACCAAGTGTTCCTATTTTCTTAATTTAATTTATCTATCTTTATTTAATTTACCTGGACTATTGTCAGTGAAACCAAGGACTTCTTTAGAGTCCAGCTGCAGGTGCGAATTGACAGGAGGGGGCACAGACAGGGCAGCACCTTGACTGACATCCAGGTCAATCAATGAGCTATTCTCTACCATTAGTGTCATGCTTGGTATAAAGCTGGAGATGTCTTTTCCAGCCAGTTACTTTTGGTTTGCCGGCTACTTTGGTTGGCTCTGTTTGGAAGTTCCATTCTATTGGGAGTTCAGTGTTAGTTCAGTTTTATGATGTTTTCCTGATTCTCATTTGGCCCTTGGGCCTCTCTGCCTTTTGCACTTTTACTTTCTCTTGCTGGGATCAGCTGTTCAGGACCAGGGTGCTCTCTTCTTTGGGGCTGCCTGCTCAGCACAACTGGAGTTATGTGGGGGATTGCACTGAGTATCATATATTTTACTTTACGTGTATTTTAGTATAAGCATATTAGAAGTAGCAGTGTATTATTTTCATTGTCTTATTATATTTTTTTATAAACTCACAGGTTTCTCTCTTCCCTTTCAGTTCTCTCTCTTATCCCACTTGAGGACTGGGAGCAGGATGTGAGCAGCACTCATGGTCTTAGTTGGTGGCTGTGGTAAAATCATGACAAGAAAAGGTAGTAGTAGCTTCAGAAATGTTGAAAATCACTTTCCAAGATTATGGCACTTTTTCTTTTTAGTAGAGGGAAACAGCATGAGAAAGGAAAACCATCAGAAACTGCAGCTCTGGAGCTCCAGAGTGGAGCTCAGGATAAAGAAATGTCATTCTGAGCACAGTGCTGTGGTCATTCAGAAGGACCCCGGATCAGCCATGACGTTGTGTTTCCAGGAACAGCTGGTGACGATGGAGAGACAGCAGCACAGATGGGGACACACTGGGGTGAGAACAAGGTGGGGAAGTGCATGGGGTGTCTGCAGCCTGTGGGGAAACAGCCACAGGCCTGGGACAGTGTAGGAAGTACCGTGGTGGACATGGCCAAGGGCACTGGGAAGTTTGGATGTCCCTGCAAGAGCCAAGGTCTTCATCCTCTTGGCTTTGGCTTGTGTCCCAAGGCCTAAGAGGAGACACATGGTTGTCATGGCCATGGCACCCCATTGCCTCCTTGCACCCCCAGGGAGTGTCACACCATTGTCCTGCACTGGGCATCGCACTCCCCACATCCCCAGAAAGAGCCTGAGGCACACGTAAGGAACAGGATCTCCCTTCCTAGGGACATGGGGTCAAGGCTTGGCCATTGTCCTTCATCAAACAAACCAAGGGTTTTCTCAGCATCAGAGCTGCTGCACTTTGCCTTTGCCTGATGCAATCACAGCCTCCAATTATCTGCTCTAACGAGTCCCTGGGGAGGCTTTGTCAGTAACAGCCCTCAGTGGGGCCCATTATTGCTTGAAGATACTTTGGAGTTTGCTTCTGACTTGGACTTCTTGAGCAGATTCTTCAGTCTGTGCTTGGTATCTGAGGTTCATGGACTCAGCACCAAATACGCCATGGGGCTCATTAAAACACAGAAAGCCCTAACGAGCAATGTTTCTTTCCCTAATTTTCTTCAAATGTTCTAGACTTGTAGAACTAACTGGAGAGGTTTCAATGGGACACTTGCTGATGAAGATTTCAAAGAAGATTTAATGAAGGAGGTTTTTTCATTCAAGGGTATTTTCTGTCATTTTTCAGTGTATAGAAGAAGTGACAGCAGCATTCTACACTGGACATTGATCCAGAGGGTCTCCTGAAGACATCTAGACAGGCAGAACAGTCCCTTGAGGCTGGACACTGTATGGACAACCTCGCTCCTCACCCCCCACCCCCAGTCTGCCGGTTCCCTCATTGGCCACCAGAGACTGCATCACTTTTCCTCACATCAGACTTCTCCACTGAGCTCTGCAGGAGATGCTGCAGCTCCTGTGCACCAGCTCCACCTGCTCTCCTGTGCAAACACTGCACAGTTTAATAAACAGTAAAACACTTTCCTCAGCTGTGTGTGCAAGCTGGATCTGATGAGGTCCACCATCCACAAGGGACATCCACACAAGAACTGGTTAAGACAGAGACACACGAAAGGATAGAAATAAACACAATGAACATGTTGACTGCCATGTTAATTAGAGCTCTAAAGAATGGGGCAAGTTTGTAACTCCCTGAAGCTCAAAGCAGAAACCAGGCAGTTGAGAGGAACTGAATGACCAAAGAGCAAGTGGAGGAGAAACCTGAGAGCACTGGGAAGGGCAAACGTCCAGACAGTGCTGGAAAGTTGTTCTTTGACAGGGACATTGAATCAGGAGAAGTGGGAACTCCTGTGTGACGAGGGAGGTGAAATAATAGAGTGCTGGTAATAGAAGTACAGGGGAAGACTGATATTTCTTCTCCTATCCTTAGTACACTTCACCATAATTCAATTTTTTTCCTTTAATTTTTTTAAATTAATATTTTAAAAAAAGAAAAAAACAAAAAAACAAAACACAATCAAACCCACATACAAAGAAAAAAAAAAAAAAAACACAATAAAAAAGTGTACGTTTCCAGACAAACATCAGTCATCAGTTGTGTTACCATAAACAGTCAGTGCCATTTTAGGGTCCCCACTGTACCTGAGGTGCTGGCCTACGATTGGCAGCTATCACACAGGACCTGGGGAGACCAGAACACCTTGCAATGCAGTCGGATCCTGGGCAGGGCATCTACACTGGCACGAGGTGTTTTTGTCCCTGCAGCTGAGGACATTTGTGTCCTAAATCCATGCCCAGTTCTGGAAAACTCTTTCCTATTCAAATAAAAAGAAACTCCCCTACAAGGACCTTAAAATAAATAAATAAGTAAATAACTAAGTCAGTAAATAAATAAATAAATAGATTTATAGAAGTATGTTGACACCATCCTTTCTTTTGGATCTTTGTCTTCAGTTCTTCTTATTTTAATTTCCATTGACATTAATTGACATCTGATGGGCCTACAAGCATGAAGCCAAGATCATTTTGTGTCTTGCACAGCGCCCCATGCCCTCTAAACCTTCCCTGCCCAGGACTCCTCACACTTTGCCCAGAGTGAGTCACACTGAGGTGGTGGCTGGTTCCCTGGCTGAGATGTTGGTTTAGATGGTCACCTACAGCACAGGTGGATCCTGCCCCATCATCGTCTGCTCTGCTCCAGTTAGAAACAGAGCCCAACATCACAATGGGATCATAAGAGAACTGAGGTTGAAGGGATCTCAGGAGTCTGCAGTCCAACCTGTCACCAACTGGGTCATACCAAGGTGTTCAAGCCTTGATTCAATCCGAGTTTCAGCAGGACTAGAGAAGTGATCATCCCTTTGTACTCAGCACTGGTGAGGCTGCACCCTGAATCCTGGGGTCAGTTTTAGGCCCCTCATGGCAAGGAAGACATTGAGGTGCTGGAGAGAGTTCAGGGGAGGGTGACAAGGCTGGTGAAGGGTCTGGAGCACCAGTCTTATGAGGAGCGGTTGAGGGAGCTGGGGCTGTTCAGCCTGGAGAAAAGGAGGCTGAGGGGAGACTTTGTCACTGTCTACAACTGCCTGAAAGGAGGTTTTATCATGGTGGGTGTTGTTCTCTTCTCCTAAGTAGCAAGTGATAAGACAAGAGGAAATGGCCTCAAGTTGCACATGGAGAGGTTTAGATTGGATATTAGGAATAAATTATTCAGGGAAAGGGTTTTGTAGCAATGGAACAGACTGCCCAGTGAGATTGTGGAGTCACCATCCCTGAAGGTGTTTAAAGGACATACAGATGAGGCTCTTAGAGACGTGGTTTAGTGCCAGATTTAGGCTGTGGATGGATTCAATGATCCTGAGTGTCTCTTCCAACCATAATTATTCTATGATTCTATGATAAGTCATTTTTGATATTTTCCGTCTCAGAGGAAGCACATCCCAGTGCGGCATTTAGATGGTTTCTTGGGGAAGTTACTCTCAACATGAAGTGACCTGAAAACACCGCCCCACAGGCCTCCATGTCCTCCACAGCGATAGCTGAGGCATTTGTGCTCATTTGGGCTCATTTGCCCCCACAAACACTGTGTGCATGCTCCCATCTGCTTGCTGTGCACACTCAGACTTCTGACCTAGTCATTCAGAGTCCTTCCAAGGAGGGATAAACAACCTCTCTCAGATATGGTGAGAGGACAATAATCAAAATGGTGGTTGCAATGGGCTGATCTGTGACGAATGCCTTGGGACAGCAGCCACAGCGCATCCAGGAACATGGGAACAGACCAGATCCTGCTCTCCTGATCTTTCATGTCTCTCCCAGCAGGCCTGGCCATGTGAAATCACTGCTGTGTGCCTCACAGAATCACAGCCTTGTTTGGGTTGAAGAGACCTCTGGAGATCATCCAGTCCAACTCACCTGCTAAAGCAGGTTATCCCAGAGAAGATCACACAGGATCATGTCCAGGTGGGTTTGAATGTCTCCAGAGAAGGAGACTCCACACCTGCTCTGGGAAGCCTGTTTCGGGGCTCTGTCACCCTCCAAGTAAAGAAGTTTATCCTCATATACAGATGGAACCTCCTGTTCTTCAGCCTCTACCCATTGCCCCTCATCCTATCATTGGGCACCACTGAAAGGAGTCTGGTCCATCCTCTTGACACCCACCCTTGAGATATTTATAAACATTGATAAGATCCCCTCTCAACCTCTCTTCTCCAGCTGAACAAACCCCCTCTCTCAGGCTCTCCTCATCAGAAAGATGCTCCAGACCCCTTGTCATCTTGGTAGTTCACCACTGCACTTTCTCCAGTAATTCCTTGTCTTTCTTCAACTGGGGAGCCCAGAACTGGACCTAGTACCTCCAGATGCGGCCTCACCAGGGCAGAGTAGAGGGGGAGGATTCACCTCCCTTGACCTGCTGGTCACATTCTTTGCAATGCACCCCAGGTACCATTGGCCTTCTTGGCCACAAGGGCACATTGTTGACTCATAGTCAACCTGTTATCAACCAGAACTCCCAAGTCCTTCTCCACAGAGCTACCTTCCAGGTCTGCCCCTAACCTGTAGTGGTGCCTGCGGTTATTCCTCCTGAGGTGAAGGACCTTACACTTGCCTTTGCAGAACTTCCTTGGGTTCTCCCCTGTCCAGTCCTCCAACCTGTCCAGGTCTCGCTGGATGCCAGCACAGCTGGTGTGTCAGCCCTTCCTCCCAGTTTGGTGCCCCCACCCTACACACTCACACACTTCAGCTTTTCACTGGTGTTTCCCTCTCTGGGGCATTTTCCAGCCCAGCCCAGCAGAGAAGATCCATCTGGGCAGGCCATGTAGAATGAAATGAAGGAAACAGAGGTCAGTGACAGTGCCTCTCTGTCTGCCACGCTCAGGATAGCCCGATGACAGGAAGCCTTCAGCTCCCTGTGCCAGCCCCGCTCCCCAGGGACAGGACAGCCTCTCTGTCTCAGTGCCTCTCTGTCTGCCACGCTCAGGATAGCCCGATGACAGGAAGCCTTCAGCTCCCTGTGCCAGCTCCTGCTGCCCCAGGGACAGGGCAGCCTGACCCAAGTTGTCACCCACAGGCAAAGGGTTTCTCTTTCCATGTCTGCACACAAACACTGCCACGCTCTTCTCCTGGGAGGTCCCATCTCCCCGCAGAGCCTTTGCCCAAGGAGAGCACATCCGCACTGGCCTGGCTGCCATTCCTGCACCCTCTCCCCATGGTCCCCACAGCCCTGAACTGGGGGTTTTGCTCTGTAGATCAAGTGGGCTGTGGTGCCCGGGCTGTGGTGACTCTGCGGGGCCATACTGGTCAGGCAGGGAGGCAGCCCCAGCTGATGGTGGTCACTGCTACTGACCACCTCCCACACAAGCTCTTGGGAGGTCATGGAGGGTGCTCAGAGGGACCCTGCCTTATTCACCATGTGTCTGGGTGCTGGCCACCAACAAGCAACACCTGAACAACCAGCCCGAAGTCTCTTCTAAGCCGCACTGGGACCCTGATCTCCTCATACTGAGCCTATAGAGAAACAAACCAAACAAAGAGCCTCTTCAGAGTCTGTTATTACGGAATGTTCTTCAAGGAACTTGGGAAGAAGACCTAACCCTTCAGGCACTGTGCTAAGGAGATGCCCTTGCTGATGGAGTTGCTGTTCTGAGGCCGGCTCTGTCACACAAGTGCCCACTGCCTGTCCTGGTCACAGGACTGACACACAGTACGACTGTGGCAAAGCCTGGGGAGCGCTCAGGCCTTACACCAGCACAACGGCTGAGAACGAGAGTTGGGAAGTGCAAAGACGACGACTCTGGAAAGAACAACGCAGGTACTCCCTGGCAGAGCTGCTCTCTCAGGACTGTTTCCTCCGTCTTGAGCTTCCTCGTATTGAGCTTCACAAAGGTCTCAGAGGTAGGATCTCAGAGAAACAATTCATGGAAGGGTCATTTATTTTCTTTAAATACACAGAGAGCACGACTTCTCCTTTGCAACGTCTTTGACTTGATCTATAAAGGTTGACAGAGATGTGGGATGAATAATAACATTTCTTTGTTAACAATATTATCAGAGTTAAAAAAGCAAACCCAGACAAGCTTTCCCCAACTCCAAAAGATCATCTACAACTACAAAATATAAAAAAGACAGGTTGGACCTGTCATGAGTCATGTCATGAGTGATATGCAGAACATGGAATGTTTAACACCTTTGAAAAGCATCCAGCCATCAGTTTCCTCACGGCATCCTTGATCTCCTGGTTCCTCATGCTGTAGATGAGGGGGTTCACTGCTGGAGGCACCACCGAGTACAGAACAGACACCACCAGATCCAGTGAAGGGGAAGAGATGGAGGAGGGTTTCAGGTGGGCAAACATGCCAGTGCTGACCAACAGGGAGACCACGGCCAGGTGAGGGAGGCAGGTGGAAAAGGCTTTGTGCCGTCCCTGCTCAGAGGGGATCCTCAGCACGGCCCTGAAGATCTGCACATAGGAGAGTAGGATGAAAACAAAACATCCAAATATTACTAATACACTAACCACAATAAGCCCCAGTTCCCTGAGGTAGGAGTGTGAGCAGGAGAGCTTGAGGATCTGGGGGATTTCACAGAAGAACTGGTCCAGGGCATTGCCCTTGCACAGGGGCAGTGAAAATGTATTGGCCGTGTGCAGCAGAGCACTGAGAAACCCAGCGGCCCAGGCAGCTGCTGCCATGTGGACACAAGCTCTGCTGCCCAGGAGGGTCCCGTAGTGCAGGGGTTTGCAGATGGCAACGTAGCGGTCGTAGGACATGATGGTGAGAAGATAAAATTCTGCTGAAATGAAAAACAAAAATAGACAGAGTTGGGCAGTACATCCTGTGTAGGAGATGGCCCTGGTGTCCCAGGTGGAAGTGGCCATGGATTTGGGGACAATGCTGGAGATGGTGCCTAGGTCGAGGAGGGCGAGGTTGAGCAGGAAGAAGTACATGGGGGTGTGGAGGTGCTGGTCCCAGGCTATGGTGGTGATGATGAGGCCGTTGCCCAGGAGGGCAGCCAGGTAGATGTCCAGGAAGAGCCAGAAGTGCAAGAGCTGCAGCTCCTGTGTGTCTGTGAATGCCAGGAGGAGGAACTGGCTGATGGAGCTGCTGTTGGACATTTGCTGCCTGTGGGCATGAGGACCTGTGTAAGAAGGAAAGACAGTTTCGTGTTAGGGGCAAGTTCTCTGTGGAAAACAAATGTACTGTTTCTCATGGAAAACCTCCTCCCTGATGGAAGGATGTTTCAGTCAATTATGTTTCTACCAATTGAAAAAACAGTTCATCACTGCTTAAAATAAAGTTTGGTCATCTAGATTCCATGAACACACCTCTGGGGCAAGACCTCTGAGTTATTGTCAGACCAAAAACTGACCCACACTCCCACCCCAACCCCAGAGAGCAAGAGCTTCAGGGACAGGTGGAGAAACAGGGAAGAACACTGCAGTGCTACCAGAAAATAAAGCAAGGACAGAAAGGCAGACGGGCATGCTGTGGAACCTTCTCCTTACCTGGCTGTGCTGCTGCCGCTCACATAGTGACACTGTAGAGCAAGTACTTTTAGCACCTCTTTTGTGTTCCATGTTCCAGGAACCCTTCACCTGGAGGTCCAGCTGCTGAGGTGGAGACTCATGACCTGGACCCCATCGCTTTGGGGCAGAGGCTCTGCTGGGGAGGAGAGGAGACCAGGGGTTGCCCTGGGAAATGTGTCTGCACTGCAGAGGATCTGAGAGAGGTTCCGAAATCCCATCCCCAGCATTTCTGGTAGCAGTTAACTCCTCCTGCCCATGTCTATGTGGCCTGTAGTTGTGTCTCTGTCCCTGGGTCTGCTCCCTGTCAGTGTCACAGACCTCGTCCCACCCGCTGTGTGCTCAGCTCTGTCCTACTCACACCTCCTGGCACTGCCCAGGGGCAGCTCTGTGTGTGCAGGGGCTCAGGAGCAGCTCAGAATAGTCCTAATGAGAACTGGGGTCTCAGTGTCTTCTTCAAAGAGAGAAATAAATCTCCATCTCCCACTGCACACCCAGACAACCAAGAGTAGAAAACTGAAAGCACAGACTCACCCCCTTGCAGCTGTTGCTGTTTTGATGTCCTTGTTCAGAAGGACCCTCTGCCATGTCTGTGGGGTGATCTGGAGCTCTGAGCAGCCCTGACCCACACAGCACCCTTCAACCCCACAAGCTCCCTGCCTACCCTGCCGGGGGTCGCTCCTTCCACCCACAGCTGCTGCCATGGGATCTCCCCGGGCAGGCTGAGCGCTGACCCTGGCAGGTGGCAGAGTCCCTGTCCTGGCACAGCCCTGGGGTGCAGGGACCCTGCTCTGCAGGACAGCCCTGGGCACACCTGGGTGCACAACTTGCTTCTCAGATTTTCAAAGCTGCTGATAAAGATCCCTGCTCTGACAGATCCCACAAGCTGTGCCTGTGCCAGTTTGAGGAGATGCCTCCAGGAGCCACAGCTGCATTGCCCTGCACCCAGAGACTTACCATGGCAAGGGCTGCAAAGGTTTCTCCTCCAGTGAGCTCTCAGTCATCCTCCAAATCCTGACCACCTTTAATCTCTCTCTGCCTTGCTCGTCTCCCTGAGATCCCCAGGCAGAGCCCTCAGCCCTGCTGCGCTGTGCAGAGGAGCTGCTCCTGGGCAGAGCTGTCTCTCTGCAGCGCTGCCGCTTGCCATGAGCTCCTTCTGTCCCAGGAGCCCAGCCCAGCTCAGCAGCACAGGAGCAGCCCAAGGCGCTTTAATGACCCCTCTGGTGGGTTTGGTGCTGAGTCCATGCACCTCAAGCCGTGGAGGAAGTTGGTGAAACCTCTCAAGAAGTCAAAGTCAGATTCAAACTCCAAAGTTTCTTGTAGCGTTAATGGGTCCCACTGAGGGACAATATTGAGGAACTTTGCCCAGGATCACTTAGAGAAGAAAACTGGAGGCAGTGATGACAGGTCAGGAAAAGCAAAGTAAAGGTGGCTCTGATTCTGAGTAAACCTGGTTGTGTTTCATTAATCAAAGGGCCCCCAGCCGTGGAAAGTCAGATCCTGTCCTTCCCACGTTGCCCAGGGTCCTTCCTGGACAGTGTGATGTGGGGCTGTGCAAGGCCAAGGGCAGGACTATGGTCCCACACCTCCCAGGTTCCTGGCTGGGGACAAGGAGGCCATGAGGCCCCTGTGCTGGAAGGACAAGGTGTCTCCTCACAGGCATCAGAGGTGCAGACAACAGCCATAGCCAAGGGGAGAAGGAGCTCATGTCTGGTGGGGCTTTTAGCCTCTTTACATCCCTTGATCACCTCCACCACAGCCTGTCCTGTGCTGTGGCATCCCCTGCACCTCTTTCTCTGCAGGCTGCAGACATCCCCCCTGCTGCCCCACCTTGCTCTTGTCTGAGCATCTTCCTTCCTTTGCTGAGATCTCTCCATCCTCCCCAGCTGTTCCTTGGAGCACAAAGCCTTGGGCTGATGCAGACTCCCTCTGCTGACCTGCTCCACCACAGCACTGCCCTTCCAGTCACATTCCTTCCTGCTCATGTCCAGCCTGGACCTCCCCAGCTGCACTTAGGGCCATTTTTCACTATTTAGAAAACCTCCACCACCTCTGAAACCACTCTTCAAGCACCCTCAGGCTACTCCTGCACTGCTTCAGCCTCCCTAGCGCTGCTGGGCGAAAGCAGCCCAGGTCCCTCAGCATCCCACACCATGTGCACAAGGTGCTGAACCTGCCTTGGCAGAGCCCTGCACTCTCCAGTTCCTCCCTGCTTCTCCAAACTGGGAAGCCGCACACTGGCACACCCCCGTGTGTGTGGGGTCACACCAGTGCTGAACCGAATGGGATGAGAACTCCAGGTGTCGGGGTCCCCACGCTCCTCCTCATGCAGCCCCGTGTGCAGCTGCCTTGTTCATGGTGAGCGTGCACCACGGGCTGGTGTGGGGACCTTGGAGTGCCCAGGCCCTTCTCCTCAGGGTCACTGATCAGTGTGTCAGGTCCTGCTCTGTCCTGATGGATGGGGTTATTGTCCCACCCTGATACAGCACTGGTCACTTTATCTTGTCAATATTCAGAGTTTTCTGATGGGTAAATACCAGATGCGAGGAGCTCTGCCTGTGGACAGACAATGGCAGCTGAAGGCTGAGGATTCAGCGTGAGAGGGCAGAACAACATGCGCAATGTTGTGGTGACTGAACGTCAGCTACTGACCCACTGATCAGGAAGAGGAATTAGATGAGGCCTTCTTCAGACAAATGAAAGAAGCCTCACGTTTCCAGGTCCGTGTCCTTGCGGCAGACCTGAGATATGCCAATGTCTGCAAGGTACCAACCATCCAGGAGGGTATGGAGCTCATTGACAACATCTTCCTGACACGGGTGGTTGAGGAGTCAATTGGGTGAGGTGTTTGTGGGATTTCACACTTACAAACCAGAAAGAGTTGGTCAGGATGGAACAGTCAGGGATGGGAAAGTGGAGCTGAGGCTCCTGGGAGATGATCACAAGGCCAAGAGCAGGATTTCAGGAGAGCAAGCTTTGGCCTGCTGAGGGACCTGCTTGGGTCCTATGGGATATGACCTTGGTGTCTGCAGTACTTTTCTCTCACATTTCCTCCCTCCTCTCTCCCACCTGCTGTTGTGCAGCGTTTTTACACTTTCTCAAATACAATATCCCAGAGGTGCTGCCAGCATCACTGAGTGGTTCAGATTTGGCAAGGAGTGGGTCCATCTTGGAGCGTCTGAAATCAGCTCTGTCTGTTGTCTGTCAAACTCCTGATGTCGTCTTAGAGAGGTGACAACTGTAGCACATCAATACCTATCCCCAGTTCCAAGACTTTGCCATGTAAACCCAATAGAGAGTGACAATGTGTTGGATATTACCAGCTACATGATCATGGAGAAGAAATGGAAAAGATCTTCTGTCAGTAACTCAAGCAAGTCTCCAGTCAATGAGCAGGTTCCTATGGGGAACTGTAATTACCCTGCCATTCACTGGTCAGGCAAAACAGCAGCTGCCAACAATCCAGAGAACCTTGGGCCAACTGCTTAACAGAAGGGAGGGAATCATCTCTCCAAGTACCCATGAAAAGAAGCATTTCGCAGTATCACAGTATGTTTGAGATTGGAAGGGACGTCGAAAGATCATCCAGTCCAATCCCCGAGCTGGAGCAGGATCGCCTAGGTGAGGTCACACGCGAACATGTCTAGGCGGGCTTTGAATGTCTCCAGAGAAGGAGACTCCACAATCCCCCTGGGCAGCCTGGTCCAGGCTCTGTCACCCTCACTGAGAAGAAGTTTTTTCTCAAGTTTAAGTGGAACCTCTTGTGTTCCAGCTTGATCCCATTGCCCCTTGTCCTATCATTGTTTGCCACTGAGAAGAGCCTGACTCCATCCTCGTGGCACTCACCCTTTATATATTTATAAACATTAATAAGGTCACCCCTCAGTCTCCTCTTCTCCAAACTAAAGAGACCCAACTCCCTCAGCCTTTCTCCATAAGGGAGGTGCTCCACTCCCTTAATCATCTTTGTTGCCCTATGCTGGGCCCTCTCCAGCAGTTCCCTGTCCTTCTGGAACTGAGAGGCCCAGAACTGGACACAATATTCCAGATGGGGTCTCACCAGGGCGGAGTAGAGGGGAAGGAGGACCTCTCTTGATCTACTAACCACCCCTCTTCTTATACACCCAAGGATACCATTGGCCTTCTTGGCCACAAGAGCACAGTGCTGGCTCATGGTCATCCTGTTGTCCACCAGGACCCCCAGGTCCCTTTCCCCTACACTGCTCTCTAATATGTAATTTCCCAACCTATACTGGAACCTGGGGTTGTTCCTGCGCAGATGCAGGACTCTACACTTTCCCTTGTTAAATTCCATCAGGTTATCCCCCGCCCAACTCTCCAGCCTGCCCAGGTCCCGCTGGATGGCAGCACAGCCTTCTGGCGTGTCAGCCACTCCTCCCAGCTTAGTGTCATCAGCAAACTTGCTGATAGTACACTCAATTCCCTCATCCAAATCGTTAATGAATATGTTGAATAATATTGGCCCCAGTACTGACCCCTGAGGCACTGCACTAGGTTCAGGCCTCCAAGTGGACTCCGCACCCTTGACCACCTCACTATTGTCTAGATGACACCTCCTCAACTTAGCGGTGAGGATGCTGTGGGAGACTGTGTCAAAGGCTTTACTGAAGTCAAGGTAGACCACATCCACCGCTCTGCAATCATCCATCCACCTTGTTACATTCTCATAAAAGGCTATGAGATTGGTCAAGCATGACTTACCCTTGGTAAAGCCATGCTGACTGCCCCTAATGACCCTTTTATCCTTGACATGCCTTGAGATGACACCAAGGATAAGCTGTTCCATTACTTTCCCAGGGATGGAGGTGAGGCTGACGGGTCTATAATTACCCGGGTCCTCCATCTTGCCCTTTTTGAAGACTGGACTGACATTTGCTTTCCTCCAATCCTTGGGCACCTCTCCCGTTTCCCAAGACTTGGCAAAAATGATGGAGAGCAGTCTCGCAATGACTTCAGGCAGCTCCCTCAGCACCCGCGGATGCATCCCATCTGGACCCATGGATTTATGGATGTCCAGACTATTTAATTGCTCCCTAATCCAGTCCTCATCGACTAAAGCAAACTCCTCCATTGACCTGGCTTCATCTGGGGTCTCAGGGGTACAGGGCTCCCCAGGACAGCCTCCAACAGAGTAGACAGAGACAAAGAAGGCATTCAGTAACCCTGCCTTCTCTGTGTCTTCCGCCACCAGAGCACCCACCCCATTCATCAGTGGGCCTACATTACCTCTGATATTAGTTTTATCTGCTATGTATTTGAAAAAGTTCTTTTTGCTGTCCTTGACCCCTCTCGCCAGCTGTAATTCTAAGGAGGCCTTGGCTGCCCTAGCTGCCTTCCTACATCCTCTAACAGCAGCCTCGTATTCCTCCCAAGTGGCCAGCCCCTGCTTCCATGACCTGTAAACTCTCCTCTTCTGCTTGAGCATACCCAACAGATCCCTATTCAACCACGCAGGCCTCCTGGCTCCCTTCCTCGATTTCCTACTTATGGAGATGCTCTGATCCTGAGCGTGTAAGAAGCAATCTCTGAATGCAATCCAGCTCTCTTGGGCCCCTTTTCCTTCAAGCAGTCTTGCCCATGGGATTTCCCCCAGCAATTGCTTGGAAAGGCCGAAGTTAGCCCTGCTAAGGTCCAGGGTTGCAATTCTACTTGCTATTCTGTTCCTGCCACACGAGATGCTGAACTCCACCATCTCTTGGTCACTGCAACCCAGGCAGCCCTCAACCTTTACTGCTTCGACCAGACCCTCTTTGTTAGTGAGGATGAGATCCAGCAGTGCACCTCTCCTAGTTGGCTCCTCCACCATCTGCATGAGGAAGTTATCATCAATGCACTGGAGGAACCTCCTGGACTGTGGCTGGCTGGCTGAATGGTCCTTCCAGCAAACATCAGGGAAGTTAAAATCACCCACAACAACCAGGGCCTGAGACGGTGAGGCCACTCTCAGCTGCGCATAGAAGGCCTCATCGACCTTCTCAGCCTGATCTGGTGGCCTGTAATAGACACCTACAACAGTATCACCCCTGCCAGCCTGTCCCTTGATCCTGACCCATACACTCTCAACTCGTTCCTCATCCGCTCCTGGGCAGAATTTAGTACATTGCAGTTGCTCTCTCACATAGAGAGCAGCTCCACCACCATGCCTGGCTGGCCTGTGTTTCCTGCTGGCAGAACGTCTCACAGCCCCCACTGAGGAGGGCAGGGGGCTGGGAGATGGGAGCACGTTTCAGTTTCCAGATCCCAGGACAGAGCCCAAACCATCCTGCCCTTGAACTCTGGCATCCAATTCCTTGAGCTGCACAGCTGGTGGGCTTCTGTGGATAATCATGTTAAAAAGCATCCTTCAAGTGTTTGTGTAGTACGTCTAGGAATGTCAGTTTTTAAAGAAAAATAAAAGTTTAACAGGCTAATATTTAAATATCTGTAAAATAGTACTCTGTATCCGTGATAGCCCCTCTGGCAATGACAATTAAATAGATATTTGCACTATAAGGCATGATACCCCACCCACAAGCACACATCTAAGTGGTTCAGATGAAGGGTGGTCTGGCAAACGTCACCCTTTGTGTCCCCAGGTGCAGGGACACTGCTCATGTGCCTCTGCAGAGAGTGGCAGGAGCTGGATCCCCTTCTCGGGACAGACTCCTTCCAGGAGAGACACAGACACAGGGGGAACTCATCAGGTCTTTAGGGCATTTCACTCAGCATCAGTTTTGACACATTGGGTGCTGTCCTGTGATTGCTCTTTCTGCACAAATGATCATAAAAACACAACCACTTAGTAAGACATGGTCATAAAGGGGCTGTTATGGACAAGAAAGCTCACCACGAACTCTGGAGACAGCGAGGAAGTTTATAATAAGCACCATGAAGAACCAAGAAGCTTGAGGTCTCTTCTGAAGAGCAGGAGGCCCTGAGCAGCTGTGATTGGCCACATGTAGGTGTGGGAGAGGGTCAGGCCATGTCAGGGAGAAGCAATGAGATGGCTGATGGCTTCAGTGAACCCTTCCAGCCATGTCTGAGCCCAGAAATGGAAAGCAGTTGATGTCTGCAGGTGGAGGAGGAATGGGAGAAAGATTTTCCTGGGAATATGGAAGGAAGAAAGGCCTCTCTTGGGCTACTCATGTATGGCAGTGACATTTGCATGATGTGAGCTTGGCTGTGCCTGGGAGATGGGGAATGGTTGCTGCTGGGGTGGTTGTGCTCAGTCATGGCCCATGAGCTGACCCTGCTCTGCTCCTCTCTTACACTGCCCACACTTGGATGGTCCTCAGGAATCATTCATGAGCCTGGTGGATCCATGAACCTCCTGGAGTGATGGGTATGGATCCAAATAGAGGATTCAAGCAAGTTTGGGACTGGGACATTGAGGTGATTGGTGACCATTGCCAGCTGTATGAAAGAAGCTGGATGAGTGGTGAGGAACTCACAGGCATTTCCAACTCCACAGAAAACCAGAGCCTTGCAGGTAAAGCAACAGCAGTTCACATAAAACCCACACCCAAAATACAAAACACACTGTCCATAGGAAAAGCCTTGAAAAACATTTGAGAAAGATCTACCAGGTCCCAGGGGTCAGGGCTCAGCCATTCTGGTGATGAACAAACATCAGGAGCTGACATGGCATCAGAGCCACCTCCACATGGCCCTCACCACCTGTAACCAGTGTCTCCAATTCTTTCCTTCACCAGTCTCCAGATCTATTATATCCAAAATCTTATCCCTACATTCAGACCCTCCCAGCAGTCCTAAAGAGCCAAATCTTTACACATTGGTATTTTGGTTACATAATCATTTTATGACCATGCTTGGTTGTTGAGGAAGGGTCCCAGGCTGAGCCTGGGGCTCCCATCCTACGGATGTGTATTTTAGTATTATAAGGAGCGTATAAGGAGCAAAGTTCAGCTAAAGGACACTTAATGTAACAGTCTTGAGCAGATGTTAAAACAAGACTCAACTAATTGTGCAGGCTCCAGAGTGTCTGCGGTGCAAGGACAGTGTTCTTTGCAGGTTCTGATTGGGAAATTCGTTCACGGAAACACATCCTAGTGCTGCTTTCTGGTGGTTCGTTATGGGATGTTAGTCCCAACATGATGTCACCTCAACAAACTGTCTGTCACACAGGTCTTCATGGAACCACAAGAAATAGCTGATGGTGTTTTTGCTGACTCAAGTTCATGTCAACTTACGTACATGATGTGCATGCTCACATCTCATCTGTACAAGGCAAACATGAACCTCTGACCTACTCATTCAGTGTAATTGCATGGAGGGGCAAAGAACTCTGAGCTGGGGTGAGAGGTCAGTGCTTGAAATGGTGGTTGTGAAGGGTCAGTCGATGGTGATTGACCAGAGGCACCTTCTGAGGGGTGTCCAGTGCACAGGGGCACAGCCCAGCCCCTGCTCTGCTGGTCCTGCAGGTCTCTGGCAGGAGGCCTGGCTGTGAGAGGACACTGCTGTGTGCCAGCCCTGCACACACACACTGTTCAGATGTACAATGGTGTTTCATCTGTGGGACACATTTGTAGGAATAAGCTTAAGAGAAACATTGCAAGAAGATAGAAACCATCATGCGCTGCCCAAAGAAGATGACTTTTCCTTGTGGAAGTACTGTTACTGAGGCCAGATCTGTGACACAAGTGCCCATTGCCTGTCCCTGCCTGGGCTGACAGGAGTGACACAAAGCAGGACGGGGACCAAGCTGCCAGAGCACTCAGGCCTTGCACCAACACAAGGGATGAGAAGGAGAGTGTGGGAGTGGAACCAGAACAGGTCTGGAAGACCAATCACTGGTGCTCCCTGGCAGTGCTCCCATGCGAGAGCTCTTTTCCCCTCTACCCACCCACAGGAACTATCTCTGCAGCTCTAAAAAGCCCTTGCAGGATAGATATAGTGAAAAACAAGTCACTAAACAGGCCTTTATTCTGCTTAGAGACAAGAAGAGCACTGCTGCTCATTTAAAAAGCCAACAGTTATAAAAGAAAAGTCAACATGGAATTAGAAAGGGAATGACAACATTATCACAATAAGAAAACAACCAACAACACCAGACAATCCAGTTGACAGGCAGGGCCTGTAATTAGCTACATTAAAACTCCTATATAGAAGATGATGGTCAGTTTATTGCTTCAGAAAACTCTAGGAAATTAGTTTCCTAAGGGCATCCTTGAACTCCTGGTTCCTCATGCTGTAGATGAGGGGGTTCACTGCTGGAGGCACCACTGAGTACAGAACAGACACCACCAGATCCAGGGATGGGGATGAGACGGAGGGGGGCTTCAGGTAGGCAAACATGGCAGTGCTGACAAACAGGGAGACCACGGCCAGGTGAGGGAGGCAGGTGGAAAAGGCTTTGTGCCGTCCCTGCCCAGAGGGGATCCTCAGCACAGCTCTGAAGATCTGCACATAGGACACCACGATGAACACAAAACACCCAAATATTACTAATATACAAACCGCAAGAAGCCCAATTTCCCTGAGGTAGGAGTGTGAGCAGGAGAGCTTGAGGATCTGGGGGATCTCACAGAAAAACTGGTCCAGGGCATTGCCCTTGCACAGTGGCAGTGAAAACGTATTGGCCGTGTGCACCAGGGAATAGAGAAACCCAGTGGCCCAGGCAGCTGCTACCATGTGGACACAAGCTCTGCTGCCCAGGAGGGTCCCGTAGTGCAAGGGTTTGCAGATGGCAACGTAGCGGTCGTAGGACATGATAGTCAGAAGACAAAATTCTGCTGAAGCTAAAAAGAAAAACAGAAAGAGTTGTGTAGCACACCCTGCATAGGAAATGACCGTGGTATCCCACAGAGAGTTGGCCATGGATTTGGGGACAGTGGTGGAGATGGAGCCCAGGTCAAGGAGGGAGAGGTTGAGCAGGAAGAAGTACATGGGGGTGTGGAGGTGCTGGTCCCAGGCTATGGTGGTGATGATGAGGCCGTTGCCCAGGAGGGCAGCCAGGTAGATGCCCAGGAAGAGCCAGAAGTGCACGAGCTGCAGCTCCCGTGTGTCTGTGAACGCCAGGAGGAGGAACTGGGTGACTGAGCTGCTGTTGGACATTTGCTGTCTGTGAACATGGGGACCTCCATAGGAGAAAAAGACAGTGACAAATTAGGGGAGACTTCTCTGTGCAAAATAAACATGCTGTTTCTCATTAAAACCTCCTCCCTGAAAGAGGGATATGTCAGTTTATTTTGTTTCTACAAAATGAGAAACATGTTTCATCACAACTTAAAATACAGCTTAGGCACCTGGTTTCCATGAATCATCTCTGGGGCAAGACCCCCAGTGTTGGTGTCAGAACAAGAATGGAACCACACTCCCACACCAATCCCATACAGCAAGAGCACCAGGGAGAGGTGGAGAAACAGGGAAGGACACTGAAGTGTTCCTGGAAATTAAAGCAATAACAAAAAGGCAGACGGGCAGGCTGTGGAACCTTCTCCTTACCCGGCTGTTCTGCTCCCACTCACATAATGACACTGTAGAGCAAGTACTTTCAGAATGTTTTGTGTACCACGTTCCAGGAACCCTTCACCTGGAGGAGCAGCTGCTGAGGTGGAGATTTGTTGGAACGATAAAGGACTCAGCACTCCGATTCAATGTGAATCACGCCAAAGCCATTTATTACAGAAACATGTCTCCTTATATACGCAACTATTCTCTAATCACGAATCCACGCTCCAAGCATGGATTCGCTAAAGGAGTATCATGGGCAGTCCACACGCTGGAGCCCCACCGATGATAGGTCCGACGACTCACGCCATGCTGAGGCCCTGTTAATGAAGAAACGCCCCTCTTTTTCACAGCAGATTCTGTTCTCAGCTTCTTGAAGTGGCCTTGAGATTCCTTTGGGCCTGACTAATTCAACAACATATCTCCTTCTAACGAAACCCCTTCACAATTCCCCCTTTTTGTTCTTGAACTAGTCAGGCCCCTTAAACAGCATGCTGAATCGTCTTTGAAATACACTGCAACATAGGACACGTGATTAACAACATAATTACAATTACATATAATGTAGCTAAACCTTACTTAATAAGATTAAACAACTATCTGCTTATACTCAAACCTTCATATCATATATAAAACCTTAATTCTACTTATGACAACCTTACCAACGCACTATTTTAGAATAGTCAGACAACTTAATACAATATATTCTCTTAAATTCTTAAAAGATCTATAACTGCGCAGTTTATAGAGTAACGTACTTAATACCATCAGCATATGCTAATTATTGACTTAATATCTTAAAACTTATATTAACCTATTCATATGCTAATTATTGAATTAATATCTTAAAACTTGTATTAACCTATTTAAAAGATCTATAGCTTAATCTTAATATCTCTTTTAAAACCTTACCAGTTGCTAAATTAGGTTACCATGGTAGAAATATCTTATACTTTTACCTTATCTATGCATAGATTATCTAATTGTAATATCACCCTTTTGGAACTCTTACTATCTGTTCAAATTAGCATTCTCTATGGAAGGTACCTTATCTGTTTACTAATAAGCTTTTAGACCACTGGGTCTAAGAGCATCTATAACACTGAATAAGAATTCATGGTTTACATTTGAGACAATTCTCACAACTTATCTCCCTCCTGTCCTTCTGCATCTGTTGAATCTTTGTTGTCTTTATTCAGCCATGGCTTGATCCATTTCGCAGGAATCCATTTTGATCCTTGGTCTGTAATGACACAAGCATAACCCTTTCCCCAAGTTATTAATTGGAAAGGACCCTCCCATTCACCAGTAACTCCATTGCGTATTTTGACCTGACACTGATTTTCTCTAAGGTCTGTCAAGTGTCCTTTTAAGCTTGTTCCATGACGAATCATAGGTGGAATGTCGAACCCTTGCGGAAGGCGTAAAAAGTTCAAGACATATAATGCTTTGCTTAGTCTGTCATGTGGAGTAGTACAGTCAGTTCCCCCTTTTTGTTTGTCAAGCTGATGCTTGAGAGTTCGATTCATCCTTTCTATCAAGGCCTGACCAGTAGGAGAATTTGGTATCCCTGTAATGTGCTTAACACCCCACAATTGAAAAAAGGTGGCAGTAGCTTTGGCGATATAACCAGGTGCGTTGTCTGTCTTGACCTGTGCAGGAACTCCCAAAGCTGCAAAAGCAGAACGTAAATGTCGTTGCACATGTGAACTAGTTTCACCAGTCTGAGCAGTGGCCCATATGGCGAAAGAATATGTATCAATAGACATATGCACATACTTCAGCCTGCCAAATTCAGGGACATGTGTAACGTCCATTTGCCACAATTCCAAGGCTCCTAATCCTCTTGGATTGACTCCTGCACCCAGCCCTACTGAGATGCGCTGACAATCTGCACAACTTTTAACAGTACCTCGGGCTTCACTTTCGGACAATGAAAATTGCCGCTGTAAGACCTGAGCAGACTGATGGAGGAAACTATGAGAGTGTACTGCTTGCCCAAACCTATCTATTGGAGGTGGAACCGAGGCAGGAGATACAAGAAAATCAGCTCGGCGGTTTCCTTCAGCTAAATCGCCTTGAATTGTCAGATGACTACGGATATGTGTTATGAAGTATCGGTGTTGTCTCTCTTCGACCAACAACCATAGTTGCTTGAACAAAGACATCAGTTGTGCATCCTGAACCTCTTTGAGCAATGATCTTTCAATGCGAGCTACCACACCTACCACATACAAAGAATCACAAACAATATTCACTGGGCTATGAGCAAATCTGATAAACACTTCTATTACAGCCCTGAGTTCCAAATGCTGAGTTGATCCTTTCAGGTCAGTTAGTATCACATTGTGCCATTTTCCATCTGTTTTCCATGTAATTGCTGCTTTCTGCATTTTACCCCCTGCGTCAGTGAACACTGTGGGTCCTTTAACAGGAAATTCTGAGAGAAGAGGGGGACCCTCCTCCATTGATCCCATATTCAAAACTGACATTAACTTGTGTGGAGGGGAAAATGTCTTAATTAAAACTTGAGAATTTAATAACGCAATCTGAAAAGGTAAGGAGTTCTGCAAAGCCCACTGTAAATATTCTGAAACGAGGGGAACAATGATATATGCAGGCTCAGCCCCTGAAATTTCGACTATTCTCTGCCTACCTTTCATTATAAGCTGAGCAAAGACCTCAACCCTGGTTGTAATGGTTTGTTTGAGTTGAAAATGCAAAAACACCCACTCTAAGATCTTTAACGGCTCCTTACCAGTTGTCCATTGCATTATGAGAGCAAAAGGATAGTTAGTATTGTTTACAATTAGTAGTCCGATTACATAATCTGGGTTCCACCTATGGCTGAAAGCTTTTACAAGTTTGGACATAATCTTTTTCAGAGCAGCATCCGCCTCAGCAGTAAGCGTTCTAGGAGAGCTAATGTCACTATCCCCTTTTAGCAGTTTTACAATTGGAGCTAAATCCTCATTAGTGATCCCACAAATGCTCCGGACCCAATTCAGATCACCCACTAGTTTCTGCACATCATTTAAGGATTGAATGACAGGCCGACATACTATTTTCTGAGGTTTCACTGTGGACTGAGAAATTTCCCAACCAAGATATTTCCACGCTGGTTGAATTTGTACCTTTTCTGGAGCAATTAGCAATCCTCTATGCTGCAATGTATCAGATACTTCATTTATCAACAAATCAGTCGAAAAAGTTTCCCCAGCTATTAATATGTCATCCATGTAGTGGTAAATCACTAACTCAGGATGAGATTTTCTGACTGATTGCAAGGCCCAAGCTACATAAATTTGACACATAGTTGGGGAATTTTTCATTCCCTGTGGCAAAACTACCCATTGATACCTTTTCGCAGGTTCAGCCTTATTTACAGAATTTATGGAAAATGCAAAACGTTTACAGTCATCAGGATGCAAAGCAATGGTGAAAAAACAATCTTTCAAGTCAATTATTAAGATCTGCCAGTTTTCTGGAATCATGACAGGGGATGGTAATCCCGGCTGTAATGCTCCCATGTCTTCCATGGTATCATTAATTTTTCGAAGATCATGTAACAACCTCCATTTCTTTGATTTTTTCTGAATAGTAAACACAGGAGTATTCCAGGGACTTGTAGACGTCTCTAAATGCCCTTTTTCAAGCTGTTCCTGTACTAGCTCTTCGACATGGGCGAGTTTTTCTTTATTGAGCGGCCATTGATTTACGCATACTGGATCATCATTTTTCCACTGTAATTTAAGTACTGGTCGCCCATCATCAATGGCCGCTTCTAGAAATGCTGTTGTTTTGTCACCAGAGTTGCTCCTAGTTGTCCTAACACATCCCGTCCTAATAGAGAAACAGGGATAGACATCACATTCATGCAGTAAAGGACTAAATTACTCATGTTCTTCTGTATTATCACAAAATGCACATTTTGAGTCAATGGAATCTCATGATTTAACAGACTGTGAACTTATCGTACCATGTAACAAAGACCTATCAAAATTGCAGCATTCTTAAACAGATACCCACAAAGAAAACAGGTTAATAAGGAAAGCATCTTGCAGACTTTAACAAGTTTTCTGACCTGTGTGTTATCAGTTAAGTCTCTCTCAGCTTGTTGAAGTTCAAATCGCCCTGCCTGTAAAACTGTCTAAAAAGATTTAATGATTTCTTGTCCGAGTGCTTTCCTATGTTTTAAAACACCTCCCAATACCGATTTTTCAGGAACACAACTGAAAACAATCATTCCTGACCCCATCTTGCAAGTAAAAACCTTGGCGGGGGGGGGGGGGGGGGGGCGGGGGGGGGGGAGGCGGGGGGGAAGCACAGGGCTGCTTGCAGCCTGAGTGGGAAGAGCAGGCAGAAGGTTTTATGGCGCACTTAAAAACAACTAGTGAAACAATTAACTCACATTCCTGACAAGCTGCTTGATTTTCAGAGAGACGGTACACAGGAACACCTAATATGTACTGTAAAACTCGCAAATAACATGCTGATAGCAAACATTAGCATTTTCTACTGCTAATTTCAACACCAGTGCTTCCTTAACTTCTAAGTTTTCAATCTGCTTATTGATGGTCTCTTGAAGGTGGTCAATAAATTGCATGTAATTCTCATTGGGACCCTGATTAACAGTTGCAAATGATTTGGCTGCTTTGTTGGTTTCAGGCACCTCTCTCATAGCTTGATATGGCTGACTGTTGGATTCACTCACTAATAGCTGATCTGATCTTTCACACAGTTCTTTTGCCCAGTTCTTATCTGGCGGCTCCTTCTGTTCTCTTGTAGGAGTTAGAAGGATAGAAAGCGGTGAAGGCGGACACAAATCAGTAAAAGAATTGATATTACACTTATTTACGACTTTAGCATTCTCAACTTTCACCAGTCCTTTTGACAAATTATCTGACTCCAGTTCTTTGGACTTCTTGGTCTCTCCAGGGTCGTGTGATGGTACAGGAGGCCATCCACTCAGTAATTTTCCTCCCTCCGCCCCAGACTGTTGTATCATTGGGGGTGCCAAAGGCACAACAGGGGATGGAGTAAGGAGGGTATCGAAAACACGAACTGGGTAAGCTTCACAGTTATTTTTAGAGTTCTTATCAGGCTGTAACGCTGCAAAAATTCCAGTAACCGCATCCCGCTCAGCCTTAAATTCTTTTAAGGTGGAAATTATAAGCTTCCATGTAGTCGCTAATGATTTAGCTTCTTTATCTCCGTCGCTAACCTTATCCCATAATTTCTGCCCTATATCGTCCCAAAGTTCAATTTTAAAAGCTTTCTCAGCTTCTGTCGGGTAGCCGTTAGTTCTACAGCAAACCAACAGTCTACGTATGTTACTTTCTTCATATTTAAGTCCTCTCATAGAGAGGATATGCAGGAGGATCTTAACTATAGCTTCTTCCTCTGAGGATATATTCTGCCCCATAACTTCACTCTTCCCTCCTCCTGCTCCCAGCCACTCACCTTTCCCGGGGCCTTCTTCAACAAAATTTATCCGCGGAACGTCCGTACGTCTCCGCCCGGCTCTCAGTCCAGCTGAGCCGCCTCCGGCTGGGCCGCTCCAGGCCTTTCCCCGACCTTAGTGAGACGCCGTTCTGAGTATCACGTCGGGGTCACCATTTGTTGGAACGATAAAGGACTCAGCACTCCGATTCAATGTGAATCACGCCAAAGCCATTTATTACAGAAACATGTCTCCTTATATACGCAACTATTCTCTAATCACGAATCCACGCTCCAAGCATGGATTCGCTAAAGGAGTATCATGGGCAGTCCACACGCTGGAGCCCCACCGATGATAGGTCCGACGACTCACGCCATGCTGAGGCCCTGTTAATGAAGAAACGCCCCTCTTTTTCACAGCAGATTCTGTTCTCAGCTTCTTGAAGTGGCCTTGAGATTCCTTTGGGCCTGACTAATTCAACAACATATCTCCTTCTAACGAAACCCCTTCACAGAGATTCGTGACATGGACCCCATGGTTTTGGGGCAGAGGCTCTGCTGTGGAGGAGAGGAGACCAGGGGTTGCACTGGGAAAAGTCTCTGCACTGCAGGGGATGGCAGGGGGGCTCCTGAATCCCGCCTCCCCAGCATTTCTGGTCCATCTCCCTCTCCCTGTCCATGTTTGTGTTGCCTCTAGTTGTGTCTCTGTCCCTGGATCTGCTCCCTGTCAGTGTCACAGACCCCGTCCCACTGCTGTATGCTCAGCTCTGTTCTGCTCACACCTCCTGGCACTGCCCAGGGGCAGCTCTGTGTGTGCAGGGGCTCAGGAGCAGCTCAGACAAGTCCTAATGAGAACTGGGGTCTCAGTGTCTTCTCCAAAGAGAGAAAGAAATCCCCATCTCCTACTGCACACCCAGACAACCAAGAGTGGAAAACTGAAAGCACAGACTCCTTCCCTTGCAGCTTTTGCTGCCTTGATGTTGTTGTTCAGAAGGACCCTTTGCAATGTCTGTAGGGCTGATCTGGAGCTCTGGCAGCCCTGACCCACACAGCACCCTTCAACCCCACAAGCTCCCTGCCTGCCCTGCCAGGGGTCGCTGCTGCCATGGGATTTCCCTGGGCAGGCTGAGCGCTGACCCTGGCAGGTGGCAGAGTCCCTGCCCTGGCACAGCCCTGGGATGCAGGGACCCTGCTCTGCAGGACAACCCTGGGCACCCCTGGGTGCTCACCCGGCTTCACAGCTGTTCAACATTGCCAGACAAGAGCCCCCTCCTTACAGATCCCATAAGCTGTGCCTGTGCCAGTTTTAGGAGATGGCTCCAGGAGCTACAGCTGCATTGCCCTGCACCCAGAGACTTACCATGGCAAGGGCTGCAAAGGTTTCTCCTCCAGTGAGCTCTCAGTCATCCTCCCAGTCCTGACCACCTTTAATCTCTCTCTGCCTTGCTCGTCTCCCTGAGATCCCCAGGCAGAGCCCTCAGCCCTGCTGCGCTGTGCAGAGGAGCTGCTCCTGGGCAGAGCTGTCTCTCTGCAGCGCTGCCGCTTGCCAGGAGCTCCCTCTGTCCCAGGAGCCCAGCCCAGCTCAGCAGCACAGGAGCAGCCCAAGGCACTTTAATGACCCCTCTGGTGGGTTTGGTGCTGAGTCCATGCACCTCAGGCCCTGGAGGAAGCTGAAGAAACTTCTCAAAAAGTCAAACTCAGATGCAAACTCCAAAGTTTCTTGTTATGTTAATGGGTCCCACTGAGGGACAAAACTGAGAAACCATCCCCAGGGTTGGTTAGAGAAGAAAACTGGATGAAGTTATGACAGTTCAGGAAAAGCAATGTAAAGGTGGCTCTGATGATGAGTAAACCTGAATGTGTTTCATTAACCAAAGGGCCAAGTCCTGACCCCCAGCCCTGGGAAGGCAGATCCTGTCCCTCCTACGTTGCCCAGGGCCCTTCCTGGGACAGTGTGATGTGGGGCTGTGCAAGGCCAAGGGCAGGACTATGGTCCCACACCTCCCAGGTTCCTGGCTGGGGACAAGGAGGCCATGAGGCCCCTGTGCTGGAAGGACAAGGTGTCTCCTCACAGGCATCAGAGGTGCAGACAACAGCCATAGCCAAGGGGAGGAGGAGCTCATGTCTGGTGAGGCTTTCAGCCTCTTTACATCCCTTGCTCATCTCCACCACAGCCTGTCCTGTGCTGTGGCATCCCCTGCACCTCTTTCCCTGGAGGCTGCAGACATCCCCCCTGCTGCCCCACCTTGCTCTTGTCTGAGCATCTTCCTTCCTTTGCTGAGATCTCTGCATCCTCCCCATCTGTTCCTTGAAGCACAAAGCCTTGGGCTGATGCAGACTCCCTCTGCTGACCTGCTCCACCACAGCACTGCCCTTCCAGTCACATTCCTTTCTGCTCATCTCCAGCCTGGACCTCCCCAGCTGCTCTTCGGGCCACTATTTCTTTCTCATACCATTTTTCACTATTTAGAAAACCTCCACCACCTCTGAAACCACCTCTCAAGCATTCTCAGGCTTCTCCTGCACTGCTGCAGCCTCCCCAGCGCTGCTGGGCCAGAGCAGCCCAGGTCCCTCAGCATCCCACACCATGTGCACAAGGTGCTGAACCTGCCTTGGCAGAGCCCTGCACTCTCCAGTTCCCCCCTGCTTCTCCAAACTGGGAAGCCGCACACTGGCACACCCCCGTGTGTGTGGGGTCACACCAGTGCTGAACCGAATGGGATGAGAACTCCAGGTGTCTGTGTGCCCACGCTCCTCCTCATGCAGCCCCGTGTGCAGCTGCCTTGTTCATGGTGAGCGTGCACCACGGGCTGGTGTGGGGACCTTGGAGTGCCCAGGCCCTTCTCCCTAGGGTTACTGCTCAGTGTGTCAGGTCCTCGTCTGTCCTGACAGATAGTGTTGTTCTCCTGCCCAAGTACAGAACAGGTCACTTCATCTTGTCAAAATTCAGAGCTTTCTGAATGGGTGAACACCAGATTTTCTCAAGGTCTGGATTGTCCCTTGACTGAAGCTCCATTTGCTCATCTGTTAGTGTTTGCAGTCAGGTGGTTTATCCTAATGAGGTTTTCTCTCTCAAGATAACACCATGAGGAGTTATAGAACATTACAAATATCATCTCATGGAGAAACAGTGGGGGCTTGAGGGTCCAGTACTCATCATGCCAGAAGTCTGGAATCAAAGTGATAGATCCCCTTCATGTTGGAGAGCAGCAGGAATGCGTGGAGCTCTGCCTGGGGACAGACAATGTCAGCTGAAGGTTGAGGAGTCACCATGAGAGGGCAGAACAACATGGGCAATGTTGTAGTCACTGGACATCAGCTGCAGATTCACTGATGAGAAAGAGGAATTAGATGAGGCCTCCTTCAGACAAATGAAAGAAGCTTGGTGTTGTCAGGGCGGTGTCCTCGTGGCAGACCTGAGATATCCCAATATCTGCAAGGTACCAGCCATCCAGGAGGGGTTGTAGCTCATTGACAACATCTTCCTGACACGGGTGACTGAGGAGTCAGTGAGGTGAGATGCCCTGTGGGACTTCACACTTACAAACCACAAAGAGTTGGTCAGGGATGGAACAGTCAGGGATGTGAAAGTGGAGCTGAGGCTCCTGGAAGATGATCACAAGGCCAAGAGCAGGATTTCAGGAGAGCAAGCTTTGGCCTGCTGAGAGACCTGCTTGGGTCCTATGGGATATGACCTTGGTGTCTGCAGTGCTTTTCTCTCACATCTCCTCCCTCCTCTCTCCCACCTGCTGTTGTGCAGGGTTTTTTACCCCTTCTCAAATAAAACATCACAGAGGTGGTGCCAACATCACTGAGTGGCTCAGATGTGGCAAGGCTTGGGTCCATCTTTGAGCAGCTGAAATGGGCTCTGTCTGATGTCAGTCGAACACCTGTTGTCTTCTCAGAGAGGTGACAACTGTAGCACATCCACACTCACCCCTATTTCCAAGAGTTTACCACGTAAATCCATTAGATGTTACAAACTACTTTATCATGAAGAAGAAATGGAAAAGATCTTCTGTCAGCAACCTTAGAATGTCTCCAGTCAATGAGCAGGTTCCTATGGGGAACTGTAGTTGCCTGATATTCACTGGCCACGCAAAGCTTCAGATGCCAACAGTTCAAAGGATCTTGGGCCAACTTATTAACATGCCTGCCTGATGGGCAACAAGGGTGATGCTCACCTGGATCTGGTACTGACAAAGAAGGAAGAGCTGGTGAGGGATGTGAACATCAGTGTCCACCTTGGCTGTCGTGACCAGGAAGCAGTGGGGTCCCGGATACCAGAGAGGAGGGAGGAAGGCCAGCAGACAAAGGCAGGACACAGGAGGTGGAATCAGGGGAAGCTGCAAAGCAGGAATTCAGAAACCTTGGCCATGGATGCAGAGATGATTCCAAAACTGCCCTGGACTAGATTCCTAAAGGGGAGGCTGAGGGCAGCAAGTGAGCTGACACTGCTTCCTTACAAAAAAGAAAAAAGAATAGACAGGGCGATCATGGGCCTGCTGCTGAATTTCATACGAGTAGAATCAGACAGGACTGAGATTCTCCATGGCTTCTTTGCCTCCATCTTCACCAGCAAGGTCTCCTGGGACTTGGTTCCTGAATGCAGGAGTCTGGAGAACATGTAGCAGTGGATGGGGCTCAAGTCAGGGGTGACCTGAGCAAACTCAGACACCACTACAGAACAGGAGATGGGTCACTTGACCAGCTCCCTGAACACAAGTATCGCTGTGCACAGCACCTGAAATTCCCAGGTACAAACACCTCTTGGTCCAGAGGAGTGTGACTCCTCTTGAGTTGTCCTGGCCTGTCTCCTGTCTCAAGTGGTGCATCAGGTACTGACTTTACAGACATATTGTTTTGTCCTCATCTGTAAATGCTCCAGATCAATGCTCCAGAGGCTTGTAAGAGCATTTTCAATGTTAATGAGCCCTCTGCTGCCATGATCCTGAACTGCAGCTACTGAAACAATGAACAAACCCCTAATGAAGTGAAAGGCAGAAGCAAAACACAAGTTTCTGAGGCTGTTTGGGACCCCATGAAGGGCCATCGCTGACACAGCTGTGAAGGAAACAACCAGTGCAGGGCCCTGTCCCTGGAGACTGGTGAAGGAAAGACTTGGAGACACTGATTACAGGTGATGAGGGCCATGTGGAGGTGGCTCTGATGCCATGTCAGCCCTTGATGCTTGTTCATCTCCAGAATGGCTGAGCTCTGACCCCTGGGACCTGTTAGATTTTTCTCCAGTGTTTTTCAAGTCTTTTCCTGTGGTCAGTGTGAGTATTTTGTGTTTTGGGGTGGGTTTTCTGTGCTGTTGTTTTAACTGCAAGGCTCTGGTTTTCTGTGGAGCTGCAAATGCCTGTGAGTTCCTCACAACTCATCCAGCTTCTTTCATACATCTGGCAATGGTCACCAATCACCTCAATGTCCCAGTCCTGCACTTGCTTGAATCCTCTATTTGGATCCACACCCCATCGCTCCAGGAGGTTCATGCATCCACCAGGCTCATGGATGATTCCTGAGGACCATCCAAGTGTGGGCAGTGTAAGAGAGGAGCAGAGCAGGGTCAGCTCATGGGCCATGGCTGAGCACAACCACCCCAGCAGCAGCCATTCCCCATCTCCCAGGGACAGCCATGCCCACAGCATGCAAATGGCACTGCCATACATGAGTAGCCCAAGAGAGGCCTTTCTTCCTTCCATATTCCTAGGAAAATCTTCCTCCTATTCCTCCTCCGCCTACAGACATCAACTGCTTTCCATTTCTGGGCTCAGACATGGCTGGAAGGGTTCACTGAAGCCATCAGCCATCTCATTGCTTCTCCCTGACATGCCCTGACCCTCTCCCACACCTAGAATGGCCAATCACGGCTGCTCAGGGCCTCCCACTCTTCAGAAGAGGCCTTGAGCTTCTTGGTTCTTCATGGTGATAATAATAAACTTCTTTGCTCTCTGCAGAGTTCATGGTGAGCTTTCTTGTCCATAACAGCCCCCTATGGTCATGTCTACTTAATGGTTGTGTTTTTATGATCATTTGTGCAAAAAGGGCAGTCACAGGACAGCACCCAATTTGTCAAAACTGATGCCGAGTGAAATGCCGTAAAGACCTGGTGAGTTACCCCTGTGTCTAGATAAGTTACGCAAACATTTGAAGGACTTCTCATGCCTTTTAACCAGATTATCCTCAGAAGACCATCAGCTTTGCGTCTCAGGAAATGGGATGCCAGAGTTCAAGGGCAGGATGGTTTGGGCTCTGTCCTGGGATCTGGAAACTGAAACGTGCTCCCATCTCCCAACCCCCTGCCCTCCTCAGTGAGGGTGTGAGACATTCTGCCAGCGAGGGCTGAACTCACAGTCATGACCAGTATCCTATGTCCAACTGCAGCCAATGGTGTCCTGCCAGCTCAGGATTGGAGCTTCCATTGCTGGAGGTATTCAGAAGAATTGGAGATGTGGCACTGAGGGATATGGTTTAGTGGTGGACTTGGCACTGTTTGATTTACAGTTGGACTCCATGTTCTTAAGGGTCTTTTCCAGCCTCAATGATTCTATGATTCTATGATTATGTTTGGAACCATTTCAATTCCATCACCTCCAGCTTCCCTCAGAGGCTGCTGTTGTGTGGCACAACTGCCCTGGCTCTCCAGGCAGGTTGGGCACTGGTTTGGTGCCTGCATTGGGAGTTTTCCCCTTCCTGGGATAAAAGGCTGTTGAGGAGAGACAGGCTGAGCTTTGGAGCCCAGGAAAAATGGAGATGCTCTGAAGGATGTTTTTGAACAGTGGTACTGTCACTAGTAACAGAAACAGGGAACTCCTCACTGATGATGATGATAAACTGAAGCTTTTTAATTTCATTCCTAGCAGTCATTCTTGCTTTTCTAAAAAGCTACTACACCTCAGTAGTTGTGTCTTGAAAGAAGTTCTTAGAATAATGTTTTTTCTCCTTTTTTTTATTTTTAATAATTTAAAAAATACACCTCCTGGACAGAATTATCCCAAAATCATCCGTGTTTGAGGTTGAGGTGGCATAGGAGAATATTGTCTTTTTGAGAGCAAGGTGGCCAAGGAACAGATCCCAGGTCAGTGCAAAGGCACAAAGGAAGCCAGAATCTTTATGTGGTGTGCACTGACACACTGTCACCTGCATTTCCAGTCTCTGCAGTCCCAGCTGTGCAGCAGAGTCTGGAGTTCTGAGCTCCCTTCATCTGCCCTGTGTGACACGTGGAAAATGGAACTACCCCAGTCAAATGGCTGGTTTTGATTCTCTTCACAGCCTGAAGCACCACATGGGTCAGGAGACAAGCCAGGATACCCAATGAGGACTCACATGCTCTGCATTTACAGTTTAGGTGTTCACTGGAATCTCAGCAGACACGTCACGCTGATATCTGGGTTCAAGGAGTTGATCAAGAGCCTCTTCTCCATTTCTCTAATGATGGCTTTGCTGCCTGGCAGATGTGCAGACTCTGTACACGGATGCTGACACCTCTTGAACAACCTGCTCTGAATGGGTTAACAACACGGGCTGTTCTTCCTGGAAGGGCATTAGGACAAAAAACAAGAAGACCCTGGGCAAATGAAAAGGGATGCAAAAGTTGTGGTGAGGACTTTTCGGGGACACTTGTAAAACATCCTGGCACCTTATGTGAATTATTTATGTGGTCAGGGAGAACCTGAGCATGAAGGGTTATGAAGCACAGCGTCATTCAGGCTGGATGGGACCTCAGCAGGTGTCTTGACCAACCTCCTGCTCAAAGCAGGGTCAGACCAGATTACTCAGGGCTTTATCCAAACACATCCTGGTCACATTCTGAGACAGACTGAGTGCGCACTCGTGGGAAACAGCTTCCAGTGCTTGACTGTCCTCATGACTGGAAAGTTTCTCCCTTTCTACAGCACCTTTCCAAGCCCAACCATCCAGATTGTTTTTACCCATCTATTTACACACTGACACAGATCATAGTATCCCACCTTGGACACAAGAATGTTGTGGGGGATGATGCTGAATGCCTTGCTGACTTCTAGGTAACAGACCATCAATGTTCTGCCCACGTCCACAACCCTGTCCTTTCCTCACAGAAAGCGAAGAGGATGTACAGGCACAACGTGCCCGGAGTAAACCCTGTCACCTTCTCTTCCAGACACCCAGAAATGGGGTTCCAGTGGACATGTTCTGGGGCACAGCCCTTAGTTCCCCTGCTCACCCATTGGCCATTCTGAAAAGTGCACACACTGTGTGAGAGCTGCCAGTGGTCAGGGAGTCTCCCCAGTCTCCATGAGCTTTCCAAGATGGTGGAGAGTGGCCTCCCTGTGACATCGTCCTGCTGTCTCAGCTCCTGGGATGCTGCCCCTGCTGTCCCATAGACTGGAAAGGATTGTGTTAGTTCTGGTGACCCTGACTTGATCCCCATCCTCTGCTGGTTGTTCTACAGATTCCTGTCTCAAGTCACAGAGGCCTGGGACACATGCGGGTGAAGATGGAAGACAAGAGGACACAGGGATTCTCACCTCTTTCCCTTATTAAATTCATCAATGGCCACACACTGTCTTTGTTTCTCCTTCAACTGTCCCTGCAGTAGTGACAGCTCATTATGGGCCCTTGAATTGCTTTACAGGTCTGGACTGAGTTCTGATCTGGGCTGTTCTGTGCTTGGAGGCTGCTGTCCTTGCAGACCAGATGAACTCACTTCTGCCACCCTGCCTGGCAGTTCATTCCATCCGTGTCACAGCTCTTTCTGCAACACTGACAGCTCCAGCTCCCCCAGTCAGGTCCCTGGCTGAGGACATTGCCTCACATCTGGGTTGAACCACCCCAGCTGTGGCACCAGTCCAGCTCTGACCTGCCACAAGAAACCTGGTACCAAGTGTCCAAGAGCCCATGTGTGCAAAGGCTTTGCCTCAGAGCACAGACATGACATGGTCAAAGACTGATGAATGTCTCTCTAGACCTGGGAGTATAAAACCAGAACAAAATGCCTACATTCCTTCAACTGAAGATGTTCCTCCCTCAGCTTGGAGAAATCAAATCATTTGCTGTAACATTCCTGGTGTCCTGTCTAATGATGGGAAAATAAAAGATGATTCTCATACCAATTTATTGTTGGATACAAAGAACACAATGCTGGACAGAAGTGTTGCTGCAGAGGAGAGAGCATCAACATCACTTATTACTTGAGGTTGTTTCAAAGGATGTGTCCCTGGAGACCCAGGGACACCTGGAGGGAGCCCAGAGGGGACAGAGAAAGGGACATCATGGGCTGCTCCTGTGCTGCTGAGCTGGGCTGGGCTCCTGGGACAGAGGGAGCTCATGGCAAGCGGCAGCGCTGCAGAGAGACAGCTCTGCCCAGGAGCAGCTCCTCTGCACATGCAGCAGTGCTGAGGGCTCTGCCTGCAGCACCGAGGGCAGAGGAACCAGGCAGAGAGAGGGAAATGCAGTCTGGGGTGGGAGGATGCTGAGAGATCACTGGAAATGAAATCTTCTAGGATATTAAGCATGTGGCTACAGAGCATTGTATCTGCAAATCTTGGCAGGATCTCAGACAGCTGTCACATTGCAGAGCCTACGAGAGATGTAAGTACAGCTCTCAGAGATTCTCTGATGCGGAGGACAGGATGAGGTGCAGAGCAGGGGTTGACTTCTGCATTGTCAGAGTGACAAGACGTGAATGCTGCGTTCTCCCCAGCATGGCTGTGGGGTGTAAACGTAAATGTGCAGGCAGGGGTGCCCAGGGTTGTCCTGCAGGGCAGGGTCCCTGCAGCCCAGGGCTGTGCCGGGGCAGGGACTCTGCCGCCTGCCAGGGTCAGTGCTCAGCCTACCCGGGGAGATCCCACAACATTGAGAGGAGACACTGTGGGGGGAAGGAACGACCCTCAGCAGGGCAGGGCAGGGTCCTTCTGCTGCTGGGTTCTCTGTGGGTCAGGGCTCCTCACAACTCCAGCTCACTATAGAGTGCTTCCAATTGGAGGTTTCAAAGAGAAGATCTATAGAGGTATTACTGTCAAGATAATGCTGCTGTAGAGAGAATTCAGAAAACTCTGTATGATCCCCTGCAGTGCAGATTTATCCCCTGAGCAGCCTCCTTGGCTCCGCTCCCACCCAGCAAAGCCTCTCCCCTCAGGGCCGGGGGCTCCAAGGCATGAAGCAGCTCCTGTGCAGCCAGAGCTCCAGTTCCTCTGCAGAGCACAGGGGCTGAGAGCAGCTGCCCGGCAATGTTGGTGTCTGGGAGGTGGCTGCACAGCTGGGGAAGGGTGACGCTGTCTGAGTGCCTGGCTGCCTCTGCCCTGGCCTCTCTCACACCCACCCTCACCGTATTGTCCTTCTTGCTCCCCTGCTCTGGGTCACTGCTGTTGGGATCTTGTTCTTGCTCTCAGGCTCTCTGGGGATGGCAGTTTCAGCTGCAGAGTCACAGCCTGACCTTGTGGGTCCTTTCCTGCAGGTGTGTCCATGGGAACACGTGTCCCAGCTTTGCTCTGACCTGTGGGGTGTGGGCAATGCAGTCTGGGGCAGGGTAATGAGCTGAGTCTCCCTGAATCAAATCACATTATTAGGACATTTTGCTATGTCTTTGAGGTTTCCTTCTAAGCTGTAAGCTCCACATCAGGATGCAAACGTGTGCTATAGCACCTTAGTGTTATCTGAGAAACACATAGAGGTTACATCATTGAAAATGCTGTTTGGTTTGAGAAATGAGCCATGTCTGTCTTGGGCTAAATGCGGGGTGCTGAGATCTTAGGAAAGGGTGAGATGTCATGGCTCCATATGGCAATGCTGAACCCCAGGACTGTCCCCTGCCCCCAGTTACCATGCCCCATGCTGCAGAGCAGGGCTGACTCCTCAACAGCCAGCGGGCACAGGCCCTGCTCCTCACGGCACCTCCAGCCAGCACCACCCAGGGCTCAGACACGGACCCGAAGGAAGGTCTGGGAAAGGATAAGGGGGTGTGGAGCAAATGGGGGGTGTGTGAGAAATGAATTCAGCTCTGCTCAGAGAAGCCTCCCCTAACCTCTCACTGTCTTTTCCTTCTATTATAGTGCCCTATGCTTCGATGCAGCAAATGTCCAACAGCAGCTCCATCACCCAGTTCCTCCTCCTGCCATTCACAGACACATGGGAGCTGCAGCTCTTGCACTTCTAGCTCTTCCTGGGCATCTACCTGGCTGCCCTCCTGGGCAACGGCCTCATCATCACCACCATAGCCTGGGACCAGCACCTCCACACCCCCATGTACTTCTTCCTGCTCAAACTCGCCCTCCTGGACCTTGGCTTCATCTCCACCACTGTCCCCAAGTCCATGACCATTTCCCTCTGGAACACCAGGAACATCTCCTATATAGCATGTGCTGCACAGGTGTTTTTTTTCTTTTTCTATGCTACAGGAGAATGTTCTCTCCTCACCATCATGTCCTACAACCGCTACGTTGCCATCTGCAAACCCCTGCACTACAGGACCCTCCTGGGCAGCAGAGCTTGTGTCCACATGGCCGCAGCTGCCTGGGCCACTGGGTTTCTCAATGCTCTGCTGCACACGGCCAATACATTTTCATTGCCACTGTGCAAGGGCAATGCCCTGGACCAGTTCTTCTGTGAAATTCCCCACATCCTCAAGCTCTCCTGCTCACACTCCTACCTCAGGGAAATTGGGCTTCTCATGTTTAGTGCTTCTTTTTTTGTGGGATGTTTTGTGTTCATCGTGGTATCCTATGTGCAGATCTTCAGGGCCGTGCTGAGGATCCCCTCTGAGCAGGGACGGCACAAAGCCTTTTCCACCTGCCTCCCTCACCTGGCCGTGGTCTCCCTGTATGTCAGCACTGCCATGTTTGCCTACCTGAAGCCCCCTCATTCTCCTCCCCATCCCTGGATCTGGTGGTGTCTGTTCTGTACTCGGTGGTGCCTCCAGCAGTGAACCCCCTCATCTACAGCATGAGGAACCAGGACCTCAAGGATGCCCTGTGGAAACTGATGATGGGATTAATTCCTGAAGCAGCAAACTGCCCATCTCTTTCTGCATAGCAGTTTTAATGTAACCAGTTTCAGGCCTGGCCTGTCATCTCTATTTGTTGTTGGTGGTGGTGTTTCTATTGTGATCATGTTGTCATCCCCTTTCAAATTCACTGTCTGCTGTTCTTTTATAACCACTGACTGTGCCCTTTGTGTATTTAAAGAAAATAAAGAGCCCTGTAGTGACTCTTTTTCATGGGATCCTTTCTCCAAGACCTGTTTGGAGCTGCAGGGACAGTTCCTGTGCATGGCAGGAGGGGAAATGAGTCCAGCCTGGCAGCCCTGCCAGGGAACACCAGCGCTTGTTCTTCCAGAGCTGTTCTGGTTCCACTCCCACACTATCCTTCTCATCCCTTGTGTTGGTGCAAGGTCTGAGTGCTCTGGCAGCTTGGTCCCCGTCCTGCTGTGTGTCAGTGCTGTGAGCGCAGGCAGGGACAGCCAATGGGCACTTGTGTCACAGAGGTGGTCTCACAACAGCCTTTCCAGGTAGAAAGGTGATCTCCTATGGGAAGGGCCAGAAGGTTTAGGTCTTCTTCTAAAGGTTATCTCAAGAACATGCCCACAAATGTGGTCACAGATTCAAACACCATTGTGCATCTGAACAGTGTGTGTGTGCAGGGCTGGCACACAGCAGCATCCTCTCACAGCCAGGCCTCCTGCCAGAGACCTGCAGGACCAGCAGAGCAGGGGCTGGGCTGTGCCCCTGTGCACTGGACACCGCTCAGAAGCTGTCCCAGGGCATCGTCACGCCCCTCATAACCACCATTTCCAGCCTTGGCCTCTCTCCCCAGCTCACAGCTCTTCCCTTCATGGATGGACACTGAATGAGCAGGTCACAAATCCATGTTTGCATTGTACAGATGAGATGTGAGCACGCACATCATGTATGTGAGGTGAGATGAAGCCAAGTGAGGACAAACGTCATCAGCTGTTCCTGGGGATTCCATGAAGGCCTGTGGCACAAACAAGCTCTTGAGGTCACTTCATATTGGAAGAAACATCCTTTGGGAAACCACCTGGATGCAGCACCAGGTTGTGCATCCTCCAGCTGTGATCCCCGTGTCCATTCCTCATGATGGGGGACATCTCAGATGAGTGCAGAGCAGCTGACACACCACAGGGCTTAGGTGCCTCCCATCCTTTGGGAGTGGCCACAGGAGGCCAGAGAGAAACTGAGACTACAGCCTCTGTGTGTAAAAGGGACAGACACTGTCTCTGAGCACCCCTGGGTACAGAAGGAGTTCACGAGTCCAGGTCAGACATGGATGCTTGACAGAACCTGACATTTCTGTGTGTGACTCCAGGAACAAACCTCACTGCTCCAGTGAAAATCATCTCAGCTGCCCTGGACAGGATCATTGCAAGTGCTCCAGTCTGCTCTGCCACCCTTGCCTGTGATTCTGGATTGTGCTCTCAAAAGTGACAAAACAGTCAGAAGGGTTCCGAGGCCCTCGGGAAAAGCAAATGTCAAACCCTTCTGCAAGAAAAGCATGAAGGAGAATTAATGGCTGGTCAGCCTGCCTCCATGCCTGGAATTTTGCAAGGACACAGACATGGTGTTCCAAGGTGTCCTAGTAGCCAGATCAGTGATCTCTGGGCTGGAGAACTGGAAGCTGGGTGGGAGGTTGGCTGGACAATCGAGCCAAATGTCGTCAGTGGTACAAAGCCCTCAGTGTAGCCAGTATACCAGTGCAATCCCTCAGGGACCAGCACTTGGGCCAACACTGCTGAATGTCTTTATTCTCCCTCTGTATGATGTGACGAGTGCACTTTGAACCCTTGAACAACCTCACCTGGTTCACCCTGCCTGGAGCAGGACAGTGAGACAAGTGAGGCAAGGGCTCTCTTCAAACCTCAAGTTATTCTGCGATTCAATGATTCTTTCCCTTGAAGAGGATTTTGAAGACAGAATAGGCAGAGGAAAAATAAAAAGAATAAGAGACAGAAAAGGAGTTCTAAAGGTGTCAACATAAATACAACGGTTCCTCAGAAGAGTATTTTTCCCCTCAAATTACTAGTAGAGAATATATTTGATAAATTTGATAAAACAATCATACTGTTTTCTGATAGGGTCCTGGACCAAACGGTGATGGATGATTATGGTATTATGAGGTCAGTTGTGTCTCAGACACTCATAATCCAGACAGAAGCGTGTGGCTGTGAAGGGGCAGTGAGGTCAGTTCTGTCTCTGGAGGTGACAGCCCAGCCGCAGGGACATGACTGGGAAAGAGCCTCTCCCTAAGTGCTCACAGGCCCTACCCGGGAAGAGGCCTTGGAGATGGGTTGTCATGTCCATCCCACTGAGAACATGACGGGACAGCAGCAGGAACATGGTCATGTCTGTCAGAGAAACTGAAAGAACAGCAGCAGTCCTGGGATTTATAAGATCATGGTGAGGTTACTTGTCTTCTGTCAGGTAAAAGACCACAAGAAGCCTAATGGGTTGGGTTCCCTGCATGAAGGGCAGTTCCTGAGGTGGCTGAGTATTCCTTTGTAGTGGGAAAAAGCAGAAGAGGGAAAAAAATATCACATAGTGCAGTTTGGAAAGTGAGGACTGGATATCAGAGGAAGAAATGTCAGTGGAAGGGCAGTGCTGTGGTGCAAGAGGTCACCCAGAGGGAGCTGGATCAGCCCATGGATTGTGTTCCAAGAGCAGCCAGTGAGGGTGCAGACACAGCAGTGAAGGTGCAGAAATGCTGGGGTGAGAGCAGGTGGGGAAGCGAGATGGGTGTCTGCAGCCTGCAGGGAAAGAGGGGCAGGGGTAGGACCGTGTAGAACAGCCTGTGGTGGAGATGGCAAAGGGCGCTGGCAAGGCCGGAAGGGACCCACAGAACCCAGGTCTCTGTCCCCTTGGTCATGGCAGTTGTCTCTGCCACTGAGGTCCAGGAGAAGCCACGTTGTCCTCATGGCACTGGCACCTCGGTGCCTGCTTGCAGCCCCATGGGGAAGCTGGAAGTTGTTGTACCAGTGTTGTCCTTCCCTTGACCTTGCACACCCACATCCCACGGTCCCAGGAAGAGCCCTGAGCCGTGTGTGAGGGACAGGATCCCCCTTCCCATTGCCTGGAGGTCATGGCTTCTCCTTTCTGCTTCAGAAAGCAAACCAAGGGGTTTCTGAGCATCAGAGCTGAAGAAAAGACTAAAAGGAGACCTCATGGTGGCTACAGCTTCCTCACAAGGGGAGAAGGAAGGGAAGGTACTGATCTCTTCCCTCTGGTGACCAATGACAGAACCCAAGGGAATGGAAGCAAGATGTGCCAGGGGAGGTCAAGGTTGGACATTGGGAAAAGGTTCTGTATCCAGAGGGTACTGGACACTGAACAGTCTCCCCAAGGAGGTGCCATGGTCCTAAGCCCAGGAGTTGGATTTGATGGTCCTTGTTTTCCATTCCCAACACAAGAGATTCTATGATTCTATAAACACTAGGTCAAAAGTCCATATTTTCATTGTACAGATGAGTTGCAAAGATACACATCATGTGCATGTCCACTGTGTGCATGTGGTGAGATGAACCCAAGGGAGCACAAATGCTATCAGTTATTCCTTGGGGTGCCATAAAGGTCAGTGAGACAGAGATGGTGCTCAGGGGTCTCTTCCAACCTGCATTATTGTAGGATTCCATACATCTTTTCCTTGGAGAGCTCTTTCAAGTCAGAATAGACAGAGGAAGAAGAGAAAAATAATAAGAGTCAGAAGCAGAGATATAAAATGCCCCAGTGTAAATACAGCAGCTCCTCTGAAGAATGTTTCTCCACTCAAACCCTTGATAGGAAATCTATTGGATAAATTTGATGAACGCAGCTAAAGTCTATCTGTTCGCACACTGGATCACAAGGAAGGTGATGGCTGGGTACGATGCCATGTGGTCACTTGTGTCTCAGGAGCTCATAGTCCAGCAGGAAGCCAATGACTGTGGAGGGCACTGTGAGGTCACTTCTGCCTCTGCAGTGGATAGGCCAACAGCAGGAACATGGCTGGGAAAGGACTGTGAGATCACACATACCAGACGAGCAATCGGGCCCAATCAGCATGGCTTTGTGAAAGGCAGGTCCTGCTTGACCAGCCTGATGTCCTTCTATGACAAGGTGACCGGCTGAGCAGATGAGGGAAAGTCTGTCGTGGGGAGTGAATCCGCCACACAGGCTGTGGGTGTTGTGTCCTTAGACTGCCTTAAAGCCTTTGACACCGTATCCCACAGCATGTCCTGGAGAAGCTGCAGCTCCTGGCCTGGATGGTGTATCTGTGATGGGTAAAGAAATGGGTGGACGGCATTTTGTCCCCTGGAGCCGTTTGTTCCCTTCCTGTTCACATGGGCATCCCATGAATGCATCACTGCTCTCCTCCAGTGTAGACAGGCACAAGGCCTTCTCCATCTGGACCTCTCACCAATGCCACTGGTTTCTCCAGCAACCTCATCCTTGACTGTGGGATGTCCAGAACAGCCCTCATGAGAGAGTTTGACAAAGCCTTTTTTCTGCACCATCCCAGCATCCCTGCTCAATCCCCTCATGTACAGTTCAAGGAACAGAAAGTTTGGCTGTAAGTGGAGCATTGACAAAAATGATCAGGAAAGCTTTGAAATGCACAGGGAGCCCATCAACATTTTGGCCTGCTGCTCTCTTCTGAAGAGGCCCAGAGGACCTGGACAGGATTTGCTGTGTTCCAGAAATTTGCCTGGAAGGTTGGGATATGGAGAAAAGGTTTGGTCTCGGAAGGGACAGACAGGAGCTGGTGGAACTGGCTGGTGTGACCGTGAGACATCTCTCCAACACCTCAGAAAAATCCTGGCTCTCAGGGAGGTTACATGGTCCTCTGAGAACGAAAATATCATAAATGACTTATCACAGAATCAGAGAATAATTGTGGTTGGAAGGGACCCTTAAGATCATCAAGTCCAACCATAACCTAAATCTGGCACTAAAACATATCCCTAAGTGCATCATCTGTATGTCTTTTAAACACCTTCAGTGATGATGACTCCGCAAACTCACTGGGCAGTCTGTTCTGTTGCTTCTAAACCCTTTCCCCAAATAATTTTTTCCTAATATCCAATCTAAACCTTCCCGTGTGCAGCTTGAGGCCATTTCCTCTTGTCCTATCACTTGCTACTTGGGAGAAGAGACCAACACCCACCATGACAGAACCTCCTTTCAGGCAGTTGTGGACAGCGACAAGGTCTCCCCTCAGCCTCCTTTTCTCAAGCTGAACAGCCCCAGCTCCCTCAACCGCTCCTCATAAGACTGGTGCTCCAGACCCTTCACCAGCCTTGTCACCCTCCCCTGAACTCTCTCCAGCACCTCAATGTCTTCCTTGCCGTGAGGGCCCTAAAACTGACCCCAGGATTCAAGGTGCAGCCTCACCAGTGCCCACTACAAAGGGATGATCACTTCTCTAGTCCTGCTAAAGCTCGGATTGGATCAAGGCTTGAACACCTTGGTGTAACCCAGTTGGTGACAGGTTGGACTGCAGACTCCTGAGGTCCCTTCAACCTCAGTTCTCTTATGATCCCATGGTGATGTTGGGCTCTGTTTCTTACTGGTCAGAGCAGACGATGATGGGGCAGGATCCACCTGTGCTGTAGGTGACCATCTAAACCAACATCTCAGCCAGGGAACCAGCCAACACCTCAGTGTGACTCGCTCTGGGCAAAGTGTGAGGAGTCCAGGGCAAGGAAGGTTCAGAGAGCATGGGGCGCTATGCAAGACACAAAATGATCTTGGCTTCTTGCTTGTAAACTCATTGTATGTCAGCTAATGTCAATGAAAATTAAAATAAGAAGAACTGAAGACAAAGATCCAAAGCAAAGGAAGGTGTCAACGTACTTCTCATTTATTTATTTATTTATTTATTTATGTATTTATTTGAGAGTCTTTCTAGGAGGGGTACATTTCTTTGAAAGAGTTTTCCAGAACTGGGCATGGATTTAGGACACAGATTTCTTCACCTCCAGGGACACAAACACCTGGTGCCAATGCAGGTGCCCCAGGAACCCCTGCCCAGGCTCCACCTGCATTACAAGGTGCTCTGGTCTCCCCAGGTCCTGTGCGACAGATGCCAATTCCAGGCAGGCACCTCAGGTACATTGGGACCCCTAAAACAGCACTGGCTGTTTATGGTGGGACAACTGATGACTGATGTCTGCCTTGAAAGGTGCACGTCTTTGTTGTTCTTTTTTGGTTTTCAATGGTTTTTTGGGGGGTTTGTTTGTTTGTGTGTGTTCGGTTTTTGTTTCTGTTGTTTTTTTTTTTTTTTTATGTTTTTTGTGTTTGCTTTTTGTGTGTGTTTTTTTGGTGTGATTTTTGGTTTTGGTTTTGGAGTTTTTTACATATTACAACAAACAGAGAAAAAAAAAGCCAAAATCTGAATTAATGGGAAGTGTACTAAGAGCAGAAGAGATATCGGTCTTCCCCTGTACTTCTATTACCAACACTCTATTATTTCATCTCCCTCGTCATTCTGGAGTTCCCACCTCTCCTGATTCAATGTCCCTGTCAAAGGACAACTTTCCAGCACTGTCTGGACCTTTGCCCTTTCCAGTGCTCTCAGGTTTCTCCTCCACTTGCTCTTTGGTCATTCAGTTCCTCTCAACTTTCTGGTTTCCGCTTCGAGCTTCAGGGAGTTACGAACTTGCCCCATTCTTTAGAGCTCTAATTAACATGGCAGACAACATGTTCATTGTGTTTATTTCTATCCTCTCCTATCTCTCTGTCTAAACCAGTTCTTGTGTGGATGTCCCTTGTGGATGGCGGACCTCATCAGTTCCAGCTTACACACACAGCTGAGGAAAGTGTTTTACTGTTTATTAAACTGTGCAGTGTTTGCACAGGAGAGCAGGTGGAGCTGGTGCACAGGAGCTGCAGCATCTCCTGCAGAGCTCAGTGGAGAAGTCTGATGTGAGGAAAAGTGATGCAATCTCTGGTGGCCAATGAGGGAACCGGCAGACTGGGGCTGGGGGGTGAGGAGCGAGGTTGTCCATACAGTGTCCAGCCTCAAGGCACTGTTCTCCTGCCTGTCCAGATGTCTTTGGGAGACCCTCTGGATCAATGTCCAGTGTAGAATGCTGCTGTCACGTCTTCTAGACACTGAAAAATGACAGAAAACACCCTTGAAAGAAATAACCCTCCTTTATGAAATCTTTGAAATCTTCATCAGCAACACAGCTCGTTAAGGCTTTCTGAATTTTAATGAGCCCCATGGCGTATTTGGTGCTGAGTCCATGAACCTCAGATACCAAGCACAGACTGAAGAATCTGCTCAAGAAGTCCAAGTCAGAGAAAACTCCAAAGTACCTTGAAGCATTAATGGGCCCCACTGAGGACTGTTACTGACAAAGCTTCCCCAGGGACTTGTTAGAGCAGATAATTGGAGGCTGTGATTGCATCAGGCAAAGGCAAAGTGCAGCAGCTCTGATGCTGAGAAAACCCTTGGTTTGTTTGATGAAGGACAATGGCCAAGCCTTGAGCCCCTGCCCCTAGGAAGGGAGATGCTGTCCCTCACATGTGGCTCAGGGCTCTTGGTGGGGATGTGGGGAGTGTGATGCCCAGTTCAGGACAATGGTGTGACATTCCCGGGGGGTGCAAGGAGGCAATGGGTGCCATGGCCATGACAACCATGTGTCTCCTCTTAGGCCTTGCTGTCAGGGACATCAGCCACAGCCAAGGGAACAAAGACCTTGGCTCTTGCAGGGACATCAGTCACAGCCATGGGAACAAAGACCATGGCTCTTGCAGGGACATCCAGCCTTGCCAGCGCCCTTGGCCATGTCCACCACAGTCCATCCTGCACTGTCCCAGGCCTGTGGCTGTTTCCGCACAGTCTGCAGACACCCCATGCACTTCCCCATCTTGTTCTCACCCCAGTGTGTCCCCACCTCTGCTGCTGTCTCTCCATCCTCACCAGCTGTTTCTCGAAACACAAAGCCATGGCTGATCCAGGGTTCCTCTGAATGATTTTCAAGAGATCTTGAGCTACTACTGTTCTTCCCTGTCCATGTTTTACCTCAACCAGAAACTAAGACCACAGCAGCTGCTCATATAGTCCCCCAACCTATGAAGTGCAATACGGAAGAGAACTGAAGAGAAGAGAGAAATCCATGGGTTCAGAAAAAGCATTTTAATAAGACAATAAAAATAGTGTTTTGGAATATACTACTAACATGCTGATACTACTATGTATATAATAAAATTAAATTAAAATACTAAATGAAATACAAACAAATCAAACTAAATTAAACTAAGAAAATAACTCAGTGCATTCCCTCATGTAACTCCAGTGACACGGAACAGCCAGTCCTGGAGAAGGGAGCACCTTGGTCCCAAACAACCAATCCCAGCAAGACAGAGCAAAAAGACCCAAGGGCCAATTGCAAAATGGCAGAACAGCAAAAGGCTGAACTCCCTCAAAACTCCCAACAGAACAGAACTTCCACACAAAACTAACCAAAGTAGCTGGAAGACCTGAACTAATGGAAGTAACTACCCAGCTCCAGCTTTATACTGAGCATGACACTAATTGGAGGTGTGAGAATATAAGGGGAGATTGGCAAGGAGGAGATTTGTAAATACACTTAAGTGACTGTACCTGGGTGTAGAAAAACACAAATCACACTGATTTTTGTTTAGCCTTGTGTGCTTGCTTCACAAGTGGAGCCTGTGTCTTTAGAGAACATAGACTTGTGAAATCTTAAAGGCATCTTCTCAAACATCCTTGAAATTCCTGCTCTATCGCAGGTAAATATGAAAGCCGTGTGGTAAACTGTGCCTGCATGAATCCCTGATGTACAGGTGAAACCAGCAGGTCCTGGGATCCAACCAGGACTGAGCTCTGCAGCACTTGTGCTCTTGCTTTTGTCACCTCTGCCCAGGTGCTTAGGTGCTTTTCTGGGGATCCCCCAGTTAGTGAGGTAAAGAAAATAATTTACACTTTGCATTTCATCTGCGGTTTGTGGTTGTTCCTGTGACCTGCCTGTGTCAGCTCACACATTTGGCATGTTCAGCATCACCAGAAACAGCCATGCCATGGTTTGTAAAAAGGTCGGGGGCTGGGGTGACCGTGCTGGTGACTCCCTGTGTTCAGGGATGGCCCAGTACTGAACACTGGGCCCCTATGGCCACTTTCCTGGATCAACTGGCTCCACCAGAGACATGGTCAGAGATTGATAATGGGGCAGTGGTTACCCCCCAGGCAACTGAAATGTCTCTGCATGTGTTGCCATGGGAAGCAGCACTGGATTCTTCTCACAAGTCAGCCAGCAGATGGGTTTGGTAATTATTTACCCATCTTAGAGCTCCTGACCGTGAAGCTGTCACATTACAACATATCAAAGGTTGTGTGCAAAAGTTTTGTCACTGTATGCTGAACCTGTCAAATCAGTGTCATTCCTCAGAACCTGGTATGCGATGCAAAAAGGTATTAATGTGATGTGGCAGATGGGGATGGCTCATGCATTGCTTTTAGGATCCAGTCTGGACAGAGTAGCAGTAACGAGTGTCAAAATGCAGTTTTTGAGAGGAGTGCCTGCCTCACTCAAACGCTTGACTACAGCAGCAGTGACAACTGCTACAGGTAAGGGAGGTGCTCTAATAAATTCCTTGGGGGAAATTTTGGCTGTAATTTTGGGACCCTCTGTTTGGGTGGTAAATCAAGGAAAGGCAGCAAAACAAAATGGAATTACTGCATGGGTTACGAGGACACAGATGTAGAATGATCTTGTACAAGCTGGTATCCCACAGTCAGAAATAGATGGGATCAGAACATCAGAAAAGTTTTGCTGATGGCAAAAGTTAATGCTTATGCAAAAAAGCCAACTGTGTCTGGCCCCATCACCCGCACTGTGCCCACCCCACCTGTCAGCTCAATACCAGACCAGTTTGCCTTTACCTGGCAACAAAAGCAATGTACTGTCCAAGTATTGCCTCAGGGATACACAGAATCTGAGAATGTCTTGATTTGGAAGGACCCACAGGGATCATGCAGTCCAACTCCTGTCCCTGCAAAGGACACCCCACAGGTCACCCCGTGTGTCTGAGGATGTTGTCCAGTCTCTTCTTGAACACTGTCAGGTTGGGGCCGTGACAGCTCCCTGGGAGCCTGTTCAGTGTCCAGCACCTCTGGGTGAAGAAGCTTTTCCTCACGTCCAGCCTGACCATGCCCTGCCACATCTTTCTGCCATTCCATTGGGTTCTGTCATGACAACCACAGCTCTTTAAGCAATCTCGGGTGAATCCCATCAGACTTCATCGACTTGCAGGGTTCCAGCTGGAGTGGCAGATCCAGAACAATTCCGGATCGTTTTGGAGTTTACCGTTCTCACAACTGTGGTTTTCCAGTCCAGGGTTGTGTGGGCCCACAAGACCATCATCAGTGTTGAAGACCAAGGTGAAGAAAGCACTAAACATCTACTGTTCATAGGCCACAAACTAACAAATAATTGGATTTTACAAATCTGCACGAGCTCTAGTGCTAAGCAAAAAGTATCTACTAAATTGCTGACTTGCTGACTCTTCTTCACGTGCTCAAGGCTGCACAAAGTCACTTAAGGCATGGAGGCTGCTCAACTCTTGCTCTCTTGCTGGATACAAAGGCCTCAGATGCCTATTCACTACAGTTCCATACAATGTCCATTAACTTCAAGGAAATCCCTCAAATCTCCCACAATTTCTATCAATATATGAGCAACAAGAGGAGGGCCAAGGAGAATCTCCATCCCCTGGTGAATACAGTAGGAAACATAGTGACAGAAAATGAGGGAAAGCCTGAGGTGCTAAATGCCTTCTTTGTCTTTGTTCTGTCTTTAACATTCAGAACAGTTGTGCTCCAGGTACTGAGCCCCCTGAGCCAGAAGACAGGGATGGGGAGCAGAATGAAACCCAAATCATCCAAAGAGAAATGGTTGGTGACCTGCTACACCACTTGGACACCCATGAGTCTATGGGGCCAGATGGGATACACCCAAGGGTGCTGAAGGAGCTGGCACAGGTGATCACTGAGCCACTTTCCATTATCTACCAGCAATCCTGGCTAACTGGGGAGGTCCCGGTTGACTGGATGTTGGCCATGATGACAGCCATCTACAAGAAGAGCTGGAAGGATGACCTGGTGAACTACAGACCTGTCAGTCTGCCCTTGGTGCTGGGTAAGGTTGTGGAGTAGATGATCTTGAGTGATATCACAGGATTCATATAAGAGAACCATATGATCAGGCCCAGTCAACACGGGTTTATGAAAGGCAGGTCCTGTTTGACCAACCTGATCCCCTTCTATGACAAGGTGATCAAGTAGATAAGGGAAAGGCTGTGGATGTTTTGTCCTTAGACTTCAGCAAGGCCTTTGACACCCTATCCCACAGCATCTCCTGGAGAATCTGCAGTTCATTGCCTGGATGGGTGTATCTACGATGGGTAAAGAAGTGGCTGGAGCTGTGGTGGACAGAGCCAAATCGGTCATGAGTGGTGTCCCCAGGGCTCAGTATTGAGGCCAGTTCTATTCAATCTCTTTATTCGCGATCTGGATGAGGAGATCAAGTGCACCCTCAATAAGTTTGCAGATGACACCAAACTGGGTGGGAGTGTTGATTTGCTGGCAGGTAGGAAGGCTCTACAAAGGAATCTGGACTGGCTGGATCAATGGGCTGAGGCCAATTTAATGAGAGTCAACAAGAACAAGTGCTGGGTTCTGCGCTTGGGTCATAACAACCCCATGAACACTACAGGATCATGGAAGAGTGGATGGAAAGCTACTTGGTGGAAAAGATATGGGGCTGTTGATGGACAGTGGCTGAACATGAGACAGTGTGTGCCCAGGTGGCCAAAAAAGCCACCAGCGTCCTGGCTTGTATCAGGAATAGTGTGACCAGCGGGACCAGGGAAGTGATCGCCCCCTGTACTGGGCACTGGTGAGCCCGAACCTTGAATCCTGGGTTCAGTTTTGGGCCCTTCACTATAAGAAAGACCATGAGGTGCTGGAGTGAGTTCAGAGAAGGGACTGGAGCTGGTGAAGGGTCTGGGGCGCAAGTCTGATGAGGAGCAGTGGAGGGAGCTGAAGCAGTTTAGCGTGGACAAAAGAAGGCTGAGGGGAGACCTTCTCACTCTGCACAGCTCTCTGAAAGCGAATTGTAGCATAGAGGTTCTTTGTTTCTTCTCCCATATATCAAGTGATATGATGAGATAAAATGGCCTTAAGTTGTGCCGGGGAAGGTTCAGGTCGGACATGAGGAAACATTTCTCCATGGGAAGGGTTGTGAGGCAGTGGAACAGGCTGCCCAGGGCAGTGGTGGAGTCACCACCCCCGGAGGGGTTTAAAAGACTTTTAGATGAGGTTCTCAGGGACATGGTTTAATGCTAGAGTTGGGTTATGGTTGGACTCGAAGATCTTGAGGGTCTCTTCCATGCAAAATGATTCTATGATTCGGTGTTTCTAATCCAAGTTCCCATGTGTGCAAAAGTTTCCTTCATAGTACGGAAAGAGTGATTGGTAGAGAAAAACATAAAGCTGAAACTGAATGTCAAGAGAGTGAGCAAACCCTGCTGTCCCCAAGGTCAGAGGGAAACAGGGCTGGGAAGTGCAGACCTGGCAGTGGTGTCTCTGCTGCCCTGGAGGGCCTTGATGGACATGAAGGTGATCTCCATGACTGACAAGGTGCTGCTGACAGGCCCACTGTGAAAAATGTTGGTCCGTTCCTCAGCTGTATCGTCAAGGGGGTGAGTGAAGGCTGGTGGAGAGAAAAAACAGAAGTTTAACAGCGTAGACACATACGTGGAGACTCCAGTGCAGTTTGCTTCCTATTCATGGACCACCTTACATCTACTGGATAGAGAAATAATGGACATGCCACACTCCCGTGGTGTCAACCAGTTTGTTTCACAAAGACACCGAGTCTGTCTGCAGTGCTGTCTGGGGTGTTGGTCACACATCAGTGTGAACGGGGATGGCTGCCCCATACAGGACCATCGCTGTCCCTGCCCAATGCAGGAGGGGTGTGCGAGAGCCTTGGCACCTCACGTAACACTGCAGGTCTGTAATTGGCAATAGAAGGAACAACTTCCCTGAGTATGATCAGACAATGTGGGGATGTTCATGACACCGCTGCCATTACAGTCAAAGGAGCTGGAGTCAACCCAGCTGATGGAAAAGACAGAGAGAAACTTAGCTCTCTTTGTGGTTGCAGACTCCATTCAGCAATTAAATCCCTGCATAGGCTGCCCCAAACATAAGAAATAAAGATTCTCTCATCCTGAGAGTGGGTATCTGATGTCAGTTCTATTGACCAAAGAGATTCCCCACCACTCTACAAGAAGTTGCCCCCAGATGCTGCCTCTCCTTCCGCATTGCTCCACTCAGCTTGCAGCCAGCTCCATGTACTGTGCATCACCTCTGGCACTTCACATGTCACCTCGTCTTTGCATCTCAGCACATCAGTCTTGGCCTCTGCCTCCATTCATTAGCACGGGACCTGAGACAAGGAGCTCACATGTCAGTGTCTATTGCGTGTGCACCTGAACTGAGGCCAGAGGAATCCATCTCCTGTGGGTTTGTGTTGTGCGTGGGGGTAGCTGAGGACTGCAGACATGGAATGGGGGTAGAATCCCTTCCCTCAGAAAAGGCAAATTAGATCATTTTGTGCCCATGTCTGGTTGTCATGTCCAAAGACGGGACAGTGAAAAGCTGATTGCTGGACCATAATATTTTTCAAATGAGAGAAATGACTCTGCAGGAAAAAAGTGTCCCTCCTCAGCTGAGACAAGGAAATCAGTGCTGACTTGAGCCTGTTTCACAGCAGGTTCCCCCAGAGCTCCAGGGGCACCGGGAGGGAGCCCAGAGAGGACAGAGAAAGGGACATCATGGGATGCTCCTCTGTTGCTAAGCTGGGACCAAGGGAGCTCCTGGCAAGCGGCAGCGCTGCAGAGAGACAGCTCTGCCCAGGAGCAGCTCCTCTGCACAGCGCAGCAGGACTGAGGGCTCTGCCTGCAGCACCGAGGGCGCAGGAGCCAGGCAGAGAGAGGGGAAAGGCAATGTAGGGTTGTAGGTTGCTGAGGGCTCACTGAGAGACAAATCTTCACAGTCCTAACATGGTAAGTCTTTGGCTGTAGGACAATGCAGCTGCATTTCCTGGTGGTATCTCCTAAAGGTGGCACATCCTGTATTACTGGATCTGTCAGGTCTCTCACACAGTATTTCTCACGTAGAGAAGAAGAAAATTGTCCAGAGCAGGGCTTCCCTGCTGCACCATCAATGGGAAAGGCCATGACAGCAGCTTCTCCAGAGGGTGACTGCAAGGGGGAGCACCCAGGGGCGCCCAGGACTGTCCTGCAGAGCAGGGTCCCTGCCCCTAGGGCTGTGCCGAGGCAGGGACTCTGCCGTGTGCCAGGGTCAGCGCTCAGCCTGCCCACGGAGATCCCAACAACAAGGATGGGAGAAGATGTGAGTGGAAGGATAAAACCCTATTAGGGCAGAAAAGATGCTTCTGCTGTCGAGAGAGTGCTGTGTGGGTTAGGGCTGCTCACAGATCCAGATAACATGCAGGATTTTTCCAGGGGGATGCCTCAAGGAGAAGATCAATGCAAGGATTACCAGACAGATAAGGAGCTTTCCTGAGCCTGTCTTTTCAGTTTCCTCTCCCAAGGGGTGCAAAAAAGAATAAAATGAAAATAAGCTCTCATGCTTAAACAAGTCACTGAGACTCCTGAGCCACAACTCTGAGTGATCAGTACATCTGCCAGAAGGCTCATAACATCCCTTCACCACCCCCCTGCCTGTGCACAGCACCTGCATCACCTTGGCTGGACCCGTCAGCCTCAGTCTGACCTGTCCTGTTTTCCAGCCTGCAAACAGGAAGATGCCCCCAGGCAGTGCCCTGTGAACAGGCAGGATCTGTAGGGCCAGGGGAAGGGCACAGAGGGTGGGATGGGGTCTGTGAGCACTGACAGGGAAGAGACATGGACAGGGAAACACCTCCCAGGGGGAGAATCTCCAGGCAGCAGGGAAATGATCAGAAATGGGAGGAAACTAAACCCGGAATTGTTATGGGAGGGAGAACAGAGAAAAGTCCCTGTGATCCCCTGCAGTGCAGATCCCTCCTGTGAGCAGCCCCCTGGCCTCCTGTCCCACCCAGCAAAGCCTCTGCCCTCAGGGCCGGGGGCTCCAAGGCATGAAGCAGCTCCTGTGCAGCCAGAGCTCCAGTTCCTCTGCAGAGCACAGGGGCTGAGAGCAGCTGCCCGGCAATGTTGGTGTCTGGGAGGTGGCTGCACAGCTGGGGAAGGGTGACGCTGTCTGAGTGCCCGGCTGCCTCTGCCCTGGCCTCTCTCACACCCACCCTCACCGCATTGTCCTTCTTGCTCCCCTGCTCTGGGTCACTGCTGTTGGGATCTTGTTCTTGCTCTCAGGCTCTCTGGGGATGGCAGTTTCAGCTGCAGAGTCACAGCCTGATCTTGTGGGTCCTTTCCTGCAGGTGTGTCCATGGGAACACATGTCCCAGCTTTGCTCTGACGTGTGGGGTGTGGGCAATGCAGTCTGTGGGGCTGGGGAATGAGCTGAGTCTCCCTGAATCAAACGCTATCATTAGGACTCTTGATTGTCTCCTTAAGGTTTTGTTCCAAGCTGTGAGCTTCCCTCCAGGATGCAAACCTGTCCTACAGCATCTGTGTGTTATGTGAATCCCCATGTAGAAGCACAGAAATGAAGCAACAGAGAAAATGTTGTTTGGTTTGTGAAAAAAAGTCGTGTGTGTCCTGGGCTGAATGTGGGGTGCTGAGACCTTAGGAAAGGGTGAGACATGGCATGGTCTGAGGTGGATCCCTCTGCTCTAAGCAGTGCCTGGTGGCTTTTCAGGGTAACATGGGAGTGTGATCAATCTCCATCTCAGAAAGGTGCCAGCCCAGGGCAGCTGGAGCAGGACAGAGGGACAGACCAGCTGCCCTCACTCTGCACTGACCTACAGGCATCCTCTGGTCTCACAGGACTCGCTCTGTTCTCCCTGAGTGCAGCAGAAATGCCGAGGGTTTCTGACACCCAAAAACACTCCCCAGGGTGGGAGGGGAGAAGGAGCTGTAGAAACATCAAAGCTCTCCAACTCAGTTTCTCAGGCCTGGGGGTACAGATGCTGACAGTCCCTTCTGTACCAGGAGCAGTTCCAGCTGACAAAGATGAACCCCAGGACTGGCCCCTGCCCACCCAATCACACAGGGTCAGGCTGAGTCCTCAAGAGCCCCTGGGCAGAGACCCTGCTCTTCATTGAACACTCATCAAGCACTGACGAGGGCTCCAGCCAGGACGTTCTCCTGGAAAAAAAAAAATGCCTCTTTGTGGGGGACGTCTGTGGGGAATGGCTTTGGTTTCCTCCAGAGAAGTCTCATCTAAACCATCAGTGTCCTTTCCTCCTTGCACAGGTCCTCATGCCCACAGGCAGCAAATGTCCAACACCAGCTCCATTACCCAGTTCCTCCTCCTGGCATTCACAGACACACGGGAGCTGCAGCTCTTGCACTTCTGGCTCTTCCTGGGCATCTACCTGGCTGCCCTCCTGGGCAACGGCCTCATCATCACCACCATAGCCTGGGACCAGCACCTCCACACCCCCATGTACTTCTTCCTGCTCAACCTCTCCCTCCTGGACCTGGGATTCATCTCCACCACTGTCCCCAACTCCATGGCCAACTCTCTGTGGGATACCAGGGTCATTTCCTATGCAGGGTGTGCTGCACAGCTCTTTCTGTTTGTCTTTTTAGCATCAGCAGAGTTTTATCTTCTCACCGTCATGTCCTACGACCTCTACGTTGCCATCTGCAAACCCCTGCACTACAGGACCCTCCTGGGCAGCAGAGCTTGTGTCCACATGGCAGCAGCTGCCTGGGCCACTGGGTTTCTCAATGCTCTGCTGCACACAGCCAATACATTTTCACTGCCCCTTTGCAAGGGCAATGCCCTGGACCAGTTCTTCTGTGAAATCCCCCAGATCCTCAAGCTCTCCTGCTCACACTCCTACCTCAGGGAACTTGGGCTTCTTATGTTTGGTGCTTTTTCTTTTGAGGGATGTTTTGTGTTCATCGTGGTGTCCTATGTGCAGATCTTCAGGGCCGTGCTGAGGATCCCCTCTGAGCAGGGACAGCACAAAGCCTTTTCCACCTGCCTCCCTCACCTGGCCGTGGTCTCCCTGTTTATCAGTACGGGTTCCTTTGCCTATCTGAAGCCCCCCTCCATTTCCTCCCCTTCACTGGATCTGGTGGTGTCTGTTCTGTACTTGGTGGTGCCTCCAGCAGTGAACCCCCTCATCTACAGTATGAGGAACCAGGAGCTCAAGGATGCCCTGAATAAACTAATGGCGGGATGCATTTAAAAAGTAATAAAGTGTCTGTCATCTGCTCTTTAACAGATAACAGTTTTAATGTAACTCATTAGAGGCCCAGACTTTTGTGTGTTTGTGTGTTGGTGATGTTTCTTTTTTAATAAATCATGTTAAACAGGCAGGGACAGGCAATGGGCACTGCTGTGACAGAGTTGGCCTCACAGCAGCCTTTCCAGAGAGAAAGGTGATCTCCTCAGGGCAGGACCTGAAGGTTTAGGTCTTCTTCCAAATATTATCTCAAGAGCATGACCACAAAAGTGACCACAGATGCAAACACCATTGTACAGTTGAATATTGTGTGTGTGCAGGGTTGGCACACAGCAGTGTCCTCTCACAGCCAGGCCTCCTGCCAGAGACCTGCAGCACCAGGAGAGCAGGGGCTGGGCTGTGCCCCTGTGCACTGGACCCCCCATCAAATCTGCCCTAATCATCATGGACTAATCCCTCTAGCCTGGATCTCTCACCTCAGTTCAGAGAGGTACTTTGTCCCTACGGTACATACAGGCTGGGGGACGAGATGCTGGAGAGCAGCTCTGCAGAGTGGGATCTGGGAGTTCTGGTCGACAGGAAATTGAACAAGAGCTACCAGTGTCCTTGGAGCCAAGAGGGACCCGTGTCCTGGTGCATCCAGCACAGCATGGCCAGCCAGGCAGGGTAGCCGGGCAGGGGGGGGTGGATTGTCCCGCTCTGCTCTGCGCTGGGCTGACCTCAGGAGATAAAGCTACTGGAGAGTGTCCAGAACAGGCTGCAAATTTGGTGAAGGGTTTGGTGAGGAAGCCGTATGAGGAGTGGCTGAAGTCCCTGGGTTTGCTTAGCTGGAGTAGAGGAGACTGAGGGCAGAGCTCATGGGGCTGCAGGTTCCTCAGCAGGGGAGCAGGAGGGGCAGGGCTGAGCTCTTCTCTCTATGACAGTGAGAGAAACCAAGGGAATGGCAGAAGATGTGCCACGTCTTCCTGCACCAGTCTCTAGGCACCTGAAGGACAAGGAAGGGATTGCTGAACCGAAATGAGTGGAAAATCCAATGAGTCCCAAGAAATGCTCTGAACTCATTCGAGAGCTTTAGACACCCAGGAAAGAGCTCAGTGACAGTGCAGCCCATCCAGCTGCATCTGTGTCCCTCACTGAGCAGCACAACCAGTCTGCAGTCACCCCATGGTTCTGCAGCCAACCTGCAGAACTTAGAGCATCACTGCCAGTTTGAGGTCCTGTGGGGAGCGCAGGGAAGGGGCCAGGAGCTCCAGAGCAGATCAGAGGAGGGATGGGGGAGGTCAGACAGGAGCTGACCTGGGCTGGAAATGGCCTTGGAGAGAAAAATGCTGTTGTTCAGCTGCCCCAAGATTACACCCAGAGCTTAGGGTGCAGGGCCAGAAATCCTTGCTGTCCTGGTGCTTCACCAGGCCTGGGAAGTAGCTGGAGAAGGATTGGTGTCCCCCACTTACCGTCTCTTAGTGCATCATCCCTCGTGAAGGGTGGCATGGAAAGCAAGTCTGGGACCCTGTGTCAGGTCTTGCACCGAAGAAAGTATTCACCCAGAAGCCACATCATTTTGCTCTGGTACTTCAGTCCTGGTGCTCATCACATGTCCTGAAGACAAACTTATGCACCCCTCTTGTCAACCTTACCCCAAAAGTCACCCCTAGACAAGGCTCCTGAGCTGGGTCTGAGCTGGAGAACTGGGGTCCAGCTGTGACCAGAGGAAGGACAAGGCCTGTCCTGGGTCCTCTAAAGGGCTGGCAGCCTCTGTGATCTCCACCAGAAAAGGCAGCATGCAGGAAACCGTAGACCATCGCCATGCCCTTTGGAGGCCCCTAGGAAGTGTTTCTCTCTCCAAATATCCAGCCCAGCTTGTCACTGTGTGAACAACCACGAGAAACTGCCCCTGGACCCTCATTCCAGACCCCATCTCCTCCACCCTATACAGGCAGTGCTCTCCACCTTGTCACTGAGATGGTTCCAGGGACCCAAGTGACACCTGTAGGAGGAGAGGTTGGGTAGGGATATGGTGTCCTTTAGTGGTACTCATGGTACCTCCTGCTGGGCTTTGTGCCACTGCTCACAACCCTCTGAGCTTGGATGTTCAGCCAGTTCTCAGTGGTGCTAAACAGGAATATGTCCATGAGCACATTGGGCTGCACTGGGAGGAGCGTGGCCAGCCAGACAAGGGCAGTTATTGTCCATCGTGACTCAGCACTGGTGTGGTCACATCTGGAGCGGTGTGTCCCAGTGTGAGGTTCCCCATTCTGGAGGAACGGGGAGGAGCTGCCATGTGGCCAGAGAAAGTCTGGGTCACATGTGGAGATGTTGAGAGACCCAAACTTCTTTAGCCTGGTGAAGGGGAGGCTGAGGAAATGTACTATTTTTACTGACATTGAGCTAATATTCTTCATACATTTTCCTTCACATCCAGTACAGTCTTTTGTTTAGATTTACTATGAGAATAGTGAGATAACGCTGTTTCTTCCCTAGGATAGAGTTCATTTTTTTCTTTCAGCAGCTTCACAGTGTTTGCCATTTGCTATGAAAGGAATGTCAGAACTCACTGAGATCTTGGCTGTTGTCAGGGAAACCAAGGACTTCTTTGGCCATCCAGCTGCAGATGCAGATTGGCAGGGGAGGACACAGACAGGACAGCACCTGGATTGACATGCAGGCTGATCAATGAAATATTCCCTATGGTTAGCATCATGCTCACTCTAAAGTTGGAGCCGGCTTTTAGGGCTTGTTACATCCGTTACTCTGGGTTTTCCAGCTGGTTTGGTTGTTCCATTCACAAGTTTCATTCTGTCAGGAGTTCGATGTCAGTTCGGCCTTTTGCGGTTCTACCATTCTGCAGTTGGCCTTTGGGCCTTTCTGCCTGTTGCCCTTTTGCTCTCTCTTGCTGGGATGGGCTGCTCAGGACCAAGGTGCTCCCTTCTGCAGGACTGGCTGTTCCGTGTGACTGGAGTTACACGGGGGATAGCACTGAGTATATTTTCTTAATTTAATTTATCTATTTCTATTTAATTTACCTGGACTATTGTCAGTGAAACCAAGGACTTCTCTGGAGTCCAGCTGCAGGTGCAAATTGGCAGGAGGGGGCACAGACAGGACAGCACCTTGACTGACATCCAGGTCAATAACGAGCTATTCTTTACCATTGGTGTCATGCTCACTATAAAGCTGGAGATACCTTTTCCAGCCAGTCAGTTTTGGTTTGCCAGCTACTTTGGTTGGCTCTGTTTGGAAGTTCCATTCTATTGGGAGTTCAGTGTTAGTTCAGTTTTATGATGTTTTTCTGTTTTTCAGTTGGCCCTTGGGCCTCTCTGCCTTTTGCACTTGTACTTTCTCTTGCTGGGATCATCTGTTCAGGACCAGGGTGCTCTCTTCTTTTGGGCTGCCTGTTCAGCACAACTGGAGTTACGTGGGGGATTGCACTGAGAATCATATATTTTACTTTATGTATATTTTAGTATATTATTATTTGTAGTATATAATTTTCACTGTTTTCTTTTTTTTTTTTTTTTCCTAAACCCACAAGTTTCTCCCTTCCCTTTCCATTCTCTCCCTTATCCCACTTGGGGACTGGGAGCAGGATGTGAGCAGCTCTCATGGTCTTAGTTGGTGGCTGTGGTAAAACCATGACAAGAAAGGATAGTAGTAGCTTCAGAAATCTTGAAAATCACTTTCCAAGATGATGGCATTTTTTCTTTTTAGTAGAGGGAAACAGCATGAGAAAGGAAAACCATCAGAAACTGCAGCTCTGGAGGTCCAGAGTGGAGCTCAGGATAAAGAAATATCATTCTGAGCACAGTGCTGTGGTCATTGAGATGGACTCTGGATCAGCCATGGCTTTGTGTTTCAAGGAACAGCTGGTGAGGATGGAGAGACAGCAACACAGGTGGGGACACACTAGGGTGAGAACAAGGTGGGGAAGCACATGGGGTGTCTGCAGCCTGTGGGGAAACAGCCACAGGCCTGGGACAGTGTAGGATGGACCATGATGGACATGGCCAAGGCTGAGGCTGGATGTCTCTGAAAGATCCATGGTCTTTGTCCCCTTGGCTATGGCTGATGTCCCTGCCAGCGAGGCCTAAGAGGAGACACATGGTTGTCATGGCCATGGCACCCCATTGCCTCCTTGCACCCCCAGGGAGTGTCACACCATCGTCCTTCACTGGGCATCGCACTCCCCACATACCCAGGAGGAGCCCTGAGCCACACGTGAGGGACAGGATCTCCCTTCCTAGGGGCAGGGGCTCAAGGCTTGGCCATTGTCCTTCATCAAACAAACCAAGGGTTTTCTCAGCATCAGAGCTGCTGCACTTTGCCTTTGCCTGATGCAATCACAGCCTCCAATTATCTGCTCTAACGAGTCCCTGGGGAGGCTTTGTCAGTAACAGCCCTCAGTGGGGCCCATTATTGCTTCAAGGTACTTTGGAGTTTGCTTCTGACTTGGACTTCTTGAGCAGATTCTTCAGTCTGTGCTTGGTATCTGAGGTTCATGGACTCAGCACCAAATACGCCATGGGGCTCATTAAAACACAGAAAACCCTAATGAGCAATGTTTCTTTCCCTAATTTTCTTCAAATCTTCCAGACTTGTAGAACTAACAGGAGAGGTTTCAATGGGACACTTAGTGATGAAGATTTCAAAGAAGATTTCATAAGGGAGTTTTTTTCATTCAAGGGTATTTTCTGTCGTTGTTCATTGTATAGAAGTTACAGCAGCATTCTACACTGGACATTGATCCAGGGGGTCTCCTGAAGACATCTGGACAGGCAGGAGAACAGTCCCTTGAGGCTGGACACTGTATGGACAACCTCGCTCCTCACCCCCACCCCCAGTCTGCCGGTTCCCTCATTGGCCACCAGAGACTTGCACCAGTTTTCCTCACATCAGACTTCTCCACTGAGCTCTGCAGGAGATGCTGCAGCTCCTGTGCACCAGCTCCACCTGCTCTGCTGTGCAAACACTGCACAGTTTAATAAACAGTAAAACACTTTCCTCAGCTGTGTGTGTAAGCTGGATCTGATGAGGTCCACCATCCACCAGGGACATCCACACAAGAACTGGTTTAGACAGAGACACACGAAAGGATAGAAATAAACACAATGAACGTGTTGACTGCCATGTTAATTAGAGCTCTGAAGAATGGGGCAAGTTTGTAACTCCCTGAAGCTCAAAGCAGAAACCAGACAGTTGAGAGGAACTGAATGACCAAAGAGCAAGTGGAGGAGAAACCTGAGAGCACTGGGAAGGGCAAACATCCAGACAGTGCTGGAAAGTTGTCCTTTGACAGGGACATTGAATCAGGAGAGGTGGGAACTCCTGAATGATGAGGGAGATGAAATAATAGAGTCTTGGTAGTAGAAGTACAGGGGAAGACCAATATTTCTTCTCCTATCCTTCGTACACTTCTTCTGAGTGCTGAAGGAGCTGGCTGAGGTCATTGCTGGGTCACTCTCCATCATCTGCCATCTTTTTCCTTCTAAATTTTAATATGTTTAAAAAACAACTAAATAAAAATATCCAATAAAGCAAACAAAAAAACCAAACAAAAGAAACAGAAATCCACACAAAACCAAAGCAAAACCCAAACCAACCAAACAATAACAACAACCAAAACCAAAACAGCAACAACAACAACAAAACAAACCACAAACAAAACAACAATAATGTACACCTTTCCAGACAAACATCAGTCATCAGCTCTCTCACCATAATCAGACAGTGCCATTTTAGGGGCCCCAGTGTACCTGAGGTGCTGGCCTGGGACTGGCATCTATCACACAGGACCTGGGGAGACCAGAGCAACTTGCAATGCAGGTGGAGCCTGGGCAGGGGTTCCCAGGGCATCCACACTGGCACCAGGTGTTTGTGTCCCTGCAGCTGAAGACATTTGTGTCCTAAACCCATGCCCAGTTCTGGAAAACTCTTTCCTTTTCAAAGAAAAGAAACCCCCCAAAAGAAAACAGAAAAAGTAAAGAAATGTATGTCGACACCTTTTTTGGCTTTGTATCTTTGTCTTCAGTTCTTCTTATTCTAATTTTCATTGACATTAACTGACATCAGATGGGCCTGTAAGCACGAAGTCAAGATCATTTTGTCTCTTGCATAGGGCCCCATGCCCCCTAAACCTTCCCTGCCCAGGATTCCCCACACTTTGCCCAGAGCGAGTCACACTGAGGTGTTGGCTGGTTCACTGGCTGAGATGTTGGTTTAGATGGTCACCTACAGCACAGGTGGATCCTGCCCCATCATCGTCTGCTCTGCTCCAGTTAGAAACAGAGCCCAACATCACAATGGGACCATAGGAGAACTGAGGTTGAAGGGACCTCAGGAGTCTGCAGTCCAACCTGTCACCAACTGGGTCACACCGAGGTGTTCAAGCCTTGATTCAACCCGAGTTTCAGCAGGACTAATGCAGTGATCATCCCTTTGTACTGGGCACTGGTGAGGCTGCACCTTGAATCCTGGGGTCAGTTTTAGGCCCCTCATGACAAGGAAGACATTGAGGTGCTGGAGAGAGTTCAGGGGAGGGTGACAAGGCTGGTGAAGGGTCTGGAGCACCAGTCTTGTGAGGAGCAGTTGAGAGAGCTGGGGTTGTTCAGCCTTGAGAAAAGGAGGCTGAGGGGAGACCTTGTCACTGTCCACAACTGCCTGAAAGGAGGTTTGATCATGGTCGTGTTGGTCTCTTCCCCCAAGTAGCAAGTGATATGACAAGAGGAAATGGCCTCAAGTTGCACACGGGGAGGTTTAGATCGGATATTAGGAATAAATTCTTTGAGGAAAGGGTTTTGAAGCAGCAGAACAGACTGCCCAGTGAGTTTGTGGAGTCACCATCACTGAAGGTGTTTAAAAGACATACAGATGATGCACTTAGGGATATGTTTTAGTGCCAGATTTAGGTTATGGTTGGACTTGATGATCTTAAGGGTCCCTTCCAACCACAATTATTCTCTGATTCTGTGATAAGTCATTTATGATATTTTCGTTCTCAGAGGACCATGTAACCTCCCTGAGAGCCAGGACTTTTCTGAGGTGTTGGAGAGATGTCTCACGGTCACACCAGCCAGTTCCACCAGCTCCTGTCTGTCCCTTCCGAGACCAAACCTTTTCTCCATATCCCAACCTTCCAGGCAAATTTCTGGAACACAGCAAATCCTGTCCAGGTCCTCTGGGCCTCTTCAGAAGAGAGCAGCAGGCCAAAATGTTGATGGGCTCCCTGTGCATTTCAAAGCTTTCCTGATCATTTTTGTCAATGCTCCACTTGTACCCAACCTTTTTGGTCCTTGAACTGTACATGAGGGGATTGAGCAGGGATGTGGGGATGGTGTAGAAAAAAGACTTTGTCAAAGTGTCTCATGAGGGCTGTTCTGGGCATCCCACAGTCAAGGATAGGGTTCTGTAGAAAACAGTGGCATTGGTGAGAGGAGCTGGTGGAGAAGGCCTTGTGTCTGTCTACACTGGGGCAGAGAGCAGTGACGCATATAAGAGATGCCCATGTGAACAGGAAGGGGACCAGTGGCTCTAATATGCCCTCCAGCCAGTTCTTTACCCATTACAGATACACCATCCAGGCCATGAGCTGCACCTCCTCCAGGAGATGCTGTGGGATACGGTGTCAAAGGCTTTACTGCAGTCTAAGGACACAACACCCACAGTCTGTGTGGCGGATTCACTCCCCACGACAGACTTTCCCTCATCTGCTCAGCCGGTCACCTTGTCATAGAAGGAGATCAGGGTGGTCAAGCAGGACCTGCCTTTCACAAAGCCATGCTGATTGGGCCCAATTGCTCGTCTCGTATGTGTGACCTCACAGTCCTTTCCCAGCCATGTTCCTGCTGTTGGCCTGTCCCCTGCAGAGGCAGAAGTGACCTCACAGCCCCCTCCACAGCCATTGGCTTCCTACTGGAGTATGAGTTCCTGAGACACAAGTGACCACATGGCATCGTACGCAGCCATCACCCTCCTTGTGGTCCAGTGTGTGAGCAAATCAAACTGAGCTGCTTTCATCAAATGTATCCAATAGATTTCCTATCAAGGGTTTGAGTGGAGAAACATTCCTCAGAGGAGCTGCTGTATTTACACTGCTTCTGACTCTGTTTTTTTCTTCATCTTCCTTTGTCTCTTCTGACGTGAAAGAGCTCTCCAAGGAAAAGATTAATGGGATCCTACAATAACACAGGTAGGAAGAGACCCCTGAACACCATCTCTGTCCCACTGACCTTTATGGCACCCCAAGGAATAGCTGACAGCATCAGTGCTCCCTTGGGTTCATCTCACCACATGCACACAGTGGACATGCACACGATGTGTATGGTTACATCTCATCTGTGTAATGAAAACATGGACTTTTGACCTATTGTTTCATAGAATCACAGAATGTCCGGAGTTGGAAGGGACCCACAAAGATCATCGAGTCCAACTCTTGTCCCTGCACAGGACACCCCACAGGTCACACCATGTGTCTGAGGACGTTGTCCAGTCTCTTCTTGAACACTGTCAGGTTGGGGTCGTGACACCTTCCTGGGAGCCTGTTCACTGTCCAGCACCTCTGGGTGAAGAATCTTTTCCTCATGTCCAACCTAAGCCTCCTGTGGCACATCTTCTGCCATTCACTCGGGTTCTGTCACTTGCCACCAGAGAGAATAGATCAGTACCTACCCTTCCTTCTCCCCTTGTGAGGAAGCTGTAGCCACCATGAGGTCTCCTTTTAGTCTTTTCTTCAGCTCTGATGCTGAGAAACCCCTTGGTTTGCTTTCAAAAATTGAAAGGAGAAGCCATGACCTCCAGGCAATGGGAAGGGGGATCCTGTCCCTCACACACGGCTCAGGGCTTTTCCTGGGACCGTGGGATGTGGGTGTGCAAGGCTGAGGGAAGATCAGCACCCTCACTGGCTGCTCTTTGGAACACAAACCATGGGCTGATCCAGCTCCTTCTGGGTGACCTTTTGCACCACAGCACTGCCCTTCCACTGACATTTCTTCCTCCTGCTATCCAGTCTCCATCATTCAAGTTGCATTTTGTGACATTTTTTTTTTTTTTCTTCTACTAAGGAAAACTCAACCATCTCTAAAAATTGTTCTTCATGCAGGGAACCCAACCTGTTAGTCTTCTTGTGGTCTTTTACCTGACCGGAGAGAGGTCACCACACCATGATCTCCTAAATCCCATTATTGCTACTGGCTTTTCAGCTTCTCTGGCAGACACGACCATGTTCCTGCTGCTGTCCCGTCGTGTTCTCAGGTGGGATGGACATGACAACCTGTCTCCAAGGCCTTTTCCTGGGTAGGGCCTGTGGGCACTTAGGCAGAGGTTCTTTCCCAGCCATGTCCCTGCTGCCTGGCTGTCACCTCCAGAGACAGAACTGACCTCACTGTCCCCTTCACAGCCACACGCTTCTGACTGGATTATGAGTGTCTGAGACACAACTGAACTCATAACACCCCACACCCATCCATCCCTCTCCTTATGGCCCAGGATCTGACCTCATAAACATATGTTTGTTTATCAAATTCATGTAATTTATTTCCTGCTACTGTTTTGAGCGGAGAAATATTCTTCACAGGAAGTGCTGTATTTATGTTGAAAACTTTTAGATTTCCTCCTCTGCTTCTTTAAATTCTTTTTTTCTTCTACCGCTACCTACTCTTTCTTCGAAGACTTATCCAAGACAAAGACTCGTTGACTCACAGAATAACTCATCTCATTCTCCTGCTCAAGGAATGGTGAACCAGGTGAGGTTGGTCAAGGTGTCTGCCCAACTTTGTATCATCCACGAAGGAGCTGAAAGTGCACTGCGTCACATCATAGAGGGGGAGAATGAAGACATTTGTCAAAGTGCTGGTCATTGAGCGTTGTCACTAGTAAATGGCTGCACAGAGGACTTTGTACCACTGGTGACATGTGGGCTTGATTGCTCAGCCAACTTCCCACCCAGCGTCCACTTCAGCCCAGACAGCACCGATCTGCCTATAGGACATCACAGGAGACCATGTCTGAGGCCTTGCAAAATTCCATGTCCACAACATGCCTTTCTTTCCCCTGCCCATTTGGGTTCAGCAATCCCTTTCCTGTCCTTCAAGAGCCTGGCAATGGCTACAGGAGGACGTGTCCCATCCCTTTTCCAGGGATCAGCCCGTAATTCTCCCAATTCTCATTCCTGTCTTTTCAAAGAAGGGTTTGACATCTACCTTTGCCATGGACCCCAGGACCTCTCTGATTGTTGTGGCACTTACAGAGCACAATCCTGAATCGTGGGCACAGGTGATGTAACAGACAGGACCACTTGCAATGAGCCTGTCCAAGGCAGCTGAGATGAATCTCACTGGGACAGTCGTGCTTTTCTGGAGTCACACACAGAAATGTCAGGGTTGTGTCAGGTGTCCCCATCTGAGCTGGCCTTGTTGTCTGCTTATGCACCCATGATGTTCAGAGACAAAGACATTCATTTTGTCTAAAACGGAGAGACAGGAGTCACAGTGTGTCTCTGGCCTTCTTTTGCCACTCCCAGAGGAGGGGAAGCACCTCAGCCCTATAGTGGGTCACCCTGCTCTGCACTCATGTGAGGTGCTCCACGTCATGAGGAATGGACAGAAGCACTTCCCAGTGCTGCATTCAGTGAGTTTCTCATGGGATTTTACTACCAACATTAAGTGATCTCAAGACATTTTCTGTCCCACAGGCTTTCATGGAACCCCAAGGAAGAGTTGATGGCGTTTGCTCTCATTCAGGCTTATTTCACCTCACGTACACGACACGCCTGCTTAAAGCTCATCTGTACAGTGGAGTCATGGACTACTGACCTACTCTTTCAGTGCATTTCCATGGAGAGACAAAGAACATCTGCAAGCTGGGGGAGAGGCCAGTGCTGGAACTGGTGGTTGTGAGGGGCTGGTCCACGATGGGTGACCTGGGGCAGAACCTGTGGGGTGTCCAGTGCACACCTGACCCTGCTCTGCTGGTCCTGCAGGTCTCTGGCAGGAGGCCTGGCTGTGAGAGGACACTGCTGTGTGCCATCCCTGCACACACACACTGTTCAGATGTACACCAGTGTTTCAATATGTGGGCCACTTTCTTAAGCATGTCCTTGAGAGAAGTTTTGGAAGAAGACCTAGGCCTTCATGCACAGCCCTGAGGAGATAGCAACTATTCTGAAGGCCACTTCAGTCACAGAGTGTCCATTGCCTGTCCCTGTCTGCGCTCACAGCACTGACACAGCAGGACGATGACCAAGCTGCCAGAGCACTCAGACCTTGCACGAACACAAAGGATGAGAAACAAAGTGTGGAAGTGAAAATACAGAAGGTCTAGAAGACCAAGTGCTGGTGCTCCTTGGCAATGCTTCCGTTCTGGACTCTTTTCCCCTCTTCCCATGCACACAGGAATTGTCTCTGCAGCCCCAAAAAAGTCCTAGAAGAAGAATCTCAGAACAAAAATGTCAATGCAAGGCCACTCACACAGAGTAAGCACAGCTCCTTATTTACACAAGAAAAACAAACAAACAAAAAAAAGATTTAATTAGAAATGGAACGACCACATTTATCACAATTCAAAACCAATAACAACAAAAACAAACACAGAAGACAGACAAGGCCTCTAATGAGTTACACTATAACTGCTGTCCAGAAAGTCATGGGCAGTTTATAACTTGAGGAGAACATTGAGTCATCAGCTTCCAGACAGCAGCTTTGAGCTCCTGGTTCCTCATGCTGTAAATGAGGGGGTTCACTGCTGGAGGCACCACCGAGTACAGAACAGACAGCACCAGATACAAGGATGGGGATGAGATGGAGTTGAAATTCAGGTAGGCAAACATGGCAGTGCTGAGGAACAGGGAGACCACGGCCAGATGAGGGAGACAGGTGGAAAAGGCTTTGTGCCGTCCCTGCTCAGAGGGGATCCTCAGCACAGCCCTGAAGATCTGCACATAGGATACCACAATGAACACAAAACACCCAAATGCTACTAAAAGACTAACCACAATAAACCCGACTTCCTTGATATAGGTGTTGGAGCATGAGAGCTTGAGGATCTGGGGGATTTCACAGAAGAACTGGTCCAGGGCATTGCCCTTGCACAGTGGCAGTGAAAATGTATTGGCCGTGTGCAGCAGAGCATTGAGAAACCCAGTGGCCCAGGCAGCTGCTGCCATGTGGACACAAGCTCTGCTGCCTAGGAGGGTCCCGTAGTGCAGGGGTTTGCAGATGGCAACGTAGCGGTCGTAGGACATGATGGTGAGCATAGAATATTCTGCTGTACCACAGAAAAAGAAAAAAAAGAGCTGGGCAGCACATCCTGCATAGGAGATGGCGCTGGTGTCCCAGAGGGAGTTGGCCATGGACTTCGGAAGAGTGGCAGATATGGTGCCCAGGTCAAGGAGGGCGAGGTTGAGCAGGAAGAAGTACATGGGGGTGTGGAGGTGCTGGTCCCAGGCTATGGTGGTGATGATGAGGCCGTTGCCCAGGAGGGCAGCCAGGTAGATGCCCAGGAAGAGCCAGAAGTGCAAGAGCTGCAGCTCCCGTGTGTCTGTGAACGGCAGGAGGAGGAACTGGGTGATGGAGCTGCTGTTGGACATTTGCTGCCTGTAGGCTTGGGACACTGTCATAGAAGCAAAAGACAGTGAAAAGTTAGGAGAGACTTCTCTGAACAAAGCAAAGCCATTTCTCAGACACCCTCCCATTGTTCCACACCCCCTTGTCCTTTTGCAGACCTTCCTCCAGCTCCATGTCTGAGCTGGCTGGGGGTGCCGTGAGGAGCAGGGCCTGTGCCTGCTGGCTGCCGGGGAGTCAGCCCTGCTCTGCAGCAGGGGGCATGGGTACAGGGGGCAGAAGACTGACCTGGGGTTCAGCTTTGTTGGATGGAACCAAAGCATGTCTCATCCTTTCCTAATAAGCATTTTCTCACTTGCAGCATCTCTGCACTTCTCTGTGGGACTTTCAGATAACACACAGATGCTGTAGGACAGGTTTGCATCCTGCAGGTAACCTCACTGTTTGGAAGAAAACCTCAACGAGACAGACAAGGGTCCTAATAACGACATTTGACTGGGGGAGACTCAGCTCATTCCCCAGCCACCCAGACTGCATTGCCCACAGCCCCACAGGTAAGAACAAAGCTGGACACGTGTTCCCATGGACACACCTGCAGGAAAGGACCCACAAGATCAGGCTGTGACTCTGCAGCTGAAACTGCCATCCCCAGAGAGCCTGAGAGCAAGAACAAGATCCCAACAGCAGTGACCCAGAGCAGGGGAGCAAGAAGGACAATGCGGTGAGGGTGGGGGTGAGAGAGGCCAGGGCAGAGGCAGCCGGGCACTCAGACAGCGTCACCCTTCTCCAGCTGTGCAGCCACCTCCCAGACACCAACATTGCCGGGCAGCTGCTCTCAGCCCCTGTGCTCTGCAGAGGAACTGGAGCTCTGGCTGCACAGGAGCTGCTTCATGCCTTGGAGCCCCCGGCCCTGAGGGCAGAGGCTTTGCTGGGTGGGACAGGAGGCCAGGGGGCTGCTCACAGGAGGGATCTGCACTGCAGGGGATCACAGGGACTTTTCTCTGTTCTCCCTCCCATAACAATTCCGAGTTTAGTTTCCTCTCATTTCTGATCCTGTCCCTGCTGCCTGGAGATTCTCCCCCTGGGAGGTGTTTCCCTGTCCATGTCTCTTCCCTGTCAGTGCTCACAGACCCCATCCCACCCTCTGTGCCCTCCCCCTGGCCCTACAGATCCTGCCTGTTCACAGGGCACTGCCTGGGGGCATCTTCCTGTTTGCAGGTTGGAAAACAGGACAGGTCAGACTAGGCTGAGGGGTCCAGCCAGGTGATGCAGGTGCTGTGCACAGGCAGAGGGGTGGTGAAGGGATGTTATGAGCCTTCTGCCAGATGTGCTGATCACTCAGAGTTGCAGTTCAGGAGTCTCAGTGACTTGTTTAAGCAGGAGAGCTCATTTTCATTTTATCCTTTCCTGCACCCCCCACCCCTTGGGAGAGGAAACTGAAAAGGCAGGCTCAGGAAAGCTCCTTATCTGTCTGGTAATCCTTGCATTGATCTTCTTGAGGCATCCCCTTGGAAAAATGCTGGGGGTGATCTGGAGCTGTGAGCAGTGCTGACCCACACAGTACCCTCTCCACAGCAGAAGCACCTTTCCTGCCCTGATAGGGGTCACTCCTTCCACCCACAGCTTCTCTACACAGACCTGTGGGGATCTCCTTGGCAGGGACCCTGCTCTGCAGGGCAACCCTGGGTGCAGAAACAGCTTCACACACCTGGAGTCATCCTCAGCAGGAGGCAGCTGCCTCTGATGGTTCATGAAGGAATTCCCTGCTCTGCTGCATGTCCTCCTTAGCTATACAAGAAAGTTTCTGATAGTTTTCCTTACCTGTCTAGTTTGTTGTACCAGCGTCAGCAAATCCCACCACCTACTCTGTGTGAAGATTTTTCTCCTTGTGAACTCACAGAAAACCTCCCAGCCCACACTGCATTTCCCCTCTCTTTCTGGCTCATCTCCCGTTGCAGGCAGAGCCCTCAGCCCTGCTGCGCTGTGCAGAGGAGCTGCTCCTGGGCAGAGCTGTCTCTCTGCAGCGCTGCTGCTTGCCAGGAGCTCCCTCTGTCCCAGGAGCCCAGCCCAGCTCAGCAGCACAGGAGCAGCCCAAGGTGCTTTAATGACCCCTCTGGTGGCTTTGGTGCAGAGTCCATGAACCTCAAACCCTGAGGACAAGTTGAAGAATTCAAACTCAGATCTAAATTTCAAAGTTTCTTGTAATATTAATGAATCCCACTGAGGGACACAACTGAGAAACCATCCCCAGGGCAGCTGGGACAGAAAACTTGAAGCAGAACAAAGGGTAAGCAAGTGAAAGGTGGCTCTGATGCTGAGTAAACCTGAATTTGCTTCATTAACCAAAGGGCCAACCCCTGATCCCCAGCCCTGGGAAGGCAGATCCTGTGCCTCCAACGTTGCCCATGGCCCTTCCTGGACAGTGTGATGTGGGGCTGTGCAAGGCCAAGGGCAGGACTATGGTCCCACAGCTCCCAGGTTCCTGGCTGGGGACAAGGAGGCCATGAGGCCCCTGTGCTGAAAGGACAAGGTGTCTCCTCACAGGCATAAGAGGTGGAGACAACAGCCAAGGGGAGAAGGAGCTGATGTCTGTTGGGGGCTTTCAGCCTCTTTATGTCCCTTGATCATCTCCACCACAGCCTTTCCTGTGCTGTGGCATCCCCTGCACCTCTTTCCCTGCAGGCTGCAGACATCCCCCCTGCTGCCCCACCTTGCTCTTGTCTGAGCATCTTCCTTCCTTTGCTGAGATCTCTGCATCCTCCCCAGCTCCTCCTTGAAGCACAAAGCCTTGGGCTGATGCAGACTCCCTCTGCTGACCTGCTCCACCACAGCACTGCCCTTCCAGTCACATTCCTTGCTGCTCATATCCAGCCTGGACCTCCCCAGCTGCACTTTGGGCCATTATTTCTTTTTCACGCTCTTTCCCGCTATGAAGAAAACCTCCACCACCTCTGAAACCACCCTTCAAGCACTCTCAGGCTACTCCTGCACTGCTGCAGCCTCCCCAGCGCTGCTGGGCCAAAGCAGCCCAGGTCCCTCAGCATCCCACCCCATGTGCACAAGGTGCTGAACCTGCCTTGGCAGAGCCCTGCACTCTCCACTTCCTCCCTGCTTCTCCAAACTGGGAAACCGCACACTGGCACACCCCCGTGTGTGTGGGGTCACACCAGTGCTGAACCGAATGGGATGAGAACTCCAGGTGTCTGGGTGCCCACGCTCCTCCTCATGCAGCCCCGTGTGCAGCTGCCTTGTTCATGGTGAGCGTGCAGCACGGGCTGGTGTGGGGACCTTGGAGTGCCCAGGCCCTTCTCCTCAGGGTCACTGATCAGTGTGTCAGGTCCTGCTCTGTCCTTATGGATGGGGTTATTGTCCCACTCTGATACAGCACTGGTCACTTCATCTTGTCAATATTCAGAGTTATCTGATGGGTAAATAACAGATGCATGGAGCTCTGCCTGGGGACAGACAATGTCAGCTGAACATTGAGGAGGGCAATGTTTTGATCACTGGACATCAGGTACAGACTCACTGGTCAGGAAGAGGAATTAGATGAGACCTCCTTCAGACAAATGAAAGAAGCCTCATTTTTCCAGGGCTGTGTCCTCATGGCAGACCTGAGATATCCCAATATCTGCAAGGTACCAGCCATCCAGGAGGGGTTGGAGCCCATTGACAACATCTTCCTGACACGGGTGACTGAGAAGTCAGTGAGGTGAGGTGCCCTGTGGGACTTCACACTTACAAACCAGAAAGAGTTGGTCAGGATGGAATAGTCAGGGATGGGAAAGTGGAGCTGAGGCTCCTGGGAGATGATCACAAGGCAAAGAGCAGGATTTCAGGAGAGCAAGCTTTGGCCTGCTGAGGGACCTGCTTGGCTCCTATGGGATATGACCTTGGTGTCTGCAGTGCTTTTCTCTCACATCTCCTCCCTCCTCTCTCCCACCTGCTGTTGTGCAGCGTTTTTTACCCTTTCTCAAATACAATATCCCAGAGGTGCTGCCAGCATCACTGAGTGGCTCAGATTTGGCAAGGAGTGGGTCCATTTTGGAGCAGCTGAAATCAGCTCTGTCTGACGTTGGTCAAACTCCGGTTGTCTTCTCAGAGAGGTGACAACTGTAGCACAACCACACCCACCCCTCGTTCCAAGACTTTGCCATAAACCCAGCACAGGGTGACAGTGCGTTGGATGTTACAAAATAATTGATCGTGAAGAAGAAATTGTAAAGATCTTTCAGCAACGCATGAAAGTCTCCAGTCAATGAGCAGGTTCCTGTGGGGCACTGTAATTGCCGTGACAGTCACTGGCCAGGCAAAGCTGTAGGTGCCAACAGTCCAAAGGATCTTGGGCCAAATGCTTAAGAGAGCTGCCTGATGGGCCATCAAGGGTGATGCTCACCTGGATCTGGCAACAACGAAGAAGGAAGAGATGGTGAGGGATGTGAACATGAGTGTCCACCTTGGCTGTTGTGACCAGGACACAGTGGGGTCCCAGGCAGCAGAGGGGAGGGAGGAAGGCCAGCAGCAGAGCACAGGCTGGTGGGCTCCAGAGGAGAAGACTTTGACATACTAGGGGATGGCAGGTAGAGGTGGTGATGTGGTAAAGTCATGGAGGGTGAAGGAGCTCAGGAAATCTGATCAGCCTTATAGGACAGGCTGCTCCAAGCACAAGAATGATCCCTCCGAGTACCCATAAAAAGAAGCATTTATCTTGTGAGGCTGCTCCTCTGAACTGATCGAGCTGCAGAGCACAAAGGCAGCACACAGGAGATGGAAGCAGGGGAAGCTGCAAAGGAGGAATTTAGAAACCTTGGCCATGGATGCAGAGATGATTCCAAAGTTGCCCTGGACTTGATACCTAAAGGGGAGGCTGAGGGGAGCAAGATGAGCTGATACAGCTTCCTTACAAAAAAAAAAAGGAATAGACAGGGAGAACATGGGCTTGCTGCTGAACTTTATAGGGGCAGAATCAGACAGGACTGAGGTTCTTCATGGCTTCTTTGCCTCCATCTTCACCACCAAGGTCTCCTGGGACTTTGTTCCTGAAGACAGGAGTCTGGAGAACACCCAGCAGTGGATGGGGCTCAAGTCAGGGGTGACCTGAGCAAACTCAGACACCATTACAGAACAGGAGATGGGTCACTTGAACAGCTCCCCGAACACAAGTATCACTGTGCTGTGGCATCTGAGATTCCCAGGAACACCCACCTCTTGGTACAGAGGAGTGTGACTCCTCTTGAGGTGTCCTGGCCTGTCTCCTCGGTCAAGTGATCCTTTAGGCACCCACTTCTCTGACACATTCAGTCGTTCTCAGGAGATTCTCTAGATCAATATTCATTGGAGATTGTTGATACCAGCTGTTGTGGAAATAAGGGTTTTGGGAGGGTGACGGAAATATTAGAGATTTGGTTTTATTACTCTTTATTATGGAAATGCTCACTGTTTGGCTACAATTCTGAAATCTCTGAAATCATCCACACCAGACTTGAAGCCTTTAGGAAAGTGCTGCAGGGAGCATTGTCTTGAAAGGGCGTTTTGGATGTTACTGAGCCCTCTGCTGCCACGATCCTGAACTGCAGGTACTGAAAGAATGAACAAACCTGTAATGACCTGATGGACAGAAAAAAACCCCAAGTTTCTGAGGGTGTTTGGGACCCCACGAAGGACCATTGCTGACACAAGCAGTCCCTGTCCCTGGAGGCTGCTCAAGGAAAAACCTGGAGACAATGGTCAGCGGTGGTAAAGGCGATGTGGAGGTGGGTCTGGTGCCACGTCAGCCCTTGACGTTTGTTCATCATCAGAATGGCCAAGCCCTGACCCCAGGACCTGACAAAGGAGACCCTTTCAGTCAACGGTTTCTCAGGCTCTGCCTGTGGTCACTGTGAGTGTTTTGTGTTTTGGGGGTGGGTTTGGTGCCAAGTGATGTTGCTTTAACCACAAGGCTCTGGTTTTCTGAGGACTTGGCAACCTGTGAGGTCCCCCAAACCCATTCAACTTCTTTCATACACCTCGCAATGGTCACCAATCACCTGAGCTGTCCCAGTCCCAAACTTGCTTGAATCCTCTATCTGGATCCATACCCATCACTCCAGGAGGTCCATGCATCCACCAGGTTCATGGAAGAGTCCTGAGTTCCATCCAAGTGTGGGCAGTGTAAGAGAGGAGCAGAGCAGGATCAGCTCATGGGCCATGACTGAGTACAAACACCCCAGCAGCAGCCATTCCCCATCTCCCAGGCACAGCCAAGCCCACAGCATGCAAATGGCACTGCCATATATCCTTAGTCAAAAAAAGCCTGCCTTCTTTCCAAAATCAACAACAATCTTTCTACTATTCCTCTTTGACCCCCAGATATCAGCCGCATTCCACTTGTGGCTCAGACATGGTTGTAAGGATTTGCTGAAGTCATCAACCGTCACCCTTTTCTACCCCACACCTCCTGACCCTCTCCCACACCACACATGGCCGGTCACTGCTGCTCAGGGCCTCGCGCTCTACATAAGAGACCTTGAGCTTCTTGGCTCTTCCTGGTGCTTGTTATAGTCTTCCTCACTCCCTCCAGATCTCATGGTGAGATTTCTTGTTCATGACAGGGCCTTTGTAACCAACTCTTATGAAATGGTTGTCCTTCTGTGATCATCTGTGCAGAAGAAGTGATCACAGAAAAGCACCAAATATGTCAAATCTGATACCGAGTGAAGTGCAATAAAACCTTGTTGAGCCAACCCCGTAGCTGTGTCTTTCCAGCAAGGAGTTTCTCCTGAGAAAGGGATCCAACCCCTGCCACTCTCTGCAGAGGCACATGAGCAGTGTCCATGCACCTGGGGACACAAAGAGTGACTTTTGCAAGATCACCCTCTATCTGGACCATTTAGATCTGTACCTGTGGATGGGGTATCAAGCCTTACAGTACAGCAGAGACTGGAGTTCTGAGCTCCCTTCAACTCCCCCTGTGACAGTCTGTAAAATTAATTAACCCAGTGAAAAAGTTGGTTTTGATTCTCTTCACAGCCTGAAGCACCACATGGCTCAGGAGACAATCCAGGATACCCAACCAGCACTCACATGCCCTGAACTTAAAGTTCAGGTGTTCCCTGGAATCTCAGCAGACACGTCACGCTGATATCTGGGTTCAAGGAGCTGGTCAAGAGCCTCGTCTGCATTTCTGTAACGGTGGCTTTGCTGCCTGGCTGATGCGCAGACTCTGTACATGGATGCTGACACCTCTTGAGCAACCTGCTCTGAAAGGATGAACAAGGTGGTGTGTTCCTTCTGGAGGGATATATGGACAGCAAACAAGAAGCAGCTGGGTTGGGGCAAATGAAAAAGGATGATAGAAAAGTTGTGATCAGGGCTGTTTACCGTTATTTGTAAAGGAGCCCTGCTCCCCATGTGAATTATTTCTGTGATCAGAGAGAACTTGAGAGCTTTCTCCAAATCAGAAACATGAAGGGGAAGGAAGGAAGGACAGTGTCATTCAGTCTCTAAGGCACCTCAGGATGTGTCTTGACCAACCTCCTCCTAAAAGCAGAGTCAGACCAGATTAGTGAGGTGTCTATACAAACACATCGTGGTAACTTTCTGAGGTAGAGTGGATGCACACTGCTGGGAAACAGCTTCCAGTGCTCGACTGTCCTCAGGAATGGAAAGTTTTTCCCTTTACGTACTGTCCTTCTAAGCCACCATCCAGATTGCCTTTTACCCATCTACTTGCACACTGACACAGACCATAATATCCTAACTTGGGCACAAGCACATTGTGGGGGATGACGCTGAATGCCTTTCTGACTTCCAGGTAACAGACCATCAATGTTCTCCCCACATCCACAACCCTGTCCTTTCCTCACAGAAAACAAAGAGGATGGACAGGCACAACCTGCCCTGGGTAAACCCCGTCACCTTCTCTTCCAGACACCCAGAAATGGGGTCCCAGTGGACATGTTCTGGGGCACAGCCCTTAGTTCCCCTGCTCACCCATTGGCCATTTTGAAAAGTGCACACACTGTGTGAGAGCTGCCAGTGGTCAGGGAGTCCCCCCAGTCTCCATGAGCTTTCCAAGATGGTGGAGAGTGGCCTCCCTGTGACATCGTCCTGCTGTCTCAGCTCCTGGGATGCTGCCCCTCCTGTCCCATAGACTGGAAAGGATTATGTTAGTTCTGGTGACCCTGACTTGATCCCCATCCTCTGCTGGTTGTTCTACAGATTCCTGTCTCAAGTCACAGAGGCCTGGGACACATTGCTGGTGAAGACGGAAGACAAGAGGACATAGGGATTCTCACCTCTTTCCCTTATTAAATTCATCAATGGCCACACACTGTCTTTGTTTCTCCTTCAACTGTCCCTGCAGTAGTGACAGCTCATTATGGGCTCTTGAATTGCTTTACAGGTCTGGACTGAGTTCTGATCTGGGGTGTTCTGTGCTTGGAGGCTGCTGTCCTTGCAGAGCAGATGAACTCACTTCTGCCACCCTGCCTGGCAGTTCATTCCATCCGTGTCACAGCTCTGTCTGCAGCACTGACAGCTCCAGCTCCCCCAGTCAGGTCCCTGGCTGAGGCCATTGCCTCACATCTGGGCTGGACCACCCCAGCTGTGGCACCAGTCCAGCTCTGACCTGCCACAAGAAACCTGGTACCAAGTGTCCAAGAGCCCATGTGTGCAAAGGCTTTGCCTCAGAGCACAGACATGACATGGCCAAAGATTGATGAATGTCCCTTTGCACCTAAGAGTACAAAAGCAGAAAAAAATGCCTAAGTTCATTCAACTGAAGATATTTCTCCCTCAGTTTGCAGAAATTAGATCATTTGCTGTAACATTCCTGGTGTCCTGCCTAATGATGGGACAAGAAAATATGATTCTCATACTGATTTATTTTTTAATACAGGGGACAGAATGCTGGCAAGAAGTGTCTGTTTAGAGGAGAGAGAATCAACATCACTGATTACTTGAGGCTGTTTGAAAGGATGTGCCCTTGGAGCCCCAGGGACATGTGGAGGGAGCCCAGAGGGGACAGAGAAAGGGACATGATGGGCTGCTCCTGTGCTGCTGAGCTGGTCTGGGCTCCTGGGACACAGGGAGGTCCTGGCAAGCGGCAGCGCTGCAGAGAGACAGCTCTGCCCAGGAGCAGCTCCTCTGCACAGCGCAGCAGGGCTGAGGGCTCTGCCTGCAGCACTGAGGGCACAGGAGCCAGGCACAGAGAGGGGAAAGGCATTGTAGGTGGTTCGTTGCTGAGGGCTCACTGAGAGACAAAACTTCACAGTTCTAACATGGTAAGTCTCTGGCTGTAGGACAATGCAGCTGCATTTCCTGGAGAGAGACCCTAAAGATGATACATCCCACAATTTACAGGATCTGTCAGGTGTCTCTCACAGTATCTCTGTTGTAGAGAAGAACACACTCCAGAGCAGGGCTTCCCTGCGGCACCATCAAGGGGAAAGTGCATCATGGCACCTTCTGCTGAGAGTGACTGCAGGGGGAGCTCCCAGGGGGCCCAGGGCTGTCCTGCAGAGCAGGGTCCCTATAGCCCAGGGCTGTGCCAGGGCAGGGACTCTGCCGCCTGCCAGGGTCAGCGCTCAGCCTGCCCAGGGAGGTCCCAACAATACTGAGGGGAGAAGATGTAACATGAAGGAGCAAACGCTATAGGGCAGGAAATGTGTTTCTGCTGTGGAGAGGGTGCTGTGTGGGTCAGGGCTGCTCACAGCTCCAGATCACCCCAAGATTTTTCCAAGGGGATGCCTCAAGGACAAGATCAGTGCAAGGATTACCAGACAGAACAGGAGCTTTCCTGAGCCTCTCTTTTCAGTTTCCTATCCCAAGGGGTGGGGGTGCAGGAAAGGATAAAATGAAAATGAGCTCTCCTGCTTAAACAGGTCACTGAGACTCCTGCACTGCAACTCTGAGTGATCAGCACATCTGCCAGAAGGCTCATAACATCCCTTCACCACCCCTCTGCCTGTGCACAGCACCTGCATCACCTTTGCTGGACCCCTCAGCCTAGTCTGACCTGTCCTGTTTTCCAGAATGCAAACAGGAAGATGCCCCCAGGCAGTGCCCTGTGAACAGGCAGGATCTGTAGGGCCAGGGGGAGGGCACAGAGGGTGGAAAGGGGTCTGTGAGCACTGACAGGGAAGAGACATGGACAGGGAAACACCTCCCAGGGGGAGAATCTCCAGGCAGCAGGGAAATGGTCAGAAATGGGAGGAAACTAAACCCGGAATTGTTATGAAAGGGAGAACATAGAAAAGTCCCCGTGATCCCCTGCAGTGCAGATCCCTCCTGTGAGCAGCCCCCTGGCCTCCTGTCCCACCCAGCAAAGCCTCTGCCCTCAGGGCCGGGGGCTCCAAGGCATGAAGCAGCTCCTGTGCAGCCAGAGCTCCAGTTCCTCTGCAGAGCACAGGGGCTGAGAGCAGCTGCCCGGCAATGTTGGTGTCTGGGAGGTGGCTGCACAGCTGGAGAAGGGTGACGCTGTCTGAGTGCCCGGCTGCCTCTGCCCTGGCCTCTCTCACCCCCACCCTCACCGCATTGTCCTTCTTGCTCCCCTGCTCTGGGTCACTGCTGTTGGGATCTTGTTCTTGCTCTCAGGCTCTCTGGGGATGGCAGTTTCAGCTGCAGAGTCACAGCCTGACCTTGTGGGTCCTTTCCTGCAGGTGTGTCCATCGGAACAGGTGTCCCAGCTTTGCTCTGCCCTGTGGGGCTGTGGGCAATGCAGTCTGGGTGGCTGGGGAATGAGCTGAGTCTCCCTGAATCAAACGCTATCATTAGGACTCTTGATTGTCTCCTTAAGGTTTTGTTCCAAGCTGTGAGCTTCCCTCCAGGATGCAAACCTGTCCTACAGCATCTGTGTGTTATCTGAATCCCCATGTAGAAGCACAGAAATGAAGCAACAGACAAAATGTTGTTTGGTTTGTGAAAAAAAGTCGTGTGTGTCCTGGGCTGAATGTGGGGTGCTGAGACCTTAGGAAATGGTGAGACATGGCATGGTCTGAGGTGGATCCCTCTACTCTAAGCAGTGCCTGGTGGCTTTTCAGGGTAACATGGGAGTGTGATCAGGTTCCATCTCAGAAAGGTGCCAGCCCAGGGCAGCTGGAGCAGGACAGAGGGACAGACCAGCTGCCCTCACTCTGCACTGACCCACAGGCATCCTCTGGTCTCACAGGTCTCGCTCTGTTCTCCCTGAGTGCAGCAGAAATGCCGAGGGTTTCTGACACCCAAGAACACTCCCCAGGGTGGGAGGGGAGAAGGAGCTGTAGAAACACCAAAGCTCTCCAACTCAGTTTCTCAGGCCTGGGGGTACAGATGCTGACAGTCCCTTCTGCACCAGGAGCAGTTCCAGCTGACATAGATGAACCCCAGGACTGGCCCCTGCCCACCCAATCACACAGGGTCAGGCTGAGTCCTCAAGAGCCCCTGGGCAGAGACCCTGTTCTTCATTGCACACTCATCAAGCACTGACGAGGGCTCCAGCCAGGACGTTCTCCTGGAAAAAGAAAAATGCCTCTTTGTGGGGGACGTCTGTGGGGAATGGCTTTGGTTTCCTCCAGAGAAGTCTCATCTAAACCATCAGTGTCCTTTCCTCCTTGCACAGGTCCTCATGCCCACAGGCAGCAAATGTCCAACAGCAGCTCCATCACCCAGTTCCTCCTCCTGGTGTTCACAGACACATGGGAGCTGCAGCTCTTGCACTTCTGGCTCTTCCTGGCCATCTACCTGGCTGCCCTCCTGGGCAACGGCCTCATCATCACCACCATAGCCTGGGACCAGCACCTCCACACCCCCATGTACTTCTTCCTGCTCAGCCTCGGCCTTCTCGATCTGGGCTCCATCTCCACCATTGTGCCCAAGTCCTTGGCCAGTTCTCTTTGGGAGACCAGGGCCATCTCATTTTTGGGATGTGCTGCACAAATCTTTATGTTTCTCTTCTTTTTGACATCAGAATATACACTTCTCACAGTCATGTCCTACGACCGCTACGTTGCCATCTGCAAACCCCTGCACTACGGGACCCTCCTGGGCAGCAGAGCTTGTGTCCACATGGCAGCAGCTGCCTGGGCCACTGGGTTTCTCGCTGCTCTGCTGCACACGACCAATACATTTTCACTGCCCCTGTGCAAGGGCAATGCCCTGGGCCAGTTCTTCTGTGAAATCCCCCAGATCCTCAAGCTCTCCTGCTCACACTCCTACCTCAGGGAAACTGGGCTTCTTGTAGTTGGTGTCTGTTTGGCATTTGGGTGTTCTGTGTTCATCGTGGTGTCCTATGTGCAGATCTTCAGGGCCGTGCTGAGGATCCCCTCTGAGCAGGGACGGCACAAAGCCTTTTCCACGTGTCTCCCTCACCTGGCCGTGGTCTCCCTGTTTATCAGCACTGTCATGTTTTCCTACCTGAAGCCCCCCTCCATCTCCTCCCCATCCCTCGACCTGGTGGTGTCTGTTATGTACTCGGTGGTGGCTCCAGCACTGAACCCTCTCATCTACAGCATGAGGAACCAGGAGCTCAAGGATGCCCTATGGAAACTCATATCTTATAGTTTCCTGAAGCAATAAACTGCCCATTTGCTTCTACATAGGAGCTTTAATGTAGCTAATTACAAGTCCAGCCTGTCAGCTGGATTTTCTGTTCTTATTTTTGGGTTTTTTATTGCGTTAATGTCATCAGCCCCTTTTTAATTCACTGTCTGCTTTTGTTTTACAACCGGTGGCTGTGTGAGGAGCCATGTTCTCCTTGTCTCTAAACAAAATAAATGGTCCTGTAGTGACTTGTTTTTCACTTTATCCTTCCTGCAAGGCCTTTTTAGTGCTGCAGGGACAGTTCCTGTGCATGGGTGGAGGGGAAAAGAGTCCAGCCTGGCAGCCCTGCCAGGGAGCACCAGCGCTTGGTCTTCCAGAGCTGTTTTGGTTCCACTCCCACAGTCCCCTTCTCATCCCTTGTGTTGGTGCAAGGCCTGAGTGCTCTGGCAGCTTTGTCCCCGTCCTGCTGTGTGTCAGTGCTGTGAGTGCAGGCAGGGACAGAACTGACCCCAAAACAGCCTTTCCAGATAGAAGGGTGATCTTCTCAGGGCAGGGTGTGAAGCTTTAGGTCTTCTTCCAAAGATTCTCTAAAGAATACGCCCATGAATGTGGCCACAGATGCAAACCCCAGGGTACAGCTGAACCGTGTGTGTGTGCAGGGCTGGCACACAGCAGTGTCCTCTCACAGCCAGGCCTCCTGCCAGAGACCTTCAGGACCAGCAGTGCAGGGACTGGGCTGTGCCCCTGCGCACTGGACACCCCTCAAAAGCTGTCCCAGGGCATCGTCATGGAGTAGACCCTCACAACCACCATTCCCAGCCCTGACCTCTCACCCCAGCTCACAGAGGTTGTTCTTCCCTCCATGGAGAGACACTGAATGAGTTGGTCAGCAATCCACGTTTGCATTGTACAGGTGAGATGTGAGTACGCACATCATGTATGTGAGGTGAGATGAACCCAAGTGAGCACAAACAACATCAACTATTCCTGCGGGTTCCATGAAGGCCTTTGGGTCAGACAGTGTCTCGAGGTCACTTCACATTGGGTGTAACAGTCCATGGGAAACCGCCCACTGTTAAATGCTTCCTTTAACCAATGTCTCCATGTCCATTCCTCATGACGTGGGACATCTCAGATGAGCACAGAGCAGGGTGACACACCACAGGGCTGAAGTGCCTTCTATCACTTTGGAGTAACAATAGGAAGCCAAAGAGAAACTGAGACCATGGCCTCTATGTGCAAATTGGAAAGATTCTGTCTCTTAACATCCCCGGGTGCAGAAGAAGTTCACAAGTCCCGTTCAGACATGGATGCTTGATGGAATGATGACATTTCTGTGTGTGACTTCAGGAACAAAGCTCAGTGACCCTGTGAGATTCATCTCAGCTGCTGGGACAGGCTCATTGCAAGTGGTTACCTGTGATTCTGGATTGTGCTCTCAAATGTGACAGCAGAATCAGAGAAGTTCTGAGTTCTGCTGGAAATGAAGATGTCAAACCCATCTTCAAGAAGGGCCGGAAGGAGAATTTGAAGAGTTATGGGCTGGTCAGCCTACCTCCGTCCCTGGGAAGGAGATAGTCCATGTCTCCAGGCACCTGAAGGGCAAGGAAGGGATGGCGGAACAGAAATTAGCAGAAAACCCAATGAGTCCTAAGAAATGCTCTGAACCCATTCTAGAGCTTTAGACCCCCAGGAAAGAGCTCAGTGACGGTGCAGCACATCCAGTTGCATCTGTGTCCCTCACTGAGCAGCACAACCAGTCTGCAGTCACCTCATGGTTCTGCAACCAAGCTGCTCTGCAGAGCATCAGTGCCGGTTTTGGGCCCTGTGGGGAGAACAGGATGGGACCAGGAGCACCAGAGCAGATCAGAGGAGGGATGGGGGAGGTCAGACAGGAGCTGACCTGGGCTGGAAATTGCCTTGGAGAGAAAAATGCTGGTGTTCAACTGCCCCAAGATTATACCCAGAGTTCAGGGTGCAGGGCCAGAAGTCCTTGCTGTCCTGGTGCTTCACCAGGCCTGGGAAGTAGTTGGAGAAGGATTGGTATCCCCCACTTGCCATCTCTTAGTGCATCATCCCTCATGAAAGGTGGCATGGAAAGCAAGTCTGGGACCCTGTGTCAGGACTTGCACTGAAGAAAGTATTCACCCAGAAGCCACATCATTTTGCTCTGGTACTTCAGTCCCGGTGCTCATCACATGTCCTTAAGACAAACTTATGCACCCCTCTCGTCAAACTTACCCCAAAAGTCACACCTAGACACGGATCCTGAGCTGGGGCTGAGCAGGAGAACTGGGGTCCAGCTGTGCCCAGAGGAAGTACAAGGCCTGTCCTGGGTCCCCTAAAGGGCTGGCAGCCTCTGCGATCTCCACCAGAAAAGACAGCATGCAGGAAACTGCAGACCATCCCCATGCCTTTTGGAGGCCCCTAGAAAGTGTTCCTCTCTCCAAATATCCAGCCCAGCTTGTCACTGCGTGAACAACCACGAGAAACTGCCCCTGGACCCTCATTCCAGACCCCATCTCCTCCACCCTATACAGGCAGTGCTCTCCACCTTGTCACTGAGGTGGTTCCAGGGACCCAAGTGACACCTGTAGGAGAAGAGGTTGGGTAGGGATATGGTGTCCTTTAGTGGTACTCATGGTACCTCCTGCTGGGCTTTGTGCCGCTGCTCACAACCCTCTGAGCTTGGATGTTCAGCCAGTTCTCAGTGGTGCTAAACAGGAATATGCCCATGAGCACATTGGGCTGCACTGGGAGGAGCGTGGCCAGCCAGACAAAGGCAGTTATTGCCCATCTTGACTCAGCACTGGTGTGGTCACATCTGGAGCGGTGTGTCCCAGTGTGAGGTTCCCCATTCTGGAGGAACGGGGAGGAGCTGTCGTGTGGCCAGAGAAAGTCTGGGTCACATGTGGAGATGTTGAGAGACCCAAACTTCTTTAGCCTGGTGAAGGGGAGGCTGAGGAAATGTACTATTTTTACTGAAATTGAGTTAATATTCTTCATACATTTTCCTTCACATCCAGTACAGTCTTTTGTTTAGATTTACTATGAGAATAGTGAGATAGCGCTGTTTCTTCCCTAGGATAGAGTTCATTTTTTTCTTTCAGCAGCTTCACAGTGTTTGCCATTTGCTATGAAAGGAATGTCAGAACTCACTGAGATCTTGGCTGTTGTCAGGGAAACCAAGGACTTCTTTGGCCATCCAGCTGCAGATGCAGATTGGCAGGAGGGGACACAGACAGGACAGCACCTGGATTGACATGCAGGCTTAGCGATTAAATATCATCTATGATTAGTGTCATGCTCAGTCTAAAGCTGGAGCCGGCTTTTAGGTCTTGTTACATCCGTTACTCTAGGTTTTCCAGCTGGTTTGGTTGTTCCATTCACAAGTTTCATTCTGTCAGGAGTTCGATGTCAGTTCGGCCTTTTGCGGTTCTACCATTCTGCAGTTGGCCTTTGGGCCTTTCTGCCTGTTGCCCTTTTGCTCTCTCTTGCTGGGATGGGCTGCTCAGGACCAAGGTGCTCCCTTCTGGAGGACTGGCTGTTCTGTGTGACCGAAGTTACACGGGGGATAGCACTGACTATATTTTCTTAATTTAATTTATCTATTTCTATTTAATTTACCTGGACTATTGTCAGTGAAACCAAGGACTTCTCTGGAGTCCAGCTGCAGGTGCAAATTGGCAGGAGGGGGCACAGACAGGACAGCACCTTGACTGACATCCAGGTCAATAACGAGCTATTCTTTACCATTGGTGTCATGCTCACTATAAAGCTGGAGATGCCTTTTCCAGCCAGTTAGTTTTGGTTTGCCGGCTACTTTGGTTGGCTCTGTTTGGAAGTTCCATTCTATTGGGAGTTCAGTGTTAGTTCCGCTTTATGATGTTTTTCTGATTTTCAGTTGGCCCTTGGGCCTCTCTGCCCTTTGCACTTGTACTTTCTCTTGCTGGGATCAGCTGTTCAGGACCAGGGTGCTGTCTTCTTTTGGGCTGTCTGTTCAGCACAACTGGAGTTACGTGTGGGATTGCACTGAGAATCATATATTTTACTTTATGTATATTTTAGTATATTATTATTTGTAGTGTATAATTTTCACTGTTTTCTTTCTTTCTTTTTTTTTTTTTTTTTTTTTTTTCCCTAAACCCACAAGTTTCTCCCTTCCCTTTCAGTTCTCTCCCTTATCCCACCTGGGGGCTGGGAGCAGGATGTGAGCAGCTCTCATGGTCTTGGTTGGTGGTTGTGGTAAAACCATGACAAGAAAGGGTAGTAGCAGCTTCAGAAATCTTGAAAATCTCTTTACAAGATGGTAGAGGAAAACAGCATGAGAAAGGAAAACCATCAGAAACTGCAGCTCTGGAGGCCCAGAGCGGAGCTCAGGATAAAGAAATGTCATTCTGAGCACAGTGCTGTGGTCATTCAGAAGGACTCTGGTTCAGCCACGGTTTTGTGTTTCCAGGAACAGCTGGTGAGGATGGAGAGACAGCACAGGTGGGGACACAGTGGGGTGAGAACAAGGTGGGGAAGCACATGGGGTGTCGGCAGCCTGTGGGGAAACAGCCACAGGCCTGGGACAGTGTAGGATGGACTGTGGTGGACATTTTCAAGGGCATTGGCAAGGCTGGATGTCCCTACAAGAGCCAAGGTCTTTGTCCTCTTAGCTGTGACTGATGTCCCTGCCAGTGAGGCCTAAGAGGAGACACATGGTTGTCATGGCCATGGCACCCATTGCCTCCTTGCACCCCCAGGGAGTGTCACACCATTGTCCTGCACTGGGCATCGCACTCCCCACACCCCAAGAAGAGCCCTGAGCCACACGTAAGGAACAGGATCTCCCTTCCTAGGGGCAGGGGCTCAAGGCTTGGTCATTGTCCTTCATCAAACAAACCAAGGGTTTTCTCAGCATCAGAGCTGCTGCACTTTGCCTTTGCCTGATGCAATCACTGCCTCCAATTATCTGCTCTAACGAGTCCCTGGGGAGGCTTTGTCAGTAACAGCCCTCAGTGGGGCCCATTAATGCTTCAAGGTACTTTGGAGTTTGCTTCTGACTTGGACTTCTTGAGCAGATTCTTCAGTCTGTGCTTGGTATCTGAGGTTCATGGACTCAGCACCAAATACGCCATGGGGCTCATTAAAATTCAGAAAGCCTTAAGGAGCTGTGTTTCCTTCAGTAATCTCATTCCAATCTTCAAGACCTGTAGAACTAACTGGAGAGGTTTCAATGGGACACTTGCTGATGAAGATTTCAAAGATTTCATAAAGGAGGGTTATTTCTTTCAAGGGTGTTTTCTGTCATTTTTCAGTGTCTAGAAGACATGACAGCAGCATTCTACACTGGACATTGATCCAGAGGGTCTCCCAAAGACATCTGGACAGGCAGGAGAACAGTCCCTTGAGGCTGGACACTGTATGGATAACCTCGCTCCTCACCACCCCCCCAGTCTGCCGGTTCCCTCATTGGCCTCCAGGGACTTGCATCACTTTCCCTCACATCAGACTTCTCCACTGAGCTCTGCAGGAGATGCTGCAGCTCCTGTGCACCAGCTCCACCTGCTCTGCTGTGTCAACACTGCACAGTTTAATAAACAGTAAAACACTTTCCTCAGCTGTGTGTGTAAGCTGGATCTGATGAGGTCCACCATGTACAAGAGTCATCAACACAAGAAATGTTTCAGACAGAAAGATAGGAAAGGATAAATATAAATAGAATTAATGTCTTGACTACCATGTTAATTGGGCCACTGAGTTAAGTTTATAACTCCCTGAAGCTCAAAGCAGAAACCAGACAGTTGAGAGGAACTGAATGACCAAAGAGCAAGTGGAGGAGAAACCTGAGAGCACTGGAAAGGGCAAATCTCCAGACAGTCTGCCGGAAAGTTGTCCTTTGACAGGGACATTGAATCAGGAAAGGGGGGAACTCCTGAATGACGAGGGAGGTGAAATAATAGAGTGTTGGTAATAGAAGTACAGGGGAAGGCCAATATTTCTTCTCCTACCCTTAGTACACTTGTAGACAAACATCAGTCATCAGCTGTCTCACCATAAACAGCCAGTGCCATTTTAGGGGCCCCAGTGTACCTGAGGTGCTGGCCTGGGATCTCCATCTATCACACAGGACCTGGGGAGACCAGAGCACCTTTCAATGCAGGTGGAGCCTGGGCAGGGGTTCCCAGGGCATCTACACTGGCATCAGGTGTTCGTGTCCCTGGAAATGAAGACATTTGTGTCCTAAATCCGTGCCCAGTTCTGAAAAACTCTTTCCTTTTCAGACAAAAGAAGCCCCCTCAAAGAAAAATAAAGTATGTTGACATCTTCCTTTGCTTTGGATCTTTGTCTTCAGTTCTTCTTATTTTAATTTTCCTTGACACTAACTGACATCTGATGGGTCTACAAGAATTAAGCCAAGATCGTTTTGTGTCTTGCATAGCAGACAATTCCCTCTAAACCTTCCCTGCCCAGGACTCCTCACACTTTGCCCAGAGCGAGTCACACTGAGGTGTTGGCTGGTTCCCTGGCTGAGATGTTGGTTTAGATGGTCACCTACAGCACAGATGGATCCTGCCCCATCATCGTCTGCTCTGCTCCAGTTAGAAACAGAGCCCAACATCACCATGGGATCATAAGAGAAGTGAGGTTGAAGGGACCTCAGGAGTCTCCAGTCCAACCTGTCAGAAACTCGGTCAGACCAAGGTGTTCAAGCCTTGATCCAATCCGAGCTTTAGCAGGACTAAAGAAGCGATCATCCCTTTGTACTCGGCACTGGTGAGGCCGCACCTTGAATCCTGGGGTCAGTTTTAGGCCCCTCATGGCAAGGAAGACATTGAGGTGCTGGAGAGAGTTCAGAGGAGGGTGACAAGGCTGGTGAAGGGTCTGGAGCACCAATCTTATGAGGAGCGGTTGAGGGAGCCGGGGCTCTTCAGCCTGAAGAAAAGGAGGCTGAGGGGAGACCTTGTCGCTGTCCACAACTACCTGAAAGGAGGTTTCATCATGGTGGGTGTTGGTCTCTTCTCCCACGTAGCAAGTGATAGGACAAGAGGAAATGGCCTCAAGTTGCACACGGGGAGGTTTACATTGGATATCAGGAAAAAATATTTTGGGGAAAAGGGTTTAGGAGCAACAGAACAGACTGCCCAGCGAGGTTGTGGAGTCACCATCACTGAAGGTCTTTAAAAGACATACAGATGGTTTAGTGCCAGATTTAGGTTATGATTGGACTCGATGATATTGAGGATCTCTTCCAACCACAATTATTCTATGATTCTAGGATAAGTCATTTTTGATATTTTCTTCCTCAGAGGACCATGCAACCTCCCTGAGAGCCAGGACTTTTCTGAGGTGCTTGAGAGATGTCTCACGGTCACACCAGCCAGTTCCACCAGCACCTGTCTGTCCCTTCCCAGACCAAACCTTTTCTCCATATCCCAACCTTTCAGGCGGGTTTCTGGGACACAGCAAATCCTGTCCAGGTCCTCTGGGCTTGTTCAGAAGAGAGCAGCAGGCCAACATGTTGATGGGCTCTCTGTGCACCTCAAAGCTTTCCTGACCATTTTTTCTCACTGCCTCGCTTGTATCCAATCTTTCTGTTCCTTAAGCTGTGGATGAGGGGATTGAGCAGGGATGTGGGGATGGTGCAGAAAAAACGCTTTGTCAAACTGTCTTGAGAGGGCTGTTCTGGACATCCCACAGCCCAGTATGAGGATGCTGGAGAAAACAGTGGCGTTGGTGGGAAATCCAGGAGAAGGCCTTGTGCCTGTCTACATTGGGGTAGAGAGCAGTGATGCATTCATCTGCTTGCCCATGTGAACAGGAAGCGGACCAGTGGCTCTTAATGCCTTCCAGCCAGTTCTTTATCCATCGCAGATAAACCATCCAGACCAGGAGCTGCAGCTTCTCCAGGAGATGCTGTGGGAAACAGTGTCAAAGGCTTTACTGCAGTCTAAGGACACAACACCCACAGCCTGTGTGGCGGATTCACTCCCCACCACAGACTTTCCTTCATCTGCTCAGCCGGTCACCTTGTCATAGAAGGAGATCAGGCTGGTCAAGCAGGACCTGCCTTTCACAAAGCCATGCTGATTGGGCCCGATTGCTCGTCTGGTATGAGTGACCTCACAGTCCTTTCCCAGCCATGTTCCTGCTGCTGGCCTATCCCCTGCAGAGGCAGAAGTGACCCCACAGTGCCCTGCACAGCCATTGGCTTCCTACTGGACTATGAGTTCCTGAGACACAAGTGACCACATGGCATCGTACCCAGCCATCACCCTGCTTGTGGTCCAGTGTGTGAGCAGATCAAACTGAGCTGGTTTCATCAAATTTATCCAATAGATTTCCTATCAAGGGTTTGAGTGGAGAAACATTCCTCAGAGGAGCTGCTGTGTTTACTCTGGGTCATTTTACATCTCTGCTTCTTATTCAGATTTTTTTTATTTCTTCTTCCTCTGTCTATTCTGACGTGAAAGAGCTCTCCAAGGAAAAGATTCATGGAATCCTACAATAATGCAGGTTGGAAGAGACCCCTGAACACCATCTAAGTCCCACTGATATTTATGGCACCCCAAGGAATAGCTGATAGCATCTGTGCTCCCTTGGGTTCTTCTCACCATGTGCACACAGTGGACATGCACATGATGTGTATGGTTACAACTCATCTGTACGATGAAAACATGGACTTTTGACCTCGTATTTCATAAAATTGTAGAATGTCCAGAGCTGGAAGGACCCACGAGGATCATCGAATCCAACTCCTGTCCCTGCACAGGACACCCCACAGGTCACCCCGTGTGTCTGAGGACGTTGTCCAGTCTCTTCTTGAACACTGTCAGGTTGGGGCCATGACACCTCCCTGGGAGCCTGTTCAGTGTCCAGCACCTCTGGGTGAAGAACCTTTTCCTCATGTCCAACCTGAACCTCCTGGCACATATTCTGCCATTCGCTTGTGTTCTGTCATTGGTCACCAGAGAGAAGAGATCAGTACCTTCCCTTCCTTCTCCCCTTGTGAGGAAGCTGTAGCCACCATGAGGTCTCCTTTGAGTCTTGTCTTTAGCTCTGATGCTGAGAAACCCCTTGGTTTCCTTTCTGAAGCAGAAAGGAGAAGCCATGACCTGCAGGCAATGGGAAAGGGGTCCTGTCCCTCACACACGGCTCAGGGCTCTTCCTGGGACCATGGGATGTGGCTGTGCAAGGCCAAGGGAAGGACAACACTGGTACAACAACTCCCAGCTTCCCCATGGGGCTGCAAGCAGGCACCGAGGCCCCAGTGCCATGAGGACAACATGGCTTCTCCTGGGCCTCAGTGGCAGAGACAACTGCCATGGCCAAGGGGACAGACACCTGGGTTCTGTGGCTCCCTTCCAGCCTCACCAGCGCCCTTTGCCATCTCCACCACAGGCTGTTCTACACGGTCCTACCCCTGCCCCTCTTTCCCTGCAGGCTGCAGACACCCATCTCGCTTCCCCACCTGCTCTCAGCCCAGCATTTCTGCACCTTCACTGCTGTGTCTGCACCCTCACTGGCTGCTCTTTGGAACACAAAGCATGGGGTGATCCAGCTCCCTCTGGGTGACCTCTTGCACCACAGCACTGCCTTTCCACTGACATTTCTTCCTCCCGATATCCACTCACGGCCTTCTAAATTGTACATTTTTTTTTACTTTTTTTTTTCCTCTTCTTCTCTTTCCCTCTACAAAGAAAACTTCAGCCACCTCAGAATCTGCTCTTCATGTAGGGAACCCAATCCATTAGGCTTCTTGTGGTATTTTAACTGACCAGAGAGAAATAGCCTCACCATGATCTTCCAAATCCCATGAGTGCTGCTGGCCTTTCAGCTTCTCTGACAGATACGACCATGTCCCTGCTGCTGTCTCGTCATGTTCTCAGGTGGGATGGACATGACAACCCATCTCCAAGGCCTCTTCCTGGGTAGGGCCTGTGGGCACTTAGTCAGAGGTTCTTTCCCAACCATGTCCCTGCTGCTGAGCTGTCACCTCCAGAGACAGAACTGACCTCACTGCCCCTTCACAGCCACACGCTTCTGTCTGGATTATGAGTGTCTGAGACACAATTGACCTCATAATACCATAACCATCCATCACCGTTTGGTCCAGGACTCTATCAGATAACAGTATGATTTTTTTATCAAGTTTATCAAATATATTCTCTACTAGTAATTTGAGGGGAAAAATACTCTTCTGAGGAACCGTTGTATTTATGTTGACACCTTTAGAACTCCTTTTCTGTCTCTTATTCTTTTTGTTTTTCCTCTGCCTATTCTGTCTTCAAAATCCTCTTCAAGGGAAGGATTCATTGAATCGCAGAATAACTTGAGGTTTGAAGAGAGCCCTTGTCTCACTTGTCTCACTGTCCTGCTCCAGGCAAGGTGAACCAGGTGAGGTTGTTCAAGGGTTCAAAGTGCACTCGTCACATCATACAGAGGGAGAATAAAGACATTCAGCAGTGTTGGCCCAAGCGCTGGTCCCTGAGGGATTGCACTGGTATACTGGCTACACTGAGGGCTTTGTACCACTGATGACATTTGGCTCGATTGTCCAGCCAACCTCCCACCCAGCTTCCAGTTCTCCAGCCCAGAGACCACTGATCTGGCTACTAGGACACCTTGGAACACCATGTCTGTGACCTTGCAAAATTCCAGGCATGGAGGCAGGCTGACCAGCCATTAATTCTCCTTCATGCTTTTCTTGCAGAAGGGTTTGACATTTGCTTTTTCCGAGGGCCTCGGAACCCTTCTGACTGTTTTGTCACTTTTGAGAGCACAATCCAGAATCACAGGCAAGGGTGACAGAGCAGACTGGAGCACTTGCAATGATCCTGTCCAGGGCAGCTGAGATCAATCTCACTGGGGCAGTGAGGTTTGTTCCTGGAGTCACGCACAGAAATGTCAGGTTCTGTCAAGCATCCATGTCTGACCTGGACTCGTGAACTCCTTCTGTACCCAGGGGTGCTCAGAGACAGTGTCTGTCCCTTTTACACACAGAGGCTGTAGTCTCAGTTTCTCTCTGGCCTCCTGTGGCCACTCCCAAAGGATGGGAGGCACCTCAGCCCTGTCGTGTGTCAGCTGCTGTGCACCCATCTGAGATGTCCCGCGTCATGGGGAATGCACACGGGGATCACAGCTGGAGGATGCACAACCCAGTGCTGCATTCAGGTGGTATCCCAAAGGATGTTTCTTCCAATATGAAGTGACCTCAAGAGCTTGTTTGTGCCACAGGCCTTCATGGAATCCCCAGGAACAGCTGCTGATGTTTGTCCTCACTTTGGTTCATCACACCTCACATACATGATGTGCGTGCTCACATCTCATCTGTACAATGCAAATGTGGATTTCTGACCTGCTCATTCAGTGTCCATCCATGGAGGGAAGAGCTGTGAGCTGGGGAGAGAGGCCAGGGCTGGAAATGGTGGTTATGAGGGGCGTGACGACGCCCTGAGACAGATTCTGAGGGGTGTCCAGTGCACAGGGGCACAGCCCAGCCCCTGCTCTGCTGGTCCTGCAGGTCTCTGGCAGGAGGCCTGGCTGTGAGAGGACACTGCTGTGTGCCAGCCCTACACACACACTCTGTTCAGATGTACAATGGTGTTTGAATCTGTGGTCACATCTGTTGGCATGTTCTTGAGATAATCTTTAGAAGAAGACCTAAACCTTCTGGCCCTTCCCATAGGAGATCACCTTTCTATCTGGAAAGGCTGTTGTGAGGCCACCTCTGTGACACAAGTGCCCATTGCCTGTGCCTGCCTGTGCTCACAGCACTGACACACAGCAGGACGGGGACCAAGCTGCCAGAGCACTCAGGCCTTGCACCAACACAAGGGATGAGAAGTAGAGTGTGGGAGTGGAACCAGAACAGCTCTGGAAGAACAAGCGCTGGTGCTCCCTGGCAGTGCTGCCAGGCTGGACTCTTTTCCCCTCTACCCATGGACACAGAAACTGTCCCTGCAGTAAAAAATAGGCCTTGCAGGAAGAATCTCAGAGGAAAAAAATCACTGCAGAGCCCTTTATTTTGTTTAAATACACAGAGAACATGACTAAATATTTCTACAGCCAGTGGGTTGCAAACAAAAAGCAGAAAATGAATTACAAAGGGGATGAACAAAATATCATGACTAACTAAAAAATGAACACCACCAACACACTAAGAATTCTCGGCGTGTAATGAGTTACATTAGAACTGTTATCTGTTAAAGAGAGGATTACAGCCAGTTTTCTCTTTTGGAAAAGCATCCCGCATTAGTTTCCACAGAGTATCCTTGAGCTCCCGGTTCCTCATGCTGTAGATGAGGGGGTTCACTGCTGGAGGCACCACCGAGTACAGAACTGACACCACCAGATCCAGGGATGGGGAGGAGATGGAGGGGGGCTTCAGGCAGGCAAACATGGCAGTGCTCACAAACAGGGAGACCACGGCCAAGTGAGGGAGGCAGGTGGAAAAGGCTTTGTGCTGTCCCTGCTCAGAGGGGATCCTCAGCACGGCCCTGAAGATCTGCACATAGGACAGCACAACAAAAATGAAACACATAGAAAATAAACAGGCACTAACCAAAAGCAGCCTAAATTCCCTGAGGTAGGAGTGTGAGCAGGAGAGCTTGAGGATGTGGGGGATTTCACAGAAGAACTGGTCGAGGGCATTGCCCTTGCACAGGGGCAGTGAAAATGTATTGGCCGTGTGCAGCAGAGCAGTGAGAAACCCAGTGGCCCAGGCAGCTGCTAGCCATGTGGACACAAGCTCTGCTGCCCAGGAGGGTCCCGTAGTGAAGGGGTTTGCAGATGGCAACGTAGCGGTCGTAGGACATGATGGTGTGAAGAAAATATTCAGCTGAAGCACATAAAGAATAAAAAAAGAGTTGGGCAGCACATCCTGTGTATAAAATTGTGCTGGTGTCCCTGAGGAAATTGTCCATGGACTTGGGGAGAATGGTGGTGATGGAGCCCAGGTCCAGGAGGGCGAGGTTGAGCAGGAAGAAGTACATGGGGGTGTGGAGGTGCTGGTCCCAGGCTATGGTGGTGATGATGAGGCCGTTGCCCAGGTGGGCAGCCAGGTAGATGCCCAGGAAGAGCCAGAAGTGCAAGAGCTGCAGCTCCCGTGTGTCTGTGAACGGCAGGAGCAGGAACTGGGTGATGGAGCTGCTGTTGGACATCTGCAGCCTCTGGGCATAGGACACTGACAAGTTAGGGGAGATTTCTCTGAGCAAAGTCAAAGCCATTTCTCACACACCCTCCCCTGCTCCACGCTCCCTTGTCCTTTTCCAGACCTTCCTCCAGCTCCGTGTCTGAGCCCTGGGTGGTGCTGTCTGGAGGTGCCATGAGGAGCAGGGCCTGTGCCCGCTGGCTGCCGAGGAGTCAGCCCTGCTCTGCAGCAGGAGGCATGGGAACAGGGGGCAGGGGACAGTCCTGGGGTTCAGCTTTGTCAGATGGAACCAAAACAAGTCTCATCCTTTCCTAAAAAGCATTTTCTTGGTTGCAGCATCTCTGCACTTCTCTGAGGGGCTTTCAGATAACACAAAGATGCTGTAGGACAGGTTTCCATCCTGGATGGAACCTCACTTCTTGGAAGGAAACCTCAGTGAAACAGACAAGGGTCCTAATGATGGCATTTCATTCAGGGAGACTCAGCTCATTCCCCAGCCCCACAGACTGCATTGCCCACAGCCCCACAGGTCAGAGCAAAGCTGGGACACGTGTTCCCATGGACACAGCTGCAGGAAAGGACCCACAAGATCAGGCTGTGACTCTGCAGCTGAAACTGCCATCCCCAGAGAGCCTGACAGCAAGAACAAGATCCCAACAGCAGTGACCCAGAGCAGGGGAGCAAGAAGGACAATGCGGTGAGGGTGGGTGTGAGAGAGGCCAGGGCAGAGGCAGCCGGGCACTCAGACAGCGTCACCCTTCCCCAGCTGTGCAGCCACCTCCCAGACACCAACATTGCCGGGCAGCTGCTCTCAGCCCCTGTGCTCTGCAGAGGAACTGGAGCTCTGGCTGCACAGGAGCTGCTTCATGTCCTGGAGCCCCCGGCCCTGAGGGCAGAGGCTTTGCTGGGTGGGACAGGAGGCCAGGGGGCTGCTCACAGGAGGGATCTGCACTGCAGGGGATCACAGGGACTTTTCTCTGTTCTCCCTCCCATAGCAATTCCGGGTTTAGTTTCCTCCCATTTCTGATCATTTCCCTGGTGCCTGGAGATTCTCCCCCTGGGAGGTGTTTCCCTGTCCATGTCTCTTCCCTGTCAGTGCTCACAGACCCCATCCCAGCCTCTGTGCCCTCCCCCGGCCCTACAGATCCTGCCTGTTCACAGGGCACTGCCTGGGGGCATCTTCCTCTTTGCAGGTTGGAAAACAGGATAGGTCAGACTAGGCTGATGAGTCCAGCCAAGGTGATGCAGGTGCTGTGCACAGGCAGAGGGGTGGTGAAGGGATGTTATGAGCCTTCTGGCAGATGTACTGATCACTCAGAGTTGCAGTTCAGGAGTCTCAGTGACTTGTTTAAGCATGAGAGCTCATTTTTGTTTTATCCTTTCCTGCACCTCCCACCCTTTGGGAGAGGAAACTGAAGAGACAGTCTCAGGAAAGACCCTAATCTGTCTGGTCATGCTTGCATTGATATTGCCCTTGGAAAAATTCTGGATGTGATCTAAAACTCTTAGCAGCCCTGACCCACAGAGTACCCTATCCACAGCAGAAGCACCTTTCCTGTCCTTATGGGGGATGCTCCTTTCCCCAGAACCTTCTCCCCATAGCACTGTCGGGATCTCCCCGGGCAGGCTGAGCGCTGACCCTGGCAGGCGGCAGAGTCCCTGCCCCGGCACAGCCCTGGGGTGCAGGGACCCTGCTCTGCAGGACAGCCCTGGGCACCCCTGGGTGCTCACCCGGCTTCACAGCTGTTCAACATTGCCTGACAAGAGCCCCCTCCTTACAGATCCCACCAGCTGTGCCTGTGTCAGTTTTAGGAGATGCCTCCAGGAGCTACAGCTGCATTGCCCTGCACGCAGAGACTTACCATGGCAAGGGCTGCAAAGGTTCCTCCTCCAGTGAGCTCTCAGTCATCCTCCCATTCCTGACCACCTTTCATCTCTCTCTGCCTTGCTCGTCTCCCTGAGATCCCCAGGCAGAGCCCTCAGCCCTGCTGCGTGTGCAGAGGAGCTGCTCCTGGGCAGAGCTGTCTCTCTGCAGCGCTGCCGCTTGCCAGGAGCTCCCTCTGTCCCAGGAGCCCAGCCCAGCTCAGCAGCACAGGAGCAGCCCAAGGCCCTTTAATGACCCCTCTGGTGGGTTTGGTGCTGAGTCCACGAAACTCAGACCTTGAGGGCAAGTTGAAGAAGTGAAACTCAGATCAAAACTTAAAAGTTTCTTGTAACGTTAATGAATCCCGCGGAGGGACACAACTGAGAAACCATCCCCAGGGGCTACCGGGACAGAAAACTTGAAGCAGAACAAAGGGTAAGCAAGTGAAAGGTGGCTCTGATGCTGAGTAAACCTGAATGTGTTTCATTAACCAAAGGACCAAGCCCTGACCTCCAGCCCTGGGAAGGCAGATCCTGTCCCTCCCACGTTGCCCAGGGCCCTTCCTGGGACAGTGTGATGTGGGGCTGTGCAAGGCCAAGGGCAGGACTATGGTCCCACACCTCCCAGGTTCCTGGCTGGGGACAAGGAGGCCATGAGGCCCCTGTGCTGGAAGGACAAGGTGTCTCCTCACAGGCATCAGAGGTGCAGACAACAGCCATAGCCAAGGGGAGAAGGAGCTCATGTCTGGTGGGGCTTTCAACCTCTTTACGTCCCGTAATCATCTCCACCACAGCCTGTCCTGTGCTGTGGCATCCCCTGCACCTCTTTCCCTGCAGGCTGGAGACATCCCCCCTGCTGCCCCACCTTGCTCTTGTCTGAGCATCTTCCTCCCTTTGCTGAGATCTCTGCATCCTCCCCAGCTGTTCCTTGAAGCACAAAGCCTTGGGCTGATGCAGACTCCCTCTGCTGACCTGCTCCACCACAGCACTGCCCTTCCAGTCACATTCCTTGCTGCTCATGTCCAGCCTGGACCTCCCCAGCTGCACTTTGTGACATTATTTCTTTCTCATGCTCTTTCCCACTAGGAAGAAAACCTCCACCACCTCTGAAACCACCCTTCAAGCACTCTCAGGCTACTCCTGCACTGCTGCAGCCTCCCCAGCGCTGCTGGGCCCAAGCAGCCCAGGTCCCTCAGCATCCCACACCATGTGCACAAGGTGCTGAACCTGCTTTGGCAGAGCCCTGCACTCTCCAGTTCCTCCCTGCTTCTCCAAACTGGGAAGCCGCACACTGGTACACCCCCGTGTGTGTGGGGTCACACCAGTGCTGAACCGAATGGGATGAGAACTCCAGGTGTCTGGGTCCCCACGCTCCACCTCATGCAGCCCCGTGTGCAGCTGCCTTGTTCATGGTGAGCGTGCACCACGGGCTGGTGTGGGGACCTTGGAGTGCCCAGGCCCTTCTCCTCAGGGTCACTGCTCAGCGTGTTGAGTCCTGCTCTGTCCTGATGGACGGGGTTATTGTCCCACCCTGATACATCACAATTTATTTTTCCTTGTACAAAGGAATAGTTTTCTGTTGGGCATATCATAGATTTTCTCAAGGTCTGGACTCGCCCTGGACTGAAGCTCCATTTGCTCAGCTTTTAATGTTTGTACACAGGTTGTTTATCCTGATAAGGATGTCTCTCACAACTTAACAGCATAAGGAGTTACAGGACACTAGAAATACCACCTCCTAGAGAAACTCTGGGGGCTTGGGTGTCTGGTGTTCATAATGGCAGTGGTCTGGAGTCAAAGGGATAGTTTCCCTTCATGTGGGAGAGCAGGAGAAATGTGTGGAGCTCTGCCTGGGGACAGACAACGTCAGCTGAAGGTTGAGGAGTCAGCCTGAGAGGGCAGAACAACATGGGCAGGGTTGTGGCTACTGGACATCAAATACAGGCTCACTGATCAGGAAGAGGAATTAGATGAGGCCTCCTTCAGACAAATGAAAGAAGCCTCATGTTTCCAGGGCAGTGTCCTCATGGCTGACCTGAGATATCCCAATATCTGCAAGGTACCAGCCATCCAGGAGGGGCTGGAGCTCATTGACAACATCTTCCTGACACGGGTGACTGAGGAGTCAGTGGGGTGAGGTGCCCTGTTGGACTTCACACTTACAAACCAGAAAGAGTTGGTCAGGATGGAACAGTCAGGGATGGGAAAGTGGAGCTGAGGCTCCTGGGAGATGATCACAAGGCCAAGAGCAGGATTTCAGGAGAGCAAGCTTTGGCCTGCTGAGGGACCTGCTTGGGTGCTATGGGATATGACCCTGGTGTCTGCAGTGCTTTTCTCTCACATTTCCTCCCTCCTCCCTCCCACCTGCTGTTGTGCAGCGTTTTTTACCCTTTCTCAAATACAATATCCCAGAGGTGCTGCCAGCATCACTAAGTGGCTCAGATTTGGCAGGACTGGGTCCATCTTGGAGCAGCTGAAATCCTCTCTGTCTGACTTTGGTCAAACTCCTGTTGTCTTCTCAGAGAGGTGACAACTGTAGCACACCCACACTCACCCCCAGTTCCAAGACTTTGCCATGTAAATCCAGTTAGATGTTACAAACTACTTGATTATGGAGAAGAAATGGAAAAGATCTTCTGTCAGCAACCTTAGGGTGTCTCCAGTCAATGAGCAAGTTCCTATGGGTAACTGTAATTGCCTGATATTCACTGGCCAGGCAAAGCTGCAGGTGCCAACAGTCCAAAGAATCTTGGGACAACTTATTAACATGCTGCCTGGTGGGCAAAAAGGGTGATGTTCACCTGGATCTGGTACTGAATGAAGAAGGAAAAGCTGGTGAGGGATGTGAACATCAGTGTCCACCTTGGTTGTTGTGACCAGGAAATAGTGGGGTCCCAGGCACCAGAGGGGAGGGAGGAAGGCCAGCAGCAGAGCACAGGCTGGTGGGCTCCAGAGAAGGCTTTGACATACTGGAGGATGGCAGACGAGTTGGTTACATGGAAGAAGGCCTGAAAGGTGAAGAAGCTCAGGAAACCTGAGCAGCCTTACAGGAGAGCCTGCTCCAAGCACAAGAATGATTTCTCTGAGAACCCATGAAAAGAAGCATTTATCTTGTGAGGCTGCCCATCTGAACTGATGGATCTCCAGGACAAAAAGACACCACTCAGGAGGTGAAAGCAGGGGAAGCTGCAGAGGAGGAATTTAGAAACCTTGTCCATCGATGTAAAGATGATGCCAAAGCTGATCTGGACTTCATAGCTGCAGGGGAGAATGAAGGCAGCAAGATGAGCTTACACAGTTTCTTTAAAATAAGAAACCGGGCATATGTGGGCCTCCTGCTGAACTTTGCAAGAGTAGAATCAGACAGGACTGAGGTTCTTCATGGCTTCTTTGCCCCCATCTTCACCAGTAATGTCTCCTGGGAGCTCATTCCTAAACTCAGGAGTCTGGAGAACACCCAGCAATGGATGGGACTCAAGTCAGGGTGACCTGAGCAAACTCAGACACTCAGACACCATTACAGAAAATGAAAACTGAGAAGAGAAGGAAAAAGAAGAAATTTGGCTTTATTGCTATTTATTATGGAAATGCTCTCTGTTTGACTATTCCTGAAATCTCCCTAATCATCCACACCAGACTTGAAGCCTTTAGGAAAAAGACTCACAGAGCCTTGTCTTGTAAGAGCATTTTCGATGTTAATGAGCCCTCTGCTGCCATGATCCTGAACTGCAGCTACTGAAACAATGAACAAACCTCTAAGGAAGTGAAAGGCAGAAGCAAACCCCAGGTTTCTGAGGGTGTGTGGGACCCCATGAAGGGCCATCACTGAAGGAAACAACCAGTGCAGGTCCCTGTCCCTGGAGGCTGGTGAAGGAAAGACTTGGAGACACTGGTTACAGGTGGTGAGGGCCATGTGGAGGTGGCTCTGATGCCATGTCAGCCCTTGATGCTTGTTCATCAACAGAATGGCTGAGCCCTGACCCCTGGGACCTGGTAGATTTTTCTCAAATGTTTTTCAAGGCTTTTCCTGTGGTCAGTGTGTTTTGTGCTTTGGGGATGGGTTTTATGTCAAGTGCTGTTGTTTTAACTGCAAGGCTCTGGTTTTCTGTGGAGCTGCAAATGCCTGTGAGTTCCTCACCACTCATCCAGCTTCTTTCATACACCTGGCAATGGTCACCAATCACCTCAATGTCCCAGTCCCACACTTGCTTGAATCCTCTATTTGGATCCATACCCATCGCTCCAGGAGGTTCATGCATCCACCAGGCTCATGGATGATTCCTGAGGACCATCCAAGTGTGGGCAGTGTAAGAGAGGAGCAGAGCAGGGTCAGCTCATGGGCCATGACTGAGCACAAACACCCCAGCAGCAGCCATTCCCCATCTCCCAGGCACAGCCATGCCCACAGGATGGAAATGGCACTGTCATACATGATTAGCCTAAGAGAGGCCTTTCTTCCTTCCATATTCCCAGGAAATTCTTCCTCCTGTTTCTCCTCCACCTGCAGACATCAACTGCTTTCCATTTCTGGGTTCAGACAGGGCTGGAACGGTTCAATAAAGCCATCAGCCATCTCATTGCTTCTTGAAGGATAGTTCTTGACTTTTAACATGATTATCCACAGAAAGCCACCAGCTTTGCATCTCAGGAACTGGGATGCCAGAGTTCAAGGGCAGGATGGTTTGGGCTCTGTCCTGGGATCTGGAAACTGAAACGTGCTCCCATCTCCCAACCCCCTGCCCTCCTCAGTGAGGGTGTGAGACATTCTGCCAGCGAGGGCTGAACTCACAGTCATGACCAGTATCTTATGTCCAACTGCAGCCAGTGGTGTCCTGCCAGCTCAGTATTTGGGGTTCCATCCCTGGAGGTATTTAAAAGATGTGGAGATTTGGCACGTAGGGATCTGGTATAGTGATGAAGTTGACAGTGTTTGATTTACAGTTGGACTCCATGTTCTCAAGGGTCTCTTCCAACCTAAATGATTCCATGATGCTATGATTCTATGATTTGGGTTGAACCATTTCAGTTCCATCACCTCCAGCTTCCCTCAGAGGCTGCTGTTGTGTGGCACAGCTGCCCTGGCTCTCCAGGCAGGTTGGGCACTGGTTTGGTGCCTGCATTGGCAGTTTTCCCCTTCCTGGGGTAAAAGGCTGTTGAGGAGAGACAGTTCTAGAGATTTGGGTCACAGGGGTTTGGAGCAATCCTTTCAAAATCTGAGCAGGCTGGGCTTTGGTACAAAGGCACAAAGGACACCAGAATGTTTATGTGGTGTGCACTGACACACACTGTCACCTGCATTTCCAGTCTCTGCAGTCCCAGCTGTGCAGCAGAGTCTGGAGTTCTGAGCTCCCTTCATCTGCCCTGTGTGACACGTGGAAAATGGAACTACCCCAGTCAAATGCCTGGTTTTGATTCTTCTCACAGTCTGAAGCACCACACGGGTCAGCAGACAAGCCAGGATACCCAAAAAATCCTCAAATACCCTTCTCTTACAGTTTGGGTGTTTGCTGCTGTCTCAGCAGACATGGCATTCAGATTCCTGTGTGCAAGGAGCTGGTCAAGTGCCTTTTCAACATTTCTGTAATGGTGGCTTTGCTGCCTGGCTGATGTGCAGACTCTGTACATGGATGCTGACACCTCTTGAACAACCTGCTCTGAAAGGATGAACAAGGTGGGCACGAGGACAGCAAAAAAGAAGAACCTGGGTGGGAGTAAAGGAAAAGGGATGTACAAGTTGTGGTCGGGGCTGTTTGGGGGCACTTGTAAAGCAGCCCTGGACCTTCTCTGAATTATTCCTGTGGTCAGAGAGAACCTGAAAGATGTCTCTAAATTGAAAACATGAAGGGGATGAAAGGGCATTGACACTCAGGATGGGTGGGACCTCAGTAGGTTTCTCGACCAACCTCCTGCTCAAAGCAGGGTCAGACCAGATTACTCAGGGCTTTACCCAAACACATCTTGGTCACTTTCTGGGGTAGAGTGAATGCACACACCTGGGACACAGCTTCCAGTGCTTGACTGTCCTCAGGAATGGAAAGTTTCTCACTGTCTATATCAACTTTTCAAGCCCAAACATCCAGATTGCTTTTTCCTGTCTTGGTACACACTAACACAGACCATAATATACTGCCTTGGGCACAAGAATATTGTGGGGGATGATGGTGAATGCCTTACTGACTTCCAGGTAACAGACCATCAATGTTCTGCCCACGTCCACAACCCTGTCCTTTCCTCACAGAAAGCAAAGAGGATGGACAGACACAACCTGCCCTGGGTAAACCCCGTCACCTTCTCTTCCAGACACCCAGAAATGGGGTCCCAGTGGACATGTTCTGGGGCACAGCCCTTAGTTCCCCTGCTCACCCATTGGCCATTCTGAAAAGTGCACACACTGTGTGAGAGCTGCCAGTGGTCAGGGAGTCCCCCCAGTCTCCATGAGCTTTCCAAGATGGTGGAGAGTGGCCTCCCTGTGACACCGTCCTGCTGTCTCAGCTCCTGGGATGCTGCCCCTGCTGTCCCATAGACTGGAAAGGGTTGTGTTAATTCCAGTGACCTCTGACTTGATCCCCATCCTCCGCTGGTTGTTCTCCAGATTCCTGTCTCCAGTCACGGAGTCCTGGGACACATGCGGGTGAAGATGGAGGACAAGAGGACACAGGGATTCTCACCTCTTTCCCTTATTAAATTTATCAATGGCCACACACTGTCTTTGTTTCTCCTTTAACTGTTCCTGCAGTAGTAACAGCTCATTATGGGCCCTTGAATCGCCTTACAGGTCTGGACTGAGTTCTGATCTGGGCTGTTCTGTGCTTGGAGGCTGCTGTCCTTGCAGACCAGATGAACGCACTTCTGCCACCCTGCCTGGCAGTTCATTCCACCCGTGTCACAGCTCTGTCTGCAGCACTGACAGCTCCAGCTCCCCCAGTCAGGTCCCTGGCTGAGGCCATAGCCTCACATCTGGGCTGAACCACCCCAGCTGTGGCACCAGCCCAGCTCTGACCTGCCACAAGAAACCTGGTACCAAGTGTCCAAGAGCCCATGTGTGCAAAGGCTTTGCCTCAGAGCACAGACATGACATGGTCAAAGATTGATGAATGTCCCTTTGCACCTAAGAGTATAAAAGCAGAACAAAATGCCTAAGTTCATTCAACTGAAGATATTTCTCCCCCAGTTTGCAGAAATTAGATCATTTGCTGTAACATTCCTGGTGTCCTGCCTAATGATGGGACAAGAAAATATGATTCTCATACTGATTTATTTTTTAATACAGAGAAGAGAATGCTGGCAAGAAGTGTCTGTTTAGAAGAGAGAGAATCAACATCACTGATTACTTGAGGCTGTTTGAAAGGATGTGTCCTTGGAGCCCCAGGGACATGTGGAGGGAGCCCAGAGGGGACAGAGAAAGGGACATGATGGGCTGCACCTATGCTACTGAGCTGGGCTGGGCTCCTGGGACACAGGGAGCTCATGGCAAGCGGCAGCACTGCAGAGAGACACAGCGCAGCAGGGCTGAGGGCTCTGCCTGCAGCACTGAGGGCAGAGGAGCCAGGCAGAGAGAGGGGAAAGGCAATGTAGGTGGTTCGTTGCTGAGGGCTCATGGAGAGACAAATCTTCACAGTCCTAACATGGTAAGTCTCTGGCTGTAGGACAATGCAGCTGCATTTCCTGGAGGGAGACCCTAAAGATGATACATCCTACAATTTACAGGATCTGTCAGGTCTCTCCCACAGTATCTCTGTTGTAGAGAAGAACACATTCCAGAGCAGGGCTTCCCTGCGGCACCATCAATGGGAACGGGCATCATGGCAACTTCTGCTGAGGGTGACTGCAGGGGGAGCTCCCAGGGGTGCCCAGGGCTGTCCTGCAGAGCAGGGTCCCTGCACCCCAGGGCTGTGCCGGGGCAGGGACTTTGCCGCCTGCCAGGGTCAGTGCTCAGCCTGCCCGGGGAGACCCCGACAACACTGAGGAGAGAAGATGTGACTGGAAGGAGCAAACCCTATCGGGCAGGAAATGTGTTTCTGCTGTGGAGAGGGTGCTGTGTGGGTCAGGGCTGCTCACAGCTGCAGATCACCCCCAGCATTTTTCCAATCGGATGCCTCAAGGACAAGATCAGTGCAAGGATTACCAGACAGAAATGGAGCTTTCCTGAGCCTGTTTTACAGTTTCCTCTCCCAAGGGGTGGGGGGTGCAGGAAAGGATAAAATGAAAATGAGCTCTCATGCTTAAACAAGTCACTGAGACTCCTGAACTGCAACTCTGAGTGATCAGTACATCTGCCAGAAGGCTCATAACATCCCTTCACCACCCCTCTACCTGTGCACAGCACCTGCATCACCTTGGCTGGACCCCTCAGCCTAGTCTGACCTGTCCTGTTTTCCAACCTGCAAACAGGAAGATGCCCCCAGGCAGTGCCCTGTGAACAGGCAGGATCTGTAGGGCCAGGGGGAGGGCACAGAGGGTGGGATGGGGTCTGTGAGCACTGACAGGGAAGAGACATGGACAGGGAAACACCTCCCAGGGGGAGAATCACCAGGCAGCAGGGAAATGATCGGAGATGAGAGGAAACTGAACCCGGAATTGTTATGGGAGGGAGCACAGAGAAAAGTCCCTGTGATCCCCTGCAGTGCAGATCCCTCCTCTGAGCAGCCCCCTGGCCTCCTCTCCCACCCAGCAAAGCCTCTGCCCTCAGGGCCAGGGGCTCCAAGGCATGAAGCAGCTCCTGTGCAGCCAGAGCTCCAGTTCCTCTGCAGAGCACAGGGGCTGAGAGCAGCTGCCCGGCAATGTTGGTGTCTGGGAGGTGGCTGCACAGCTGGGGAAGGGTGACGCTGTCTGAGTGCCCGGCTGCCTCTGCCCTAGCCTCTCTCACACCCACCCTCAGCGCATTGTCCTTCTTGCTCCCCTGCTCTGGGTCACTGCTGTTGGGATCTTGTTCTTGCTCTCAGGCTCTCTGGGGATGGCAGTTTCAGCTGCAGAGTCACAGCCTGATCTTGTGGGTCCTTTCCTGCAGCTGTGTCCACGGGAACACGTGTCCCAGCTTTGCTCTGACCTGTGGGGTGTGGGCAATGCAGTCTGTGGGGCAGGGTTTGAACTGAGGCTCCGTGAATCAAATGCCTTCATTAGGACTATTGGCTGTCTGCTTACGGTTTCGTTCCAAGCTGTGAGCTCCCCTCCAGGATGCAAACCTGTCCTACAGCATCTGTGTGTTCTCTGAAAGCATCATAATGAAGGCAGAGGTGCTGATCTCAGCAGTGTCTGCGGGCTTTTCAGGGTAACATGGGAGTGTGATCAGGCTCCATCTCAGAAAGGTGCCAGCCCAGGGCAGCTGGAGCAAGAGAGGGGGACAGAGCAGCTGCCCTCACTCTGCACTGACCCACAGGCATCCTCTGGTCTCGCAGGACTCGCTCTGTTCTCCCTGAGTGCACCAGAAATGATGAGGGTTTCTGACACCCAAGAACACTCCCCAGGGTGGGAGGGCAGAAGGAGCTGTAGAAACCCCAAACCTCACCAACTCAGTTTCTCAGGCCTGGGGATACAGATGCTGACAGTCCCTTCTGCACCAGGAGCGGTTCCAGCTGACACAGCTGAACCCCAGGACTGGCCCCTGCCCACCCAATCACACAGGGTCAGGCTGACTCCTCAAGAGCCCCTGGGCAGAGACCCTGCTCTTCATTGCACACTCATCAAGCACTGACGAGGGCTCCAGCCAGGACGTTCTCCTGAAAAAAGAAAAGTGTCTCTTTGTGGGAGGGTCTGTGGGAAATGGCTTTGGTTTGTCCCAGAGTAGTTTCATCTAAACCATCACTATATTTTCCTCCTTGCACAGGTCCTCATGCCCATAGACAGTAAATGGCCAACAGCAGCTCCATCACCCAGTTCCTCCTCCTGGTGTTCACAGACACACAGGAGCTTCAGCTCTTGCACTTCTGGCTCTTCCTGGGCATCTACCTGGCTGCCCTGCTGGGCAACGGCCTCATCATCACCACCATAGCCTGGGACCAGCACCTCCACACCCCCATGTACTTCTTCCTGCTCAACCTCGCCCTCCTTGACCTGGACTCCATCTCCACCAGTATCCCCAAGTCCATGGCCAATTCCCTCTGGGACACCATGGCCATTTCTTATATGGGATGTGCTGCCCAACTGTTTTGCTTTGTCTTTTTCATTTCAGCAGAGTTGTATCTTCTCACTGTCATGTCCTACGACCGCTACGTTGCCATCTGCAAACCCCTGCACTACGGGACCCTCCTGGGCAGCAGAGCTTGTGTCCACATGGCAGCAGCTGCCTGGGCCACTGGGTTTCTCAATGCTCTGCTGCACACAGCCAATACATTTTCACTGCCCCTGTGCAAGGGCAATGCCCTGGGCCAGTTCTTCTGTGAAATCCCCCAGATCCTCAAGCTCTCATGCTCCAACACCTACATCAGGCAACTTGGGCTTATTGTGGTTAGTCTTTTAGTAGCATTTGGGTGTTTTGTGTTCATTGTGCTGTCCTATGTGCCGATCTTCAGGGCCGTGCTGAGGATCCCCTCTGAGCAGGGACGGCACAAAGCCTTTTCCACCTGCCTCCCTCACCTGGCCGTGGTCTCCCTGTTTGTCAGCACTGCCATGTTTGCCTACCTGAAGCCCCCTCATTCTCCTCCCCATCCCTGGATCTGGTGGTGTCTGTTCTGTACTCGGTGGTGCCTCCAGCAGTGAACCCCCTCATTTACAGCATGAGGAACCAGGAGCTCAAGGATGCCCTGTGGAAACTGATGACTGGATTATTTTGTGAAACAACAAATTTCCCATCTCCTTCTGCATAGGAGTTTTAATGTAACTAATTTTAGGCCTGGCCTGTCATCTCTATTTTTTGTTGTTGGTGGTGTTTCTATTGTGATAATGTTGTCATCCCCTTTCAAATTCACTCTCTGCTGTTCTTATAACCACTGACTGTGCCCTTCGTGTATTTAAAGAAAATAAAGAGCCCTGTAGTGACTTTTTTTCATGAGATCCTTTCACTAAGGCATTTTTGAAGCTGCAGGGACAGTTCCTGTGTATCATGGCAGGAGGGGAAAAGAGTCCAGCCTGGCAGCCCTGCCAGGGAGCACCAGCCCTTCTTCTTCCAGAGCTGTTCTGGTTCCACTCCCGCACTCTCCTTCTCATCCCTTGTGTTGGTGCAAGGCCTGAGTGCTCTGGCAGCTTGGTCCCCGTCCTGCTGTGTGTCAGTGCTGTGAGCGCAGGCAGGGACAGGCAATGGGCACTGCTGTCACAGAGGTGGCCTCACAACAGCCTTTCCAGGTAGAAAGGTGATCTCCTATGGGTAGAGCATGATGGTTTAGGTCTTCTTCCAAAGATTCTCTAAAGAATCTGCATATGAAAGTGACCATGGATGCAAACCCCAGTGTACATCTGAACAGTGTGTGCGTGCAGGGCTGGCACACAGCAGTGTCCTCTCACAGCCAGGCCTCCTGCCAGAGACCTGCAGGACCAGCAGAGCAGGGGCTGCGCTGTGCCCCTGTGCACTGGACACCCCTCAGAAGGAGCCACAGGGCATCATCATGGACTGGCCCCTCACAACCACCATTTCCAGCCCTGCGCTCTCACCGAAAGAGGCTGTTCTTCCCTCCATGGATGGACACTCAATGAGTGTTTCAGCAGTCCATGTTTGCTTTGGACAGATGAGATGAGAGCATGCACATCATGTACGTGAGGTGACATGAACGTGAGTGAGCACAAACACCATCAGCTACTCCTTTCCATTCTGTGAAGGCCTGTGGAACACACGAGGTCTTGAGCTCACTTCATATTGGGAGGAACAACCTATGGGAAATCACCTGAATGCAGCACTGGGTTGTGCTTCCTTTGACTGAGGTCCCCATGTCCATTCCTCATGATGCGGGACATCTCAGATGAGTCCAGAGCAGGTGACACAGCACAGGGGTGAGGTGTCTCCCATCCTTTGGGAGTGGCAACAGGAAGCCAGAAGGACACTGTGACTCCTGCCTCTGTGTGTAAAAGGGACAGACTCTGTCTCTGAGCATCCCTGGGTGCATAAGGAGCCCATGAAACCAGTGGACAGCTGACAGAACCCTGATATTTATGTCAAAAGTGCCATAGAAACCAGAATGGTTCTTGGGTCCTTAGAAAACACAGACCTCAAACCCATCTTCAAGAATAGCAGGAGTAGGAACTGGGAGAATAACAGTCTGGCCACCCTACCTCCCTCCCTGGGAAGGGGATGGGACACGTCCTCCTGCAGCCATTTCCAGGAATGTGAAGGACAAGGAAGGGACTGCTGAACCCAAATGGACAGGGGAAAGAAAGGCATGTTGTGTACAGGGCGTTTGCAAGGCCTCAGCCATGGTCTCCTTTTGGCCAGAGTGGTGCTGATGGGGCTCAGGAAGTGGATGCTGGGTGGGAAGTTGGCTGTACCGTCAAGCCCAAATATCATCAGTGGTGCAAAGTCCTCCATGCAGCCAGTTACTGGTGTCATCTCTCAGTGACCAGCACTTGGGGAACACTGTTGAACATCTTTATTCTCCCCTCCTATGATGTAACGGAGTGAACTTTCAGTGCCTTTGAGGATGATGAAGTCCTTGAGCAACCTCACCTGGTTCACCCTGCCCTAAGCAGGAGAGTGAGACAAGATGAGTGAGACAAGATGAGTGAGACAAGGAATCTTTGTAAACCTCAGTTATTCTGTGATTTGACAGAATTTTTGCCTTGGAGAGGTTTCTGGAGAGGGAATAGGTAGAATAATAATAATAAAAATAAATAAATAAATGAAAAATCAGGCTGTAGAGGAGATCTAGAAGGTGTTAACATAAAAACAGCAGTTCCAGTGAGGAGTGCTTTTCACTCACAGTGTTAGTGGGAAATATATTTGACAAATCTGAACAAGGTGAGGAAGCGAGATGGGTGTCTGCAGCCTGTGGGAAAGAGGGGTAGGTATAGGACTGAGTAGAACACGCTTCAGTCTTGGGAGGTCCTGGGTGCTAAGGAGGAGGATGGATGAGTGTGGTATTATGAGGTCAGTTGTGTCTCAGACACTTATAATCCAATCAGAATCCTGTGGCTGTGAAGGGGACAGTGAGGTCAGTTCTGTCTCTGGAGGTGACAGCCCAGCAACAGGGACATGGCGGGGAAAGAACCTCTGCCTAGGTGCCCACAGGCCGTACCCAGGAGATGGGTAGGAGATGCCTTAGAGATGTGTTACCATGTCCATCCCACCTGAGAACATGACGGGACAGCAGCAGGAACATGGTCGTGTCTGTCAGAGAAGCTGAGTGGCCCGTAGCAGTCATGGGATTTAGAAAATCATGGTGAGGTCAGGTAAAAGACCACAAGAAACCTAATGGGTTGGGTTCCCTGCATGAAGGGCAGTTTCTGAAGCGGTCGAGCTTTCCATGGTAGTTGGAAAAAGCAGAAGAGAGAAAAAAAAAAATGCAAAGTGCAATTTGGAAGGTGAGGATTGGATATGTGGAGTAAGAAATGTCAGTGGAAGTGCAGTGCTGTGGTGCAAGAGGTCACCCAGAGGGAGCTGGATCAGCCCATGGTTTGTGTTCCAAGAGCAGCCAGTGAGGGTGCAGACACAGCAGTGCAGGTGCAGAAATGCTGGGGTGAGAGCAGGTGGGGAAGCGAGATGGGTGTCTGCAGCCTGCAGGGAAAGAGGGGCAGGGGTAGGACCGTGTAGAACAGCCTGTGGTGGAGATGGCAAAGGGCACTGGCAAGGCTGGAAGGGACCCAGAGAAACCAGGTCTCTGTCCCCTTGGCCATGGCAGTTGTCTCTGCCACTGAGGCCCAGGAGAAGCCATGTTGTCCTCATGGCACTGGGGCCTCGGTGCCTCCTTGCAGCCCCATGGGGAAGCTGGAAGTTGTTGTACCAGTGTTGTCCTTCCCTTGGCCTTGCACACCCACATCCCACGGTCCAGGAAGAGCCCTGAGCCGTGTGTGAGGGACAGGATCCCCGTTCCCATTGCCTGGAGGTCATGGCTTCTCCTTTCTGCTTGAGAAAGCAAACCAAGGGGTTTCTGAGCATCAGAGCTGAAAAAAAGACTAAAAGGAGACCTCATGGTGGCTACAGCTTCCTCACAAGGGGAGAAGGAAGGGAAGGTACTGATCTCTTCTCTGTGATGACCAAAGATAGAACCCAAGGGAATGGCAGAAGATGTGCCATGGGAGGTTTAGGTTGGACATGAGGAAAAGGTTCTTCACCCAGAGGTGCTGGACACTGAACAGGCTCCCAGGGAGGTGTCACGGCCCCAACCTGACAGTGTTCAAGAAGAGACTGGACAACGTCCTCAGACACACGGTGTGAACTGTGGGGTGTCCTGTGCAGGGACAGGAGTTGGATTCAATGATCCTTGTGGGTCCCTTCCAACTCAGGACATTCTACAATTCTATGAAATACTAGGTCAAAAGTCCATATTTTCATTGTACAGATGAGTTGTAACCATACACATCATGTGCATGTCCAATGTGTGCACATGGTGAGATGAACCCAAGGGAGCACAAATGAACCTTGGGGTGCCATAAAGGTCAGTGAGACAGAGATGGTGTTCAGGGGTCTCTTCCAACCTGCGGTATTGTAGGATTCCATGAATCTTTTCCTTGGAGAGCTCTTTCATGTCAGAATAGACAGAGGAAGAAGAAAATAAAAATCAGAGGCGGAAGCAGAGATATAAAATGCCCCAGAGTAAATACAGCAGCTCCTCTGAGGAACGTTTCTCCATTCAAACCCTTGATAGGAAATCCATTGGATACATTTGATGAAAGCAGCTCAGTTTGATCTGCTCACACACTGGAGCACAAGGAGGGTGATGGCTGGGTACGATGCCATGTGGTCACTTGTGTCTCAGGAACTCATAGTCCAGTAGGAAGCCAATGGCTGTGGAGGGCACTGTGAGGTCACTTCTGCCACTGCAGGGGACAGGCCAACAGCAGGAACATGGCTGGGAAAGGACTGTGACGTCTCACATACCAGACGACCAATCGGGCCCAATCAGCATGGCTTTGTGAAAGGCAGGTCCTGCTTGACCAGCCTGATCTCCTTCTGTGACAAGGTGACCGGCTGAGCCGATGAGGGAAAGTCTGTCGTGGGGAGTGAATCCGCCACACAGGCTGTGGGTGTTGTGTCCTTAGACTGCAGTAAAGCCTTTGACACCGTATCCCACAGCATCTCCTGGAGAAGCTGCAGCTCATGGCCTGGATGGTGTATCTGTAATGGGTAAAGAACTGACTCGAAGGCCTTTTGTCCCCCTGGAGCCATTTGTTCCCTTCCTGTTCACATGGGCATCCCATGAATGCATCACTGCTCTCCTCCAGTGTAGACAGGCACAAGGCCTTCTCCACCTGGACCTCAAACCAATGCCACTGGTTTCTCCAGCAACCTCATCCTTGACTGTGGGATGTCCAGAACAGCCCTCCCGAGACAGTTTGACAAAGCCTTTTTGCTGCACCATCCCCACATCCCTGCTCAATCCCCTCATCCACAGCTTAAGGACCAGAAAGTTTGGGTGTAAGTGGAGCATTGAGAGAAATGGTCAGGAAAGCTTTGAAGTGCACAGGGAGCCCATCAACACGTTGGCCTGCTGCTCTCTTCTGAACAGGCCCAGAGGACCTGGACAGGATTTGCTGTGTCCTAGAAATTCGCCTGGAAGGTTGGGATATGGAGAAAAGGTTTGGTCTGGGAAGGAACAGACAGGTGCTGGTGGAACTGGCTGGTGTGACCGTGAGACATCTTTCCAACACCTCAGAAAAGTCCTGGCTCTCAGGGAGGTTACATGGTCCTCTGAGGAAGAAAATATCAAAAATGACTTATCATAGAATCAGAAAATAATTGTGGTTGGAAGGGGCCCTTAAGATCATGAAGTCCAACCCTAACCTAAATCTGGCACTAAAACATATCCCTAAGTGCATCATCTATATGTCTTTTAAACACCTTCAGTGATGATGACTCCACAACCTTGCTGGGCAGTCTGTTCTGTTGCTTCTAAACCCTTTCCCGAAAGAATTTTTTCCTAATATCCAATCTAAATCTCCCCGTGTGCAGCTTGAGGCCATTTCCTCTTGTCCTATCACTTGCTACTTGGGAGAAGAGACCAACACCCACCATGATCAAACCTCCTTTCAGGCAGTTGTGGACAGTGACAAGGTCTCCCCTCAGCCTCCTTTTCTCAAGGCTGAACAGACCCAGCTCCCTCAACCGCTCCTCACAAGACTGGTGCTCCAGACCCTTCACCAGCCTTGTCACCCTCCTGTGAACTCTCTCCAGCACCTCAATGTCTTCCTTGCCATGAGGGGCCTAAAACTGACCCCAGGATTCAAGGTGCAGCCTCACCAGTGCCGAGTACAAAGGGATGATCACTTCTCTAGTGCTGCTAAAGCTCGGATTGGATCAAGGCTTGAACACCTTGGTGTAACCCAGTTGGTGACAGGTTGGACTGCAGACTCCTGAGGTCCCTTCAACCTCAGTTCTCTTATGATCCCATGGTGATGTTGGGCTCTGTTTCTAACTGGTCAGAGCAGACGATGATGGGGCAGGATCCACCTGTGCTGTAGGTGACCATCTAAACCAACATCTCAGCCAGGGAACCAGCCAACACCTCAGTGTGACTCGCTCTGGGCAAAGTGTGAGGAGTCCAGGGCAAGGAAGGTTCAGAGAGCATGGGGCGCTATGCAAGACACAAAATGATCTTGGCTTCTTGCTTGTAAACTCATTGTATGTCAGCTAATGTCAATGAAAATTAAAATAAGAAGAACTGAAGACAAAGATCCAAAGCAAAGGAAGGTGTCAACATACTTCTCATTCATTTATTTATTTATTTATTTATTTATTTATTTATTTATTTATTTATTTATTTATTTATTTGAGAGTCTTTCTAGGAGGGGTACATTTCTTTGAAAGAGTTTTCCAGAACTGGGCATGGATTTAGGACACAAATGTCTTCAGCTCCAGGGACACAAACACCTGGTGCCAATGCAGGTGCCCCAGGAACCCCTACCCAGGCTCCACCTGCATTACAAGGTGCTCTGGTCTCCCCAGGTCCTGTGTGACAGATGCCAATTCCAGGCAGGCACCTCAGGTACATTGGGACTCCTAAAACAGCACTGGCTGTTTATGGTGGGACAACTGATGACTGATGTCTGCCTTGAAAGGTGCACGTCTTTGTTGTTCTTTTTTGGTTTTCAATGTTTTTTTGAGGGGTTTGTTTGTTTGTGTGGGTTCGGTTTTTGTTTCTGTTTTTTTTTTTTTTTTTATGTTTTTTGTGTTTGCTTTTTGTGTGTGGTTTTTTGGTGTGATTTTTGGGTTTGGTTTTGGATTTTTTTACATATTTAAACAAACAAAGAAAAAAAAAGCCAAAATCTGAATTAATGGGAAGTGTACTAAGAGCAGAAGAGATATCGGTCTTCCCCTGTACTTCTATTACCAACACTCTATTATTTCATCTCCCTCGTCATTCTGGAGTTCCCACCTCTCCTGATTCAATGTCCCTGTCAAAGGACAACTTTCCAGCACTGTCTGGACATTCGCCCTTCCCAGTGCTCTCAGGTTTCTCCTCCACTTGCTCTTTGGTCATTCAGTTCCTCTCAACTGTCTGGTTTCCGCTTCGAGCGGAGGGAGTTACAAACTTGCCCCATTCTTCAGAGCTCTAATTAACATGGCAGACAACATGTTCATTGTGTTTATTTCTATCCTTTCCTATCTCTCTGTCTAAACCAGTTCTTGTGTGGATGTCCCTTGTGGATGGTGGACCTCATCAGATCCAGCTTACACACACAGCTGAGGAAAGTGTTTTACTGTTTATTAAACTGTGCAGTGTTTGCACAGGAGAGCAGGTGGAGCTGGTGCACAGGAGCTGCAGCATCTCCTGCAGAGCTCAGTGGAGGAGTCTGATGTGAGGAAAAGTGATGCAATCTCTGGTGGCCAATGAAGGAACCGACAGATTGGGGGTGGGGGTGCAGAGCGAGGTTGTCCATACAGTGTCCAGCCTCAAGGCACTGTTCTCCTGCCTGTCCAGATGTCTTCAGGAGACCCTCGGGATCAATGTCCAGTGTAGAATGCTGCTGTCACTTCTTCTATACAATAAACAATGACAGAAAATACACTGGAAAGAAAAAACCCTCCTTTATGAAATCTTTGAAATCTTCATCAGCAAGTGTCCCATTGAAACCTCTCCAGTTAGTTCTACAAGTCTTAAAGATTTGAATGAAATTACCAAAAGAAACATGGCTCGTTAGGGCTTTCTGTGTTTTAATGAGCCCCATGGCGTATTTGGTGCTGAGTCCATGAACCTCAGATACCAAGCACAGACTGAAGAATCTGCTCAAGAAGTCCAAGTCAGAGAAAACTCCAAAGTACCTTGAAGCATTAATGGGCCCCAGTGAGGGCTGTTACTGACAAAGCCTCCCCGGGGACTCGTTAGAGCAGATAATTGGAGGCTGTGATTGCATCAGGCAAAGGCAAAGTGCAGCAGCTCTGATGCTGAGAAACCCCTTGGTTTGTTTGATGAAGGACAATGGCCAAGCCTTGAGCCCCTGCCCCTAGGAAGGGAGATCCTGTCCTTCGTGTGTGGCTCAGGGCTGGCTCTTCTTGGGCTGTGGGGAGTGTGATGCCCAGTGCAGGACAATGGTGTGACACCTTCTGGCCTCCATGGGGGGTGCAAGGAGGCAATGGGGTGCCATGGCCATGACAACCATGTGTCTCCTCTTAGGCCTCGCTGTCAGGGACATCAGTCACAGCCAGGGGGACAAAGACCTTGGCTCTTGCAGGGACAGCCAGCCTCACTCTTGGCCATCTCCACCACAGTCCATCCTACACTGTCCCAGGCCTGTGGCTGTTTCCCCACAGGCTGCAGACACCCCATGTGCTTCCCCACCTTGTTCTCACCCCAATGTGTCCCCACCTGTGCTGCTGTCTCTCCATCCTCACCAGCTGTTCCTGGAAACACAAAGCCGTGGCTGATCCAGAGTCCGTCTGAATGACCACAGCACTGTGCTGAGAATGACATTTTTTTATCCCGAGCCCCACTCCGGACCTCCAGAGCTGCAGTTTCTGATGGTTTTCCTTTCTCATGCTGTTTTTCTCTACCATCTTGTAAAGAGATTTTCAAGATTTCTGAAGCTACTACTACCCTTTCTTGTCATGATTTTACCACAGCCACCAACCAAGACCATGAGAGCTGCTCACATCCTGCTCCCAGTCTCCAAGTGGGATAAGGGAGAGAATGGAAAGGGAAGGGGAAACTTGTGGGTTTAGACAAAATATAATAAAAAAATGAAAATAATACATTGCTACTACTAATATGCTAATACTAAAATACACATAAAGTAAAATATATTACACTCAGTGCAATCTCCCACTTAACTCCAGTTGTGCTGAACAGACAGCCCAAAAGAAGAGAGCACCCTGGTCCTGAACAGCTGATCCCAGCAAGAGAAAGTACACGTGCAAAAGGCAGAGAGGCCCAAGGGCCAACTGAAAAACAACAAAACATCATAAAACTGAACTAACCCTGAACTCCCAGTAGAATGGAACTTCCGAAAAGAGCCAACCAAAGTAGCTGGAAAACCAAAACTATCTGGTTGGAAAAGGCATCTCCAGCTTTATACGGAGCATGACGCTAATGGTAGAGAATAGCTCATTGATTGACCTGGATGTCAATCAAAGTGTTGTCCTGTCTGTATCCCCTCCTGCCAATTTACACCTGCATCTGGATTCCAGAGAAGTCCTTGGTTTCACTGAAAATAGTCCACATAAATTAAATAGAAATAGATAAATTAAATTAAGAAAATATACTCAGTGCAATCCCTCATGTAACTCCAGTCACACGGAACAATTAAATAGTCTGGACATCCATAAATCCATGGGTCCAGATGGGATGCATCCATGGGTGCTGAGGGAGCTGGCTGAAGTCATTCCTGGACCACTCTCCATCATCTTTGCCAAGTCTTGGGAAACGGGAGAGGTGCCCAAGGATTGGAGGAAAGCAAATGTCAGTCCAGTCTTCAAAAAGGGCAAGAAGGAGGATCCGGGTAACTCTAGACCGGTCAGCCTCACCTCTGTCCCTGGGAAAGTAATGGAACAGCTTATCCTTGGTGTCATCTCAAGGCACATCAGGGATAAGAGGGTCATTAGGGGCAGTCAGCATGGCTTTACTAAGGGTAAGTCATGATTGACCAACCTCATAGCCTTTTATGAGAATGTAACAAGGTGGATGGATGATGGCAGAGCGGTGGACGTGATCTACCTTGACTTCAGTAAAGCCTTTGACACAGTCTCGCACAGCATCCTCACAGCTAAGTTGCAGCTGTGGTCTAGACAATAGAGTAGTGAGGTGGGTTGCAAACTGGCTTAAAGAGAGAAGCCAGAGAGTGGTGGTCAATGGTGCAGAGTCCAGTTGGAGGCCAGTATCTAGTGGAGTGCCTCAGGGGTCAGTACTGCTGCCAATATTATTCAATATATTCATTAACGATTTGGACAAGGGAATTGAGTGTATTGTGAGCAAGTTTGCTGATGACACTAAGATGGGAGGAGTGGCTGACACTGGAAGCTGTGCTGCCATCAGAGACCTGGACAGACTGGAGAGTTGGGCGGGGAATAACCTGATGAAATTTAACAAGGGAAAGTGTAGAGTCCTGCACCTGGGCAGGAACAACCCCAGGGTCCAGTATAGGTTGGGAAATTACATATTAGAGAGCCATGAAGGGGAAAGTGACCTGGGGGTCCTGGTGGACAACAGGATGACCATGAGCCAGCACTGTGCCCTTGTGGCCAGGAAGGCCAACGGTACCTGGGGTGTGTTAGAAGAGACGTGGTCAGTAGATCAGAGAGGACCTCCATCCTCTCTGCTCCACCCTGGTTAGACCACACCTGGAATATTGTGCCCAGTTGTGGTCCCTCAGTTCCAGAAGGACAGGGAACCGCTGGAGAGGGTCCAGCATAGGGCAACAAAGATGCTGAAGGGAGTGGAGCATCTCCCGTGTGAGGAAAGGCTGAGGGAGCTGCGTCTCTTTAGTTTGGAGAAGAGGAAACTGAGGGGTGACCTTATTAATGTTTATAAATATATAAAGGGTGAGTGCCATGAGGATGGAGCCAGGCTCTTCTCAGTGGTAAACAATGATAGGACAAGGGGTAATGGGATCAAACTGGAACACAAGAGGTTCCACTTAAACTTGAGAAAAAACTTCTTCTCAGTGAGAGTGACAGAGCACTGGAACAGGCTGCCCAGGGGGGTTGTGGAGTCTCCTTCCCTGGAGACTTTCAAAACCCGCCTGGACATGTTCCTGTAAGACTTCACCTAGGCATTCTTGCTCCAGCAGGGGGATTGGACTAGATGATCTTTTGAGGTCCCTTTCAATCCCAAACATACTGTGATACTGTGATACCCAGAGAGTGGTGGTCAATGACGCAATGTCTGGATGGCCACTGGTGACATGTGGTGTCCCTCAGGGGTCCATACTGGGATCAGTACCATTTAATATCTTCATCAATGACATAGTGGGATCAAGTGCACCTTCAACAAGTTTGCAGATGACACCAAAGTGAGTGGTGTTGCTGACAAACCTGAGGGACAGTAGGGCATTCAGAGGGACCTGGATAAGCTGGAGAAGTGGGTTCATGTGAGTTTCCTGAGCTTCAACAAGACCAAACGCAAGGTCCTGCATCTCTTCTGGGGCAACCCTGTGTATCAGTACAGCCTGGGGGATGAAGGGATGGAGAGCAACCCTGACGCAAAAGACTTGGGGGGACTGGTGGGTGAAAGACTGGACTGTAGCCGTCAATGTCCACTTGCAGCCCAGAAGGTTAGACGTATCTTGGGCTGCATCCAAAGGAGCATGACCAGCAGGTCACAGTATCACAGTCAAGGGAGGGGATTCTGCCCCACTCTGGTGAGACCCCACCTGGAGTCCTGCATCCAGCTCTGGAGCCCTCAGTACAGGAAAGACGTGGACCTGTTGGAGACGGTCCAGAGCAGGGTCACCAAGATGATCAGAGGGATAGAACAGCTCTGCTGGGAGGACAGGCTGGGAGAGTTGTTGCAGTTCAGCCTGGAGAAGGGAAGGCTGCAGGGACACCTTATTGACAGGTTTCTGTACTCAAAAGAGGTCGATAAGAATGATGGGGACAGACTTTTTAGCAGGGCTTGTTGTGATAGGACAAGGGGTGATGATTTTGAACTAGAAGAGGGGAGATTGAGGCCACACAAGTGGAAGACATTTTTACAATTTTTTACAACGCGGGTGATGAAACACAACCACTGGTTGCCCAGAGAGGTGATGGATGCCCCATCCCTGAAGAATTCCCAGGCCAGGCTGGAGGGGACTCTGAGCAGCCTGATTTGCTTGAAGATGTCCCTGCCCATGGCAGGGGAGTTGGACTAGATGACCTTTGAAGCTCCCTTCCAACACTCTCTATGCTTCTATGATTCATACCTCCAAGGAAAGCTCCGCCATCTGGGAAATAACTCTTCAAGCATAGAAACACAGGATCATAGAGTCATAGAATCATTTGATTTGGAAAAGACCATGGAGTCCAACCATAACCTAACTCTAGCACTAAACCATTTCCCAGAGAACCTTCTCCATACATCTTTTAGACACCCCCAGGAATGGTGACTCAACCACTTCCCTGGGCAGCCTGTTCACGGCTTCACAACCTTTTCCATGAAGAAATGTTTCCTAATATCCAATTTAAACCTCCCCTGGCACAACTTGAGGCCATTCCCTCTTGTCCTATCCCTCGGTACTTGGGAGAAGAGACCAACGCCCTCCATACTCCAACCTCTTTTCAGGTAGTTGTAGACAGTGATAAGGTCTCCCCTCAGCCTCCTGTTCTCGAGGTTAAACAGCTCCAGTTCCCTCAACCGCTCCTCATCACACTTGCTCTTCAGCCCCTCACCAACTCCGTTCCCTTCTCTGAACTTGCTCCAGAACCTCGAGGTTTTTCTTGTCATAAGGGGCTCAAAGCTGACCCCAGGACTCGAGGTGCAGGCTCGCCAGTCCTCAGTACATGAGAACAATCACTGCCCTAGTCCTGCTGGCCACACTACTGCTGATCCAACCAGGATGCCATTGGCATTATTTGGCCACCTGGGCACATGCTGGCTCAGTTTCAGCCACTGTCAACACTCCCAGGTCCTTTTCCTCCTGGCAAACTTCTTGCCGTTCTTCCCTCAGCCTGTAGCGCTGCCTGTGGTTGTTGTGACCCAAGTGCAGGACCCAGCACTTGGCCATGTTGAAACTCATACAATTGGGCTCAGCCCATCGATCCACCTGATCCAGATCTCTCTGTAGAGACTTCCTACCTTCCAGTAGATCAACACTCCCAACAAACTTGGTGTCATTTGCAAACTTATTGAGGGTGCACGTGATCCCCTTGTCTAAATCCTTGATAAAGAGATTAAACAGAACTGGCACCAATAGTGAACCCTGGGGACACCACTCGTAACCAGCCACCAACTGGATTTAGCTCCGTTCACCACAACTCTCTGGGCCCGGCCCTCCAGCCAGTTCTTTATCCATCGCAGATACACCATCCAGGCCATAAGCTGCAGCTTCTCCAGGAGGTGCTGTGGGAAACAGTGTCAAAGTCTTACTAAAGCTTCCCTGATCCCCTATACAGGGTGCCTTGTCATAGAGGAGGTCAGGTTTGTCAAGCAGGACCTGCCTTTCTTAAACCCATGCCGCCTAGGACTGATCACCTGGTTGTCCTGTGTCTGCCACGTGATGACACTCAGGGTGATATGATCCATACTATTCCCTGGGACTGAGGTCAGGTTGACAGGACTGTAGTTCCCTAGATCCTTCTTATGTCCTGTCTTGTAGATGGGTGTCACTTTCACCAACTTCCAGTGAACCGGGACCGCCCCACTTAGCCAGGATTGCTGGTAGATAATGGAAAGAGGCTCAGTGATCACCTCCGCCAGCTCCCTCAGCACCCTTGGTGTATCCCATCTGGCCCCATAGACTTGTGGGTGTTTAAGTGTTGTAGCAGGTCACCAACCATTTCCCTTGGATTTTTTGAGCTTCGATTTGCTCCCCATCTCTGTTTTCAGGCTCAGGGGAATGGGGACCTGGAGCAAAACTGTTCCGACTATTAAAGACTGAGGCAAGAAGGCATTTAGTACCTCAGCCTTTTCCTAATCCTTGTCACTGTGTTTCCTCCTGCATCCAATAAAGGATGACGTTTCTCTTTACCTTCCTTGTGTGGATAATGTATTTATAGAAATATTATTTTTCCTTTATGGCACTGGACAGATTCAGCTCCAGTTGGGCTTTGGCCCTTCTGATTCCTTCCTGAACAGCTTCATGACATCCCTGTATATCTCCTGACTTGCCAGACTCTCCTTCCATAGGTTTTGAATTGTTTTATTCCTGAGTTCCACCTGAAACTCTCCGTTCAGCCAGGCTGGCGTCTTTCCCTTCTGGCTTGTCTGAAGTGATGGATTAGAAATCGGATGACAAAAATATCATAATTTATTAAAAAATAAATACCACTAACACACACACCCAGAAGTCTGGGCCTCTAATGAGTTACATTAAAACTGTTATCTGTTAGAGAGCAGTTGATGAGCACTTGAAATGCATCCCACCATTAGTTTCCTCAAGGCATCCTTGAGCTCCTGGTTCCTCATGCTGTAGATGAGAGGGTTCACTGCTGGAGGCACCACTAAGTACAGAACAGACACCACCAGGTCCAGGGATGAAGAAGAAACAGAGAGGGGCTTCAGGTGGACAAATACAGCAGTGCTGACAAACAGGGAGACCACGGCCAGGTGAGGGAGGCAGGTGGAAAAGGCTTTGTGCCGTCCCTGCTCAGACGGGATCCTCAGCACGGCCCTGAAGATCTGCACATAGGACAGCACAACAAAAATGAAACACATAGAAAATAAACAGGCACTAACCAAAAGCAGCCTAAGTTCCCTGAGGTAGGAGTGTGAGCAGGAGAGCTTGAGGATCTGGGGGATTTCACAAAAGAACTGGCCCAGGGCATTGCCCTTGCACAGTGGCAGTGAAAATGTATTGGCCGTGTGCAGCAGAGCATAGAGAAACCCAGTGGCCCAGGCAGCTGCTGCCATGTGGACACAAGCTCTGCTGCCCAGGAGGGTCCCGTAGTGCAGGGGTTTGCAGATGGTAATGTAGCGGTCGTAGGACATGATGGTGAGAAGAAAATATTCTGCTGAAGCACAGAAAGAATAAAAAAAGAGTTGGGCAGCACATCCTGTGTATAAAATTGTGCTGGTGTCCCGGAGGGAATTGTCCATGGATTTGGGGAGAATGGTGGTGATGGAGCCCAGGTCGAGGAGGGCTAGGTTGAGCAGGAAGAAGTACATGGGGGTGTGGAGGTGCTGGTCCCAGGCTATGGTGGTGATGATGAGGCCGTTGCCCAGGTGGGCAGCCAGGTAGATGCCCAGGAAGAGCCAGAAGTGCAAGAGCTGCAGCTCCCGTGTGTCTGTGAACGCCAGGAGGAGGAACTGGGTGATGGAGCTGCTGTTGCACATTTGCTGCCTGTGGGCATGAGGACCTGTGCAAGGAGGAAAAGACAGTGGTAGTTTAGATGAGACTTCTGTGGGAGAAACCAAAGCCATTTCCCACGGACCCTCCCACAAAGAGACACTTTTTGTTTTCCAGGAGAACGTCCTGGCTGGAGCCCTCGTCGGTGCTTAATGAGTGTGCAATGAAGAGCAGGGTCTCTGCCCAGGGGCTCTTGAGGAGTCAGCCTGACCCTGTGTGATTGGGTGGGCAGGGGCCAGTCCTGGGGTTCAGCTTTGTCAGCTGGAACCGCTCCTGGTGCAGAAGGGACTGTCAGCGTCTGTACCCCCAGGCCTAGAGAAACTGAGTTGGTGAGGTTTGGGGTTTCTACAGCTCCTTCTGCCCTCCCACCCTGGGGAGTGTTCTTGGGTGTCAGAAACTCTCAGCATTTCTGCTGCACTCAGGGAGAACAGAGTGAGTCCTGTGAGACCAGAGGATGCCTGTGGGTCAGTGCAGAGTGAGGGCAGCTGCTCTGTCCCTCTGTCTTGCTCCAGCTGCCCTAGGCTGGCACCTTTCTGAGGTGGAGCCTGATCACACTCCCATGTTACCCTGAAAAGCCACCAGGCACTGCTGAGAGCAGACGGACCCACCTCAGACCAGGACATGTCTCATCTTTTCCTAAGGTCTCAGCACCCCACGTTTAGCCCAGAAAACGCGCATCTCATAAACCAAACATCGTTTTCTCGGTTGCACATCTCTGTGCTTCTCCATGAGGCTTTCAGATAACACACAGATGCTTGAGGACAGGTTTGCATCCTCGAGGGTAGTACAGAGCTTCTAACAAAACCACAAGGAGATATCTAAGTGTCCTGAAGATGGCATTTGATTAAGGGAGACTCAGCTCATTCCCAGCCCCACAGACTGCATTGCTCACAGCCCACGGGGCAGAGCAAAGCTGGGACACGTGTTCCCATGGACACACCGATTTTGTTTCACAAACCAAACAGCATTTTGTCTGTTGCTTCATTTCTGTGCTTCTACATTGGGATTCAGATAACACACAGATGCTGTTGGAGAGGTTGGCATCCTGGATGGATGCTCACAGCTTGGAAGGAAAACGTAACGAGACAATCAAGAGTCCTAATGATGGAATTTGATTCAGGGAGACTCAGCTCATTCCCCAGCCCCACAGACTGCATTGCCCATAGTCCCACAGGGCAGAGCAAAGCTGGGACAACTGTTCCCATGGACACAGCTGCAGGAAAGGACCCACAAGATCAGGCTGTGACTCTGCAGCTGAAACTGCCATCCCCAGAGAGCCTGAGAGCAAGAACAAGATCCCAACAGCAGTGACCCAGAGCAGGGGAGCAAGAAGGACAATGCGCTGAGGGTGGGTGTGAGAGAGGCCAGGGCAGAGGCAGCCGGGCACTCAGACAGCGTCACCCTTCCCCAGCTGTGCAGCCACCTCCCAGACACCAACATTGCCCGGCAGCTGCTCTCAGCCCCTGTGCTCTGCAGAGGAACTGGAGCTCTGGCTGCACAGGAGCTGCTCCATGCCTTGGAGCCCCGGCCCTGAGGGCAGAGGCTTTGCTGGGTGGGACAGGAGGCCAGGGGGCTGCTCACAGGAGGGATCTGCACTGCAGGGGATCATTCAGACATTTCTGAATTCGCCCACCCATAACAATTCTGGGTTTGGTTTCCTCCCATTTCTGGTCATTTCCCTGCTGCCTGGAGATTCTCCCCCTGGGAGGTGTTTCCCTGTCCATGTCTCTTCCCTGTCAGTGCTCACAGACCCCTTCCCACCCTCTGTACCCTCCCCCTGGCCCTACAGATCCTGCCTGTTCACAGGGCACTGCCTGGGGGCATCTTCCTGTTTGCAGGCTGGAAAACAGGACAGGTCAGACTGAAGCTGACGGGTCCAGCAAAGGCGATGCAGTTGCTGTGCACAGGCAGAGGGGTGGTAAAGGGATGTTATGAGCCTTCTGGCAGATGCACTGATCACTGAGAGTTGCAGTTCAGGAGTCTGTGACTTGTTTAAGCATGAGAGCTCATTTTCATTTTACCCTTTCCTGCACCCCCGACCCCTTGGGAGAGGAAACCGAAAAGACAGGCTCAGGAAAGCTCCTTAACTGTCTGGTAATCCATAGCCAAGGGGAGAAGGAGCTCCTGTCTGGTGGGACTTTCAGCCTCTTTACATCCCTTGATCATCTCCACCACAGCCTGTCCTGTGCTGTGGCATCCCCTGCACCTCTTTCCCTGCAGGCTGCAGACATCCCCCCTGCTGCCCCACCTTGCTCTTGTCTGAGCATCTTCCTTCCTTTGCTGAGATCTCTGCATCCTCCCCAGCTGCTCCTTGAAGCACAAAGCCTTGGGCTGATGCAGACTCCCTCTGCTGACCTGCTCCACCACAGCACTGCCCTTCCAGTCAAATTCCTTTCTGCTCATGTCCAGCCTGGACATCCCCAGCTGCACTTTATGCATTATTTCTTTCTCAAGCTCTTTCCCAATTTGTCCTTGAGGCATCCCTTTGGAAAAATGCTGGGGGTAATCTGGATCTGTGAGCAGCTCTGACCCTTACAGCACCCTCTCCACAGCAGAAGCACCTTTCCTGCCCTGATAGGGGTCACTACTTTCCCCCACAGCTTCCCTACACAGACATGTAGGGATCTCCTTGGCAGGGACCCTGCTCTGCAGGACAGCCCTGGGCAACCCTGGGTGCAGAAACAGCTTCACACACCTGGACTCCTCCTCAGCAGGACGCAGCTGCCTCTGATGGTTTATGGATGAATTCCCTGCTCTGCTGCATGTCCTCCTTAGCTATAGAAGAAAGTTTCTTATAGTTTTACTTACCTATCTCGTTTCTTGTACCAGCGTCAGGAAATCCTACCATGATTTGCAGATGCAATGATGTGCAGCCACAGACTTAATGTGTGTGAAGATTTCTCTCCTTGTGAACTCACAGCAAACCTCCCACCCAGACTGCATTTCCCCTCTCTCTGCCTTTCTTGTCTCCCGTTGCAGGCAGAGCCCTCAGCCCTGCTGCGCTGTGCAGAGGAGCTGCTCCTGGGCAGAGCTGTCTCTCTGCAGCACTGCCGCTTGCCAGGAGCTCCCTCTGTCCCAGGAGCCCAGCCCAGCTCAGCAGCACAGGAGGAGCCCAAGGTGCTTTAATGACCCCTCTGGTAGGTTTGGTGCTGAGTCCATGGACCTCAGGCCCTGGAGGAAGATGATGAAACCTCTCAAGAAGTCAAACTCATATATAAACTTCAAAGTTTCTTGTAATGTTAATGGGTCCCAGTGAGGGAACCTACTGAGGAACAATACCAGGTTTGGTTACAGAAGAAATCTGGAGATCAGGAAAAGCAAAGTAAAGATGGCTCTGATGCTGAGTAAACCTGGATGTGTTTCATTAACCAAAGGGCCAAGCCCTGACCCCCAGCCCTGGGAAGTCAGACCCTTTTCCTCCCACGTTGCCCATGGCCCTTCCTGGGACAGTGTGATGTGGGGCTGTGCAAGGCCAAGGGCAGGACTATGGTCCCACACCTCCCAGGCTCCTGGCTGTGGACAAGGAGGCCATGAGGCCCCTGTGCTGGAAGAACAAGGTGTCTCCTCACAGGCATCAGAGGTGCAGACAGCAGCCATAGCCAAGGGGAGAAGGAGCTCATGTCTGCTGGGGGCTTTCAGCCTCTGTAACATCGCTTGATCATCTCCACTACAGCCTGTCCTGTGCTGTGGCATCCCCTGCACCTCTTTCCCTGCAGGCTGCAGACATCCCCCCTGCTGCCCCACCTTGCTCTTGTCTGAGCATCTTCCTTCCTTTGCTGAGATCTCTGCATCCTCCCCAGCTGTTCCTTGAAGCACAAAGCCTTGGGCTGATGCAGACTCCCTCTGCTGACCTGCTCCACCACAGCACTGCCCTTCCAGTCACATTCCTTGCTGCTCATGTCCAGCCTGGACCTCCCCAGATGCACTTTGGGCCGTTATTTCTTTCTCATGCTCTTTCCCGCTATGAAGAAAACCTCCACCACCTCTGAAACCACCCTTCAAGCACTCTCAGGCTACTCCTGCACTGCTGCAGCCTCCCCAGCGCTGCTGGGCCAAAGCAGCCCAGGTCCCTCAGCATCCCACACCATGTGCACAAGGTGCTGAACCTGCCTTGGCAGAGCCCTGCACTCTCCAGTTCCTCCCTGCTTCTCCAAACTGGGAAGCCGCACACTGGCACACCCCCGTGTGTGTGGGGTCACACCAGTGCTGAACCGAATGGGATGAGAACTCCAGGTGTCTGGGTCCCCACGCTCCTCCTCATGCAGCCCCGTGTGCAGCTGCCTTGTTCATGGTGAGCGTGCACCACGGGCTGGTGTGGGGACCTTGGAGTGCCCAGGCCCTTCTCCTCAGGGTCACTGCTCAGCGTGTTGGGTCCTTCTCTGTCCTGATGGATGGGGTTATTGTCCCACCCTGATACAGAACTGGTCACTTCTCTTTGTACAGCTTCAGAGCTTTCTGCTGGGCGAATACCAGATATTCACAAGATCTGGATTCCCTGGACTGAAGCTCCATTTGCTCAGCTGTTAATGTTTTCATGCAGATGGCTTATCCTGATAAAGGTTTCTCTCCCAAGGTAACAGGATAAGGAGTTACAGGACACTACAAATTCCATCTCCTGGAGAAACTGTGGAGTCTTAGGGGTCTGGTACTCATAATGTCAGAGGTTTGGACTCACAGGGGTAGATTCCGTTCTTGTGAGAGAACAACAGGAATCCATGAAGTTCAGCCTGGGGACAGACAATGTCAGCTGAAGTTTGAAGAGTCAGCATGAGAGGGCAGAACAAAATGGGCAGTGTTGTGGTGACTGGACATCAGCAACAGACTCAGTTATGAGGAAGAGGAATTAGATGAGGCCTCCTTCAGACAAATGAAAGAAGCCTCATGTTTCCAGAACAGTGTCCTCGTGGCAGACCTGAGATATCCCAATATCTGCAAGGTACCAGCCATCCAGGAGGGGTTGGAGCTCATTGACAACATCTTCCTGACACGGGTGACTGAGGGGTCAGTGAGGTGAGGTGCCCTGTGGGACTTCACACTAACAAACCAGAATGAGTTGGTCAGAACGGAACAGTCAGGGATGGGAAAGTGGAGCTGAGGCTCCTGGGAGATGATCACAAGGCAAAGAGCAGGATTTCAGGAGAGCAAGCTTTGGCCTGCTGAGGGACCTGCTTGGGTCCTATGGGATATGACCTTGGTGTCTGCAGTGCTTTTCTCTCACATTTCCTTCCTCCTCTCTCACACCTGCTGTTGTGCAGTGTTTTTTACCCTTTCTCAAATACAATATCCCAGAGGTGCTGCCAGCATCACTGAGTGGCTCAGATTTGGCAAGGAGTGGGTCCATTTGGAGCCAGCTGAAATCCGCTATGTCTGACTTTGGTCAAACTCCTGTTGTCTTCTCAGAGCGGTGACAACTGTAGCACAGCCACACCCACTCCCAGTTCCAAGACTTTGTCATGGAAACGCAGTACAGGGTGAAAACCTGTGGGGTGTTACAAATGAGTTGGTCATGGAGAAGCAATGGAAAAGGTCTCTGTCAGCAACCTGAGAAACTCTCCAGTCAGTGAACAGGTTCCTATGGGGATCTCTAATTGCATTGAAATTCACTGGCTAGGCAACCTAGCAGGTGCCAACAGTCCAGAAGATCTAGTGACAATTTCTTAGTGTGGCTGCCTGATGGGCTAACAAGGGTGATGCTCACCTGGATCTGGAACTGGGAAACAAGGAAGAGCTGGTGAGGGATGTGAACATGAGTGTCCACCTTGGCTATTGTGACCAGGAAACAGTGGGATCCCAGGCACCAGAAGGGAGGGAGGAAGGACAGCAGCAGAGCACAGACTGGTGGGCTCCAGAGGAGAAGACTTTGACATACTGGGGGATGGCGGCCAATAAAGGTGGTGACATGAGAAAGTCATGGAGGGTGAAGGAGCTCAGGAAATCTGATCAGCCTTACAGGACAGCCTGCTCCAAGCACAAGAATGATCTCTCCAAGTACCCATGAAAAGAAGCATTTATCTCGTGAGGCTGCTCCTCTGAACTGATAGAGCTCCAGGGCAAAAACGCAGCACACAGGAGGTGGAAGCAGAGGAAGCTGCAATGCAGGAATTTAGAAACCCTGTCCATGGATGTGGGGATGATGCCAAAGCTGCCCTGGACTTGATACCTGCAGGGGAGGCTGAGGGCAGCAAGATGAGCTGATACAGCTTCCTCACAGTAAAAGAATAGACAGGGCGATCATGGGCTTGCTGCTGAATTCATACGAGTAGAATCAGACAGGACTGAGGTTCTTCATGGTTTCCTTGCCTCCATCTTCACCAGAAAGGTCTCCTGGGACTTTGTTCCTGAAGGCAGGAGTCTGGAGAACACCCAGCAGTGGATGGGGCTCAAGTCAGGGGTGACCTGAGCAAACTCAGACACCATTACAGAACAGGAGATGGGTCACTTGACCAGCTCCCTGAACACAAGTATTGCTGTGCTGTGGCACCTGAGATTCCCAGGAACACCCACCTCTTGGTACAGAGAAGTGTGATTCCTCTTGAGGTGTCCTGGGCTATCTCTTCACTGACGTGGTGATTTCGGCACCCACTTTTCTGACATATTGAGTCTTCTCAGGATATGTTCCACATCGATATGAAGTGGTGGAGGCTGCTGATACCACCTGTTCTGTAAAGGGAGGGAAGGGCGAGCAGGGAAAGAAGTAGAATAAAGTTGGCTTTATTGCTATTTATTATGGAAATGCTCTCTGTTTGGCTATTCCTGAAATCCCCCTAATCATCCACACCAGACTTGAAGCCTTGAGGGAAATGCTGCACAAAGCCTTGGCTTGTAAAGAGCATTTTCGATGTTAACGAGCCCTCTGCTGCCATGATCCTGAATGGCAGCTACTGAAACAATGAACAAACCTCTGATGAAGTGAAAGGCAGAAGCAAACCCCAAGTTTCTGAGGGTGTTTGGGACCCCATGAAGGGCCATCGCTGACACAGCTGTGAAGGAAACAACCAGTGCAGGTCCCTGTCCCTGGGGGCTGGGGAAGGAAAGACATGGAGACACTGGTTACAGGTGGTGAGGGCCATGTGGAGGTGGCTCTGATACTGAGGTGTGGAATGACCTTACAACCCTTGAGGTTGTAAGGAAGGTATATATTTTACCTATTTACAATATCAGACACACAGGGAATCATTTCACCTAATACCTGTGTGTATTTCCAGTAGGTGTGAGCTTGGTTAAATGCAGTAAAGTGTTACATATTCATGAAAGTTCTAGGAACACCTATACATATTCATAAAATTTAAGGGTTAACTCTCTGTTAGCTCTTTACGTCTTTAAGTGTTACTTCTGTAAGTTTTAATTAGTGAATTGCTAATTCCCTGTATGAAGCTGGTGGAGGTGAAGTCACCCTGCCCAGGGTGGGGGAGGATGTGACTGTCAGTGCCTTGGTCCCACCCTGGTGTGCACGTGGGGACAGGCACAGCGGGGCACAAAAGGTGCTAAGGAGCCATCGACTGCCCCATTGAAGGCTCTGGATCTCAGGGGGATGCACAACTGCCACAGTGGGGCATTGTGATGTCACTGGTGATGTCACAAAGTGCCCCACCCAGGCACCCTTTAAATACGGGGCAGGGAGGTGGTCACCCCACCCTGGCCTGGTCCCGGTGACAGAGGAGATGTGGCCACTCTCGCTGCCACTGTGTCCCATCCCTGGAAACTGTGAGGCCACTAAGAGCCAAAACTTCCCATCCCTGGATACCTTGGGCCACTCAGGGTAAAATTTCCTGTCCTTGGACCCATTAGGGCACCAAGACCTAAAATGTCCCATCCCTGGACCCCTTGGGCCACCAAGCACCAGAATGTCCCATGCCAGACCCCAGATATCCCATCTCTGGAGACTTTGGGCCACTAAGACCTAAAATGTCCCATCCCTGGATCCAAGATGTCCCATCCGTAGACACTTCAGGCCACCTTGGCCCAGAAGGACCCCATGAAGCCACCAAGACCCAGGCTGACCCATCCTTGGAAACTTTGGGGACACCAAGTCCTAAGATGTCCCATCCTTGCATCGAAGATTTCTCATGCCTGGAGACTTTGGGTCGTCCCGGCCAAAGTGTCCCATCCCTGGACTGTGTAAAGCCACCAAGACCCAAGATGTCCCATCCATGGACACTTTGGGTCACCAAGATGCAGGATGTCCCATCCCCGCACCCAAGATGTCCCATCTCCAGCCCCCTTGGGCTACCGAGGTCCCATCTCTGGACCCCATGAGGCAACCAAGACCCAGGATGTCCCATCTCTGGACCCTTTAAACCACCAAGACCTAACACGTGCCACCCCTGGACACTTTGGGCCACCCAGACTTATAATGTCCCAACTCTGCATCCAAGATGTCCCATTTGCAGCCATCTCGGGCCACCAAGACCTTTAATGTCCCAACCCTTGGATCTCTTAGACCACCCAGGCCAAGATGTACCATCCCTGGACCCCTTAGGCCACCAAGACCTATGATGTCCCATCTCTGGACGCTTAGGACCACCGCGAGCCAGGTTGCCCCATGTCAGACCTCCAATGTCCTATCCCTGGAAACTTTGAGCCACTCAGGTCAAGATGTTCCATCCCTGGACACTTTGGGCCAACAAGATGTAGGATTTCCCATCTCTGGAAACTTTAGGCCACCAATACCTAAATTATTCTATCCCTGGACCCCTTAGACCACCAAGACTTTAACTGTCCCATCCCTGGACACTTTGGGGACACCAAGACCCAGGATGTCCCATCTCTGGACCCAAGATGTCACATCTCCAGCCCCCTTTGGGCACCAAGACCTAAAATTCGCCAACCCATGGACCACCTAGGCAAACATGTCAGTTCTGGGGATACTTTGGCCACCAAGACCAAGATGTCCTGTCTCTGGACCCCTTTTGGCTACCAAGAACAGCATGTCCTATATCCAGCCACCTTGGGCCACCAAAATGAAGATGTCCCATCTCTGGAGCACTTGGGCCACCGAGAGCCTGGATGTCCCATCTCTGGACATTGTGAGGCCACCAAGACCCCCGATATCTCATCCCTGGAGCCAGATTGTCCCATCTCCAGGCCCCTTGGGCCATCGAGAACCAAAATTTCTCATCCCTTTATCCCTTGCATTACTCAGGGCAGGATGTCCCATCCCTGGGGCCCTTAGGCCACCAAGACCTAAAATGTCCCATCCCTGGACACTTTGGGCCACCCAGACTTATAATGTCCCAACTCTGGATCCAAGATGTCCCATTCCTGAACACTCTGGGGACACCAAGGCCAGGATCCTGGGGGACAGGAATGGGACATCTTGGGTCTGCCCAACCAAAGAGGTCCAGGGATGGATCATCTTGGGTCTTGGTAAATCTCCAATGGGTTTGGGAGATCTCCAATGCATTGGGGATTCTCCAATGGGTTTGGCAGATCTCCAATAAGTTTGGGGGTATCTCCAATGGGTTTGGGGGATCTCCAATGGGTTGGAGGGATCTCCACTGGGTTTGGGGATCTCCAATGGGTTAGGTTGGGGGATCTCCAATGGGTTTGGTGGGATCTCCAATGGGTTGAGGGATCTCCCATGGTTGGGTTGGGCGATTTCCAATGGCTTGGGGGATCTCCAATGGATTTGGAGGGATCTCCAATGGACTGGGTTGGGGGATCTCCAGTGGGTTTCGGAGATCTCCAGGGAATTGGGGGAAATCCAATGGGTTTGGGGGGATCTCCAATGGGTTGGGTTGGGGGATCTCCAATGGATTGGGGGGGGTCTTTAATGGGTTTGGGTGGGGGTCTCCAGTGGGTTGGGGTATCTCCCATGGTTTGGGGCATCTCCAATGGTTGGGTTGGAGGATCGCCAATAGGCTGGGGGGGATCTTTAATGGGTTTAAGGGATCTCCAATGTGTTGGGGGATGTCCAATTGATTGGAGGATCTCCCATGTTTGGGTTTGGGGGCATCTTCAGTGGGTTTCGTGGGATCTCCAATGGGTTGGGTTGGGGGATCTCCAAAGGGTTGGGGGGATCTCCCATGGCTGGGTTGGGTGATCTCCAAGGGGTTTGGTGGGATCTTCTGTGGTTGTGTTGGGGGATCACCAATGAGTTGAGGGGCATCTCTAGTGGATTGGGGGATCTCCAATGGGTTGAGGGATCTCCCATGGTTGGTTTGGGGGGATCTCCAATGGGTTTGAGGGGATATCCAATGGGTTGGGAGAACTCCCATGGTTGGTTTTGGGGGTCTCCAATGGGTTTGAGGAGATATCCAATGGGTTGGGAGATCTCCCATGGTATGGTTTGGGGTGTCTCCAATGGGTTTAAAGGATCTCCAATGGGTTGGGGGATATCCAGTGGGTTTGAGGGGATCTCCCATGTTTGGGTTTGGGGGGATCTCCCATGGGTTTTGTGGGATCTTTAATGGGTTGGGGGATCTGCAATGGTTGGGTTGGGGTGATCTCCAATGGGTTTTGGGGGATCTCCAATGGGTTGGGGGTTCTCCAATGGGTTTGGGGGATCTCCCATGGTCGTGTGGGGGGATCTATAATGGATTTGGTGGGATCTTCAATGGGTTGGGGGATCTCCAGTCGATTGGAGGATCTCCAATGGGTTGAGGGATCTCCCATGTTTGGGTTGAGGGGGTCTCCAATGGGTTGGGGGATGGACAATGGGTTTGGGGAATCTCCCATGGCTGGGTTTAGGGAATCTTCAATGGGTTTGAGGGGATATCCAATGGGTTGGGGGATCTCCCATGGCTGGGTTTGGGGGATCTCCAATGGGTTGGGGGACCTCCAATGGGTTGGGGGATCTCCCATGGGTTGGGGGATTGTGAGAGTTGGTCTGAAGATGGATCAGTATTTGCCTGACCATTACCACCAAGGACTGAGAGAACTGAGGCCCTGACTGAAAGAACAGTTGGATGATGATTTGGACAGAGGCCCAAGGAGAAGCATTGTGTTGAACTGTTTTCTCCGATATGGGGGGGTCTCCTGCTTACAATGGCTGCTGCGTGGACTTTGCCTGCTGCTTCAGCCAAGCCAACCCCTGCCTCCTGAAAGCTGTTGTTATGAGGGTCTCTTCAACCCAGGGACAAGAGCTGCCGTCCAGAAGATGTGTTCTCACCTGCAGCCTCAGTTACACATGTCCCTCACCTGCTCCCTCAAACAATGGCCAATGAAAAGGAGCATGGCCAGGAGCTCACCCAGGGTCCTGAGATCACCCAATGGACCAGAAAAGGACCCCTGAATGCAGGACACATAAGCGTTGGGAAAAGAAAGCGTGAACCTTTCGAGCCTGCTCAGTACGAGCCTGGGTTGTGAAATTAAGGTGGAGACTGGCCTCAAACAATGGGAGCGAGGTGGGGTGAAGAAGCATAAAAGGTGACTCCAGAATGGACACCACTGAAGATCTTCCCACCAGAGGATCCAGAACCACAATGGAGGACCGGCAGGACTTCTTTTTCTTTCTCTTTCTCTCTATCGCGTGCCGCTTTCTGGGCAAATTAATAAAGTTACACTGCTTGATTGAACTATAAGCCCTTGGCATTTTGGTCACCTTAATTTTGCGCTCTGAGATCAAGGTAAAAGAACCATCACAAGTCCATCATTGAATGGACCGTGACAGATGGGCATACAAGCCACCAGACAGTTGAGAGCAACCTCGCAATCACAGGCCCTGGTTGTGGTGGGGGATTTTAACTTCCCTGATGTTTGTTGGAAGGACTACTCAGCCAGCCAGCCACAGTCTAGGAAGATCCTCCAGTGCCTTAACGAGAACTTCCTGATGCAAAGGGTGGAGGAGCCGACTAGGAGAGGAGCTGCTGGACCTCATCCTCACTAACAAGGAAGGGCTGGTTGAAGCGGTAAGGGTTGAGGGCTGCCTTGGTTGCAGCAACCATGAGATGGTGGAGTTCAGGATCTTGTGTGGCAGGAGCAGGATAGCAAGCAGAATTGCAACCCTGGACTTCAGCAGGGCAAACTTTGGCCTTTTCAGGCAATTGCTGGGAGAAATCCCATGGGCAAGGCTGCTTGAAGGTAAAGGGGGCCAAGATTAGTTAGTGTTAGGGGACTGTTAGTGTTCAGGGACTGCTTCTACCAAGCTCAAGATCAGAGCATCCTGACGCGTAGGAAGTCAAGGAAGGGAGCCAGGAGACCTGCGTGATTAAACAGGGAACTGCTGGGTAAGCTCAGGTGGAAGAGGAGAGTTTACAGATCATGGAAGGAGGGGCTGGCCACTTGGGGAGAATATCAGGCTGTTGTCAGAGGGTGTAGGGAGGCAACTAGGAAAGCTAAGGCCTCCTTAGAATTAAACCTGGCGAGAGGGGTCAAGGACAACAGGAAGAGCTTTTTCCAATACGTGGCAGATAAAACTAACACCAGAGGCAATGTAGGTCCACTGATGAACGAGGTGGGTGCCGTTGTGACAGAAGACACAGAGAAGGCAGAGTTACTGAATGCTTCTTTGTCTCTGTCTGCTCTGCCGGGGGCTGTCCTGAGGAGCCCCGCATCGCTGAGGCCCCAGAGGAAGGCAGGACAATGGAGGAGTTTGCCTGGGTTGATGAGGACTGGGTTAGGGAGCAGTTGGGCAACCTGGACATCCATAAATCCATGGGTCTGGATGGGATGCACCCACAGGTGCTGAGGGAGCTGGCTGAGCTCATTGCTGGACTGCTCTCCATCATCTTTGCATATCAGGGAGAAGAGGGTCATTAGGGGCTGTCAGCATGGCTTCACCAAGGGGAAGTCGTGCTTGGTCAACCTCATAGACTTATATGAAGACAAAACAAGGTGGATAGATGATGACAAAGCAGTGGATGTGGTCTACATTGACTTGAGTAAGGCATTTGGCACAGTCTTCCACAGCATCCTCACAGCTAAACTGAGGGAGTGCGATCTGGATGAGCGGGTAGTGAGGTGGACTGCGAACTGGCTGAAGGGAAGAAGCCGGAGAGTCGTGGTCAATGGGCAGAGTCCACTTGAGGCCTGGATCCAGTGCAGTGCCCCAGGGGTCAGTACTGAGGCCTGTATTATTCTATATCTTCATTAATGATTTGGATGAGGGAATAGAGTGACTGTCAGCAAGTTTGCTGGCTTCACCAAGCTGGAAGGAGTGGCTGACACTGGAAGCTGTGCTGCCATCAGAGACCTGGACAGGCTGGAGAGCTGGGCAGGGAACAATTTCATGAAACAATTTCATGATACACCTGCAGGACCAGCAGAGCAGGGTCTGGGCTGTGCTTGTGGGTGCTGGACACTCCATGGAATCTGCCCCAATCATCATGGACTAATCACTTGTAACCTTCATTTCCAGCCCAGACCTCTCACCCCAGTTCAGAGAGGTTCTTTGTCCCTCCCTGAAAAGACCCTGAATGAGTAGGTCAGAAGTCCACGTGTGCATTGTACAGATGTGAGTGTGAATATCATGTACGTGAGGTGGGATGAACTCCAGTGAGCACCAATGCTCTCAGATATTCTGGGGTGCCATTTTGCACCTGGGACACGTCAGCCCAGGCTATACAGACAGAGTGAGGGATGAGATGCTGGAGAGCAGCTCTGCAGAGAGGGATTTGGGGGTCTGGTCAACAGCAAGTTGAACATGAGTCAACAGTGTCCCTGGAGCCAAGAGGGACCCGTGTTCTGGTGCATCCAGCACAGCACGGCCAGCCGGGCAGGGAGGGGATTGTCCCGCTCTGCTCTGCGCTGGGGCGGCCTCACCTGGAGCATTCGCTGTGTGCAGGGCTGGGGACACGGGGTAAAAATGAGATAAAGCTACTGGAGAGTGTCCAGGAGAGGCTACGAATTTGGTGAAGGGTTTGGAGGAAAAGCCACATGAGAAGCAGCTGAAGTCCCTGGGTTTGTTCAGCTGGAGCAGAGGAGACTGAGGGCAGAGCTCATGGGGCTGCAGGTTCCTCAGCAGGGGAGCAAGAGGTGCAGGGCTGAGCTCTTCTCTCTGTGATAGTGACAGAACCCAGGGAATGGCAGAAGATGTGCCAGGGAGGGTCAGTGGGACATGAGGAAAAGGTTCTTCACCCAGAGGTGCTGGACACTGGAACAGGCTCCCCAGGGAGGTGTCACGGCCCCAAGCCTGGGCCCCTGAATGGTGTGGCAGAGTGAACCTTCAGCTCCTTTGTGGATGGTGCAAAGCTGGGCAGAGGCCTTGGACAACCTCACCGGGTTCACCCTGCCCTGAGCAGGACAGTGAGACAAGATGATGTTCAAGCCTGAGTTACTGTGTGATTCAAGGAATCTTTCCCTTGGAAAGGTTTTGGGAGAAGGAATAGGTGGAGGAACAAGAAAATAAAAAATAAACAAAGCAGTTCCTGTGAAGAATGATTCTCTACTCAAATTGTTAGCAGGAAATCTATAATCAGCTCCCCAAACTCCCTGTTCTGCTCATTGGCCCCTGGGATTTACAGCACATTTCTTTACATCAGATTCTGCACTGAAGTTTGCACTGATTGTTACAGCTTCTTTGCAGGAATCGCTTCATGGTTCCTTAGAGGACTGGATGTAAACAGGCACCAGGGAATTTTTAATTAGAGGAAACAAAAAAGGAGGGAAAAAAAAAAAAAAAAACCACAATAGAACTTAATGATGTTTACCAGTACTATGGTTAAATTAAGTAGTTTCCATCGAGGTCCATTGCCATAATTGAAGAGTTGCCTATCGGGAGTATGAGAGCAACTTCTGAAAGACTTTACCTGCCTGAAGCTCAAAGCAGAGTGAGAGCTGAGAGGCTCTGAATGAGCAAAGAGTGAGAGGTGAAGAACCTCTGGGGAGTGATGGAAAGTGCAAATGTCCAGACAGGCTTCTGAAAATTCATATTTTGGCAGGACAGAAATTCCACAGACATTTTATTGGAAATACTGAATTATTTCACCTGATAAAAAAATAAGAGTGGGTAGTTTTTTGTTGTTGTTGTCATTGTTGGTTTGGTTTTGTTTTTCAGTTTTGAGGGGAGCTCTCAGGTTTTCAGGCTGAGCTCCATGGTCTCACTATAAGCACCCAGCGCAAACCTCGAGAGGCCCCCATGTACCTGAGATGTTTGTCTGGGACTGGCAGGTATCAGACCAGACTGATGGAGCCACATCAGTTTTGTCATTTACATCTAGTGTTCAAGAATTGTGTACTTAATTAGATAAGTTTCAGGAGTATGGGTAAAGAGGCAGGTATGTGAAGAAGTGATAGAAGAATTTTCCAGTTTATATCATAGAATCATAGAAACATTTCAGTTGGAAGAGACTCTCAGAATCAGTGAGTCCAAACATAACCTTACTCTATCCCTAAACCATGGCCCTGAGAACCTCATCCAAACTCCTTTTAAACCCCTGCAGGCATGGCGACTCCACCACTGCCCTGGGCAGCCTGTTCCAATGCCTGAAAAGCCTTTTTGTGAATTATTTTTTCCTAATATCCAATCTGAACCTCCTCTGGCGCAATTTGGGACGATTTCCTCTTCTCCGATCACTTGCTCCTTGGGAGAAGAGAACAACATCTCCCATGCCCCATCCTCCTCCCAGGCAGTGCAGAGAACGAGAACGTCTCCCCTCAGTTCCTGTTCTCCAGGCTGAACAGCCCCAGTTCCATCAACTGCTCCTCATCACACTTGTGTTCCAGACCCTCAGCAGCTTCATCACCTCCTCTGCACTCTCTCTAGTGCCTCAATGTCCTTCTTATGATGAGGGGCCCAAAACTGAACACAGGAGTCAAGGTGCGGCCCCACCAGTTCCAAGTACAGTGGCACAATCACTTCCCTCGTCCTGCTGGCAACACTATTCCTGATACAAGCCAGGATGCTGGTGGCCTTTTTGGCCACATGGGTACACACTGGCTCATGTTCAGCCTCTGTCGATCAACACTCCCAGGTCTTTTTCCAACAGCAGCCTTCCAGCCGCTCTTCCCCAAGCCTGTACTGTTGCAGGAGGTTGTTATGACTCATATGTCTGACCCAGCACTTGGCCTCGTTGAACCTCAAACAAATGGTCTCAGTCAGCCAAGATCCCTCTGTATAGCCTTCCCACCCTCCAGCAGATCAACACTCCAACCCAATTTGGTGTCATCTGCAAACTAACTGGGGGTGCACTCGATCCCCTTATCCAGATCACTGATGAAGAGATTTAACAGAACTGGCCCCAACACTGAGCCCTTGAGACACCACTCGTGACCGGCCACCAACTGGATTTGGCTCCGTTGACCACAACTCTTTGGGCCTGGCCCTCCAGCCAGTTCTTTACCCATCGCAGATACACCATCCAGGCCATGAGCTGCAGCTTCTCCAGGAGATGCTGTGGGATACGGTGTCAAAGGCTTTACTGCAGTCTAAGGACACAACACCCACAGCCTGTGTGGCGGATTCACTCCCCACCACAGACTTTCCCTCATCTGCTCAGCCGGTCACCTTGTCATAGAAGGAGATCAGGCTGGTCAAGCAGGACCTGCCTTTCACAAAGCCATGCTGATTGGGCCCGATTGCTCGTCTCGTATGGGTGACCTCACAGTCCTTTCCCAGCCATGTTCCTGCTGTTGGCCTATCCCCTGCAGAGGCAGAAGTGACCTCACAGTCCCCTCCACAGCCATTGGCTTCCTACTGGACTATGATTTCCTGACACACAAGTGACCACATGGCATTGTACCCAGCCATCACCCTGCTTGTGGTCCAGTGTGTGAGCAGATCAAACTGAGCTGCTTTCATCAAATGTATCCAATAGATTTCCTATCAAGGGTTTGAGTGGAGAAACGTTCCTCAGAGGAGCTGCTGTATTTACTCTGGGGCATTTTATATCTCACTTGAAACAGCTCTCCAAGGAAAATATTCATGGAATCCTACGATAACACAGGTTGGAAGAGACCCCTGAACACCATCTCTGTCCCACTGACCTTTATGGCACCCCAAGGAACAGCTGACAGCATTTGTGCTCACTTGGGCTCATCTCACGACATGCACACAATGGACATGCACATGATGTGTATGGTTACATCTCATCTGTACAATGACACATGGACTTTTGACCTTGTATTTCATAGAATCATAGAATCTCTTGAGTTGGAAGGGGCGCACGAGGATCATCGACTCCAACTCCTGTCCCTGCACAGGACACCCCACAGGTCACACCGTGTGTCTGAGGACCTTGTCCAGTCTCTGCTTGATCACTGTCAGGTTGGGGCCCTGACTCCTCCCTGGGAAACTGTTCAGTGTCCAGCACCTCTGCAAACATGGAAACATGGACTTCTGACCTATTCATTCAGTGTAATTCCATGGAGGGACAAAGAACTCTGAGCTGGGGTGAGAGGCCAGTGCTGGAAATGGTGGTTGTGAGGGTCCAGCCCATGACAATTGCCCTGGGTGTCCAGTGCACAGGGGCACAGCCCAGCCCCTGCTTGGCTGGTCCTGCAGGTCTCTGTCAGGAGGCCTGGCTCTGAGAGGACACTGCTGTGTGCCAGCCTGCACACACACACTGTTCAGCTGTGCCCTGGGGTTTGCATCTGTGGCCACTTTTGTGGGCATCTTCTTGAGAGAAGGTTTATAAGAAGACCTAAACCTTCAGGCCCTGCCCCGAGGAGATCACCTTTCTATCTGGAAAGGCTGTTGTGAGCCCAGCTCTGTCACAGCAGTGCCCATTGCCTGTCCCTGCCTGTGCTCACAGCACTGACACACAGCAGGACGGGGACCAAGCTGCCAGAGCACTCAGGCCTTGCACCAACACAAGGGATGAGAAGGAGAGTGTGGGAGTGGAACCAGAACAGCTCTGGAAGAACAAGCACTGGTGCTCTGTGGCAGTGCTGCCATGCTGAACTCTTTTCCCTTCTACCCATGCACACAGGAACTGTCCCTGCAGCTCCAAAATAGCCCTGCAGGAGGGACACAGTGAAAAACAAGTCACTATACGAACCTTTATTTTGTTTAAACAAAAGGAGAGCACGGCTCCTCATTTATACAGCCAGTGGTTATAAAAGAAAAGCAGACAGAGAATTGGAAAGGGGATGAAAACATTATAACAATAAAAAACCAACACACCAAAACAGAAAATCCAGATGACAGGCTAAGCCTGTAATAAGTTACTTTAAAACTCCTATGCAGAAGCAGAGGGGCAGTTTATTACTCCAGAAAACACTTATATATGATTTTGCACAGGGCATCCTTGAGCTCCTGGTTCCTCATGCTGTAGATGAGGGGGTTGACTGCTGGAGGTAACACTGAGTACAGAACAGACACCACCAGGTCCGTGGATGTGGAGGAGAAAGAGGGGGGTTTCAGGTGAGCAAATATGCCAGTGCTGATAAACAGGGAGACCACGGCCAGGTGAGGGAGGCAGGTGGAAAAGGCTTTGTGCCGTCCCTGCTCAGAGGGGATCCTCAGCACGGCCCTGAAGATCTGCACGTAGGACACCATGATGAAAATGAAGCACATAAAAGCTAAACAGCAACTGACCACAAGAATCCCAAGTTCCCTGAGGTAGGTGTCTGAGCAGGAGAGCTTGAGGATCTGGGGGATTTCACAGAAGAACTGGTCCAGGGCATTGCCCTTGCACAGGGGCAGTGAAAATGTATTGGCCGTGTGCAGCAGAGCATAGAGAAACCCAGTGGCCCAGGCAGCTGCTGCCATGTGGACACAAGCTCTGCTGCCCAGGAGGGTCCCGTAGTGAAGGGGTTTGCAGATGGCAACGTAGTGGTCGTAGGACATGATGGTGAGAAGAAAATACTCTGCTGTAGCACAGAAAAAGAAAAAAAAGATCTGGGCAGCACATCCTGTGTATGAGATGGCCCTGGTGTCCCACAGAGAGTTGGCCATGGACTTTTCTCTGTTCTCCCTTTCATAACAATTCCAGGTTTAGTTTCCTCCCATTTCTGATCATTTCCCTGCTGCCTTGAGATTCTCCCCCTGGGAGGTGTTTCCCTGTCCATGTCTCTTCCACGTCAGTGCTCACAGACCCCATCCCACCCTCTGTGCCCTCCCCCTGGCCCTACAGATCCTGCCTGTTCAGAGGGCACTGCCTGGGGGCATCTTCCTGTTTGCAGGTTGGAAAACAGGACAGGTCAGACTAAGGCTGACGGGTCCAGCCAATGGTGGAGATGAAGCACAGGTCGAGGAGGGCGAGGTTGAGCAGGAAGAAGTACATGGGGGTGTGGAGGTGCTGGTCCCAGGCTATGGTGGTGATGATGAGGCTGTTGCCCAGGAGGGCAGCCAGGTAGATGCCCAGGAAGAGCCAGAAGTGCAAGAGCTGCAGCTCCCGTGTGTCTGTGAACGGCACGAGCAGGAACTGGGTGATGGAGCTGCTATTGGACATCTGCAGCCTCTGGGCATAGGACACTGACAAGTTAGGGGAGATTTCTCTGAGCAAAGTCAAAGCCATTTCTCACACACCCTCCCCTGCTCCACGCTCCCTTGTCCTTTCCCAGACCTTCCTCCAGCTCCGTGGCTGAGCCCTGGGTGGTGCTGGCTGGAGGTGCCGTGAGGAGCAGGGCCTGTGCCCGCTGGCTGCCGAGGAGTCAGCCCTGCTCTGCACCAGGGGGCATGGGAACGGGGGGCAGGGGACAGTCCTGGGGTTCAGCTTTGTTGGATGGAACCGAAACAAGTCTCATCCTTTCCTAAAAAGCATTTTCTTGGTTGCAGCATCTCTGCACTTCTCTGAGGGGCTTTCAGATAACACACAGATGCTGTAGGACAGGTTTCCATCCTGGATGGAACCTCACTTCTTGGAAGGAAACCTCAGTGAAACACACAAGGGTCCTGATGATGGCATTTGATTCAGGGAGACCCAGCTCATTCCCAGCCCCACAGCCTGCATTGCCCACAGCCCCACAGGGCAGAGCAAAGCTGGGACACGTGTTCCCATGGACACAGCTGCAGGAAAGGACCCACAAGATCAGGCTGTGACTCTGCAGCTGAAACTGCCATCCCCAGAGAGCCTGACAGCAAGAACAAGATCCCAACAGCAGTGACCCAGAGCAGGGGAGCAAGAAGGACAATGCGGTGAGGGTGGGTGTGAGAGAGGCCAGGGCAGAGGCAGCCGGGCACTCAGACGGCGTCACCCTTCCCCAGCTGTGCAGCCACCTCCCAGACACCAACATTGCCGGGCAGCTGCTCTCAGCCCCTGTGCTCTGCAGAGGAACTGGAGCTCTGGCTGCACAGGAGCTGCTTCATGCCTTGGAGCCCCCGGCCCTGAGGGCAGAGGCTTTGCTGGGTGGGACAGGAGGCCAGGGGGCTGCTCACAGGAGGGATCTGCACTGCAGGGGATCACAGGGACTTTTCTCTGTTCTCCCTCCCATAACAATTCCGGGTTTAATTTCCTCCCATTTCTGATCATTTCCCTGCTGCCTGGAGATTCTCCCCCTGGGAGGTGTTTCCCTGTCCATGTCTCTTCCCTGTCAGTGCTCACAGACCCCATCCCACCCTCTGTGCCCTCCCCCTGGCCCTACAGATCCTGCCTGTTCAGAGGGCACTGCCTGGGGGCATCTTCCTGTTTGCAGGTTGGAAAACAGGACAGGTCAGACTAGGCTGAGGGGTCTAGCAAAGGTGATGCAGGTGCTGTGCACAGGCAGAGGGGTGGTGAAGGGATGTTATGAGCCTTCTGGCAGATGTGCTGATCACTCAGAGTTGCAGTTCAGGAGTCTCAGTGACTTGTTTAAGCATGAGAGCTCATTTTCATTTTATCCTTTCCTGCACCCCCAACCCCTTGGGATAGGAAACTGAAAAGACAGGCTCAGGAAAGCTCCTTATCTGTCAGGTAATCCTTGCAGTGATCTTCTCCTTGGGGCGTCCCCTTGGAAGAATCCTGCAGGACATCTGGAGCTGTGAGCAGTGCTGACCCACACAGTACCCTCTCAACAGTAGAAGCACCTTTCCTACCCTTATGGGGGATGCTCCTTTCCCCTGAAGCTTCTCCCTGCAGCACTGTGGGGATCTCCCCGGTCAGGCTGAGCGCTGACCCTGGCAGGCGGCAGAGTCCCTGCCCCAGCACAGCCCTGGGGTGCAGGGACCCTGCTCTGCAGGACAGCCCTGGGCACCCCTGGGTGCTCACCCGGCTTCACAGCTGTTCAGCATTGCCTGACAAGATCCCCTCCTTACAGATCCCACCAGCTGTGCCTGTGCCAGTTTTAGGAGATGCCTCCATTAGCTACAGCTGCATTGCCCTGCATGCAGAGACTTACCATGGCATGGGCTGCAAAGGCTTCTCCTCCAGTGAGCTCTCAGTCATCCTCCCAATCCTGACCACCTTTAATCTCTCTCTGCCTTGCTCGTCTCCCTGAGATCCCCAGGCAGAGCCCTCAGCCCTGCTGCGCTGTGCAGAGGAGCTGCTCCTGGGCAGAGCTGTCTCTCTGCAGCGCTGCCGCTTGCCAGGAGCTCCCTCTGTCCCAGGAGCCCAGCCCAGCTCAGCAGCACAGGAGCAGCCCAAGGCAGTTTAATGACCCCCCTGGTGGGTTTGGTGCTGTGCCCATTGACCTCAGACCCTGAGGTGGAGTTGATGCAACTTCTCAAGAAGTGAAAGTCAGAATCAAACTCCAAAGTTTCTTGCAATGTTATTGGGTCCCACTGAGGGGCACAACTGAGAAACCATCCACAGAGTCAGGTTAAAACAGAAAAATGGAGGCAGAGATGACAGATCAGGAAAAGCAAAGTAAATGTCTCTCTGATGCTGAGTAAACCTGGATGTGTTTCATTAACCAAAGGGCCAAGCCCTGACCCCCAGCCCTGGGAAGGCAGATCCTGTCCATCCCACATTGCCCAGGGCCCTTCCTGGGACAGTGTGATGTGGGTCTGTGCAAGGCCAAGGGCAGGACTACGGTCCCACACCTCCCAGGTTCCTGGCTGGGGACAAAGAGGCCATGAGGCCCCTGTGCTGGAAGGAAAAGGTGTCTCCTCACAGGCATCAGAGGTGCAGACAACAGCCATAGCCAAGGGGAGAAGGAGCTCATGTCTGCTGGGGGTTTCAGCCCTTTACATCCCTTGATCATCTCCACCACAGCCTGTCCTGTGCTGTGGCATCCCCTGCACCTCTTTCCCTGCAGGCTGCAGACATCCCCCCTGCTGCCCCACCTTGCTCTTGTCTGAGCATCTTCCTTCCTTTGCTGAGATCTCTGCATCCTCCCCAGCTGTTCCTTGGAGCACAAAGCCTTGGGCTGATACAGACTCCCTCTGCTGACCTGCTCCACCACAGCACTGCCCTTCCAGTCACATTCCTTTCTGCTCATGTCCAGCCTGGACCTCCCCAGCTGCACTTTGGGCCATTATTTCTTTCTCATGCTCTTTCCCACTATGAAGAAACCTCCACCACCTCTGAAACCACCCTTCGAGCACTCTCCGGCTACTCCTGCCCTGCTGCAGCCTCCCCAGCGCTGCTGGGCCCAAGCAGCCCAGGTCCCTCAGCATCCCACACCATGTGCACAAGGTGCTGAACCTGCTTGGCAGAGCCCTGCACTCTCCAGTTCCTCCCTGCTTCTCCAAACTGGGAAGCCACTCACTGGCACACCCCCGTGTGTGTGGGGTCACACCAGTCCTGAACCAAATGGCATGAGAACTCCAGGTGTCTGGGTCCCCACGCTCCTCCTCATGCAGCCCCGTGTGCAGCTGCCTTGTTCATGGTGAGCATGCACCACGGGCTGGTGTGGGGACCTTGGAGTGCCCAGGCCCTTCTCCTCAGGGTCACTGCTCAGCATGTCAGGTCCTGCTCTATCCTGATGGATGGGGTAATTCTCCCACCCTTATGCAGAATGTTTCACTTCTCCTTGTAAAACTGAAGAGCTTTCTGACGGGTGAATCCCAGATTTCCTCAAAGTTGTGCCTCTCCCTGGACTGAAGCTCCATTTGCTCAGCTGTTATTGTTTGCATGTAGAGGGCTTGTCCTGATGGGGGTGTGTCTCCCAAGATAACAAGATAAGGAGCTGCAGGGCACTATAAATACCATCTCCTGGAGAAACTGTGGGGTCTTGGGGGCCTGGTACTCGTAATGCCATGTCTGGACTCCAAGGGCAAGTTGTCCTTTATGTCAGAGAACAGCAGGAATGTGTGGAGCTCTGCCTGGGGACAGACAATGTCAGCTGAATTTTGAGGAGTCAGCATGAGAGGGCAGAACATCATGGGCAATGTTGTGGTCACTGGACATCAGCTGCAGACTCACTGGTCAGGAAGAGGAATTAGATGATGCCTTCTTCAAACAGATGAAAGAAGCCTCATGTTTCCAGGGCGGTGTCCTCGTGGCAGACCTGAGATATCCCAATATCTGCAAGGCACCAGCCTTCCAGGAGGGTTTGGAGCTCATTGACAACATCTTCCTGACACAGGTGTCTGAGGGGTCAGTGAGGTGAGGTGCCCTGTGGGACTTCACACTTACAAACCAGAAAGAGTTGGTCAGGATGGAACAGTCAGGGATGGGACAGTGGAGCTGAGGCTCCTGGGAGATGATAACAAGGCAAAGAGCAGGATTTCAGGAGAGCAAGCTTTGGCCTGCTGAGGGACCTGCTTGGGTCCTCTGGGATATGACCTTGGTGTCTGCAGTGCTTTTCTCTCACATTTCCTTCCTCCTCTCTCCCACCTGCTGTTGTGCAGCTTTTTTTACCCTTTCTCAAATTCAATATCCCAGAGGTGCTGCCAGCATCACTGAGTGGCTCAGATTTGGAAGGCGTGGGTCCATCTTGGAGCAGCTGAAATCAGTTCTGTCTGACGTTGGTGAACGTGAATTGTGAAACAAGGAAGAGGTGGTGAGGGATGTGAACATCAGTGTCCACCTTGGCTGTTGTGACCAGGACACAGTGGGGTCCCAGGCACCAGAGGGGAGGGAGGGAGGGAGGCCAGCAGCAGAGCACAGGCTGGTGGGCTCCAGAGGAGAAGACTTTGACATACTGGGGGGTGGCGACCAATAGAGGTGGTGGCATGGAAGTAGATCTGAAGAGTGAAGGAGCTCAGGAAACCTAAACAAGCCTTACAGGACTACCTGCTCCAAGCACAAGAATGATCTCTCCAAGTACCCCTGAAAAGAAGCATTTATCTCATGGGGCTGGACCAGTTCTTCTGTGAAATCCCCCACATCCTCAAGTTCTCCTGCTCACACTCCTACCTCAGGCAACTTGGGCTTATTGTGGTTGGTGTCTGTTTAGCATTTGGGTGTTTTGTGTTCATTGTGCTGTCCTATGTGCAGATCTTGAGGGCCGTGCTGAGGATCCCCTCTGAGCAGGGATGGCACAAAGCCTTTTCCACCTGCCTCCCTCACCTGGCCGTGGTCTCCCTGTTTGTCAGCACTGCCATGTTTGCCCACCTGAAACCTCCCTCCATCTCCTCCCCATCCCTGGATCTGGTGGTATCTGTTCTGTACTCGGTGGTGCCTCCAGCAGTGAACCCCCTCATTTATAGCATGAGGAACCAGGAGCTCAAGGACGCCCTGCAGAAACATATGACTCGATTTCTTCTGAAGCTATAAACTGTATCTATCTTCTTCTATGTAAGAGTTATAGTCTAACTCATTGCAGGTTCATCCTGTCTGCAGTACTTTTTTTCTCTATTTGTGTTTTTTTTATTGTGATAATGTTTTAAGTCCCTTTGAAATTCACTGTCTGCTCTTCTCACTGAGTGGCTGTGATGATGAGGAATGGTGCTCTCTGTGTATAAACAAAATAAAGGGCCCTTCAGGAAATATTTTTCTGCTGACATCCTAACTCCAAGGCCTTTTTGGAGCTGCAGGGACAGTTCCTGTGTGTCTGGATGGAGAGGAAAAGAGTCCAGTATGGCAGCACTGCCAGGGAGCACCAGCACTGCGTGCTCTGGCACCTTTGTCACCATCCTGCTGTGTATCACTTGTGATCGCAAGCAGGGACAGGCGATGGGGATTGTGTGGCAGAGCTGGCCTCAGAACAGCCTTTCCAGAAAGAAAGGCTTAGGTCTTCATTCAAACTTTTTCTCAGAACCTCCTGCAGTGTCCTCTCACAGCCAGGCCTCCTGCCAGAGACCTGCAGGACCAGCAGAGCAGGGTCTGTGCTGTGCCCCTGTGCACTGGACACCCAACACAATCTGCCCCAATCATCATGGACTAATCCCTCACAATGTCCATTTCCATCACTGGCCTCTCACCCCAGCTCAGAGTGGTTCTTTGTCCCTCCATGGAAAGACAATGAATGAGTTGGTAAGAAGAAGAATGTTTGTGTTCTACAGATGAGATGTGTGCATGCACATCATGTACGTGAGATGAGATTAACAGAAGTGAGCACAAATGCTGTCAGATATACCGGGGGTAGCATTTTGCACCTGAGACACAGCAACCCTGTCTGTACAGACAGACTGGGGGACGAGATCTCAGAATCCCAGAATGTCAGGGATTGGAAGAGACCTGGAAAGCTCATCCAGTGCAATCCCCCAGAGCAGGAACACCCAGCTGAGGTTCCACAGGAAGGTGTCCAGGCGGGTTTGAATGTCTGCAGAGAAGGAGACTCCACAACCTCCCTGGCAGCCTGGGCCAGGCTCTGCCACCCGCACCGGGAAGAAGTTTCTTTTCATCTTTCAGTGGAACCTCCTGTGTTCCAGTTTGCACCCATTACCCCTTGTCCTATCATTGGTTGTCACCGCGAAGAGCCTGGCTCCATCCTCCTGACACTCACCCTTTATATATTTATGAACACTCATGAGGTCACCCCTCAGTGTCCTCTTCTCCAGCTCCAGAGCCCCAGCTCCCTCAGCCTTTCCTCACACGGGAGATGCTCCACTCCCTTCAGCATCGTGGTGGGTGCGCTGGGCTCTCTCCAGCAGTTCCCTGCCCTTCTGGAACTGAGGGGCCACAACTGGACACAATATTCCAGGTGTGGTCTCCCCAGGGCAGAGCAGAGGGGCAGGAGAACCTCTCTGACCTACTGACCACCCCCTTCTAACCCACCCCAGGTACCATTGGCTTTCCTGGCCACAAGAGCCCAGTGCTGGCTCATGGTCACCCTGCTGTCCCGAGGACCCCCAAAGCCCTTTCCCCTACACTACTCTCTAGCAGGCTGTTCCCCAACTTATACTGGAACCTGGGGTTGTTCCTGCCCAGATTCAAGACTCCACACTTGCCCTTGTTATATTTCATTAAATTTTCCCCCACTCAACTCTCCAGCCTGTCCAGGTCTCTGATGGCAGCACAGCTTCCAGTGTCAGCCACTCCTCCCAGCTTGGTGTCACCAGCAAACTTGCTGACAGTCACTCTATTCCCTCGTCCAAATCATTGATGAGTATATTGAATAATACTGGCCCCAGCACTGCCCCCTGGGGCACTGCACTGGATCCAGGCCTCAACTGGACTCTGCCCATTGACCACAACTTTCTGGCTTCTTCCCTTCAGCCAGTTCACAGTCCACCTCACTACCCGCTCATCCAGACCACACTCCCTCAGTTTAGCAGCAAGGTTGCTGTGGGAGACGGTGTCAAATGCTTTACTGAAGTCAAGGTAGATCACATCCACTGCTTTGCCATCATCCATCCACCTTGTTATGTCCTCATAAAAGGCTATGAGGTTGGTCAAGCACGACTTCCCCTTGGTGAAGCCATGCTGACTGCCCCTAATGACCCTCTTATCCTTGATATGCTTTGAGATGGCACCAAGGGTAAGTTGTTCCATCACCTTCCCAGGGATGGAGGTGAGGCTGACCAGTCTATAGTTACCTGGGTTCTCCTTCTTGCCCTTTTTGAAGACTGGAGTGACATTTGCTTTCCTCAAGTCTTCAGGCACCTCTCCTGTTTCCCAAGACGTGGCAAAGATGATGGAGAACGGTCCAGCAATGACCTCAGCAAGCTCCCTCAGCACCCGCGGGTGCATCCCATCTGGACCGATGGATTTATGGATGTCCAGATTGCCCAACTGCTCCCTAACCCAGTCCTCATCAACCCAGGCAAACTCCTCCATTGTCCTGCTTTCCCCATGGGTCTCAGTGGTACAGGGCTCCTCAGGACAGCCCCTGGCAGAGCAGACAGAGACAAAGAAGCATTCAGTAACTCTGCCTTCTCTGTATCTTCTGTCACCAGGGCACCCACCTCGTTCATCAGTGGGCCTACATTGCCTCTGCTGTTAGTTTTATCTGCCACGTATTGGAAAAAACTCTTCCTGTTGTCCTTGACCCCTCTCGCCAGGTTTAATTGTAAGGAGGCCTTAGCTTTCCCAGTTGCCTCCCTACACCCTCTGACAACAGCCTGATATTCTCCCCAAGTGGCCAGCCCCTCCTTCATGATCTAGAAACTCTCCTCTCCCACTTGAGCACATCCAACATCTCCCTGTTCAACCACACAGGTCTCCTGGCTCCCTTCCTTGACTTCCTATGTGTCGGGATGCTCTGATCTTGTGCCCGGTACAAACAGTCCCTGAACACTGACCAACTATCTTGGGCCCCTTTACCTTCAAGCAGCCTTGCCCAGGGGATTTCCCCCTGCAATTGCCTGAAAAGGCCAAAGTTTGCCCTGCTGAAGTCCAGGGTTGCAATTCTGTTTGCTATCCTGCTCCTGCCATAGGAGATCCTGAACTGCACCATCTCATGGTCGCTGCAGCCAAAGCAGCCCTCAACTGTTACCGCTTCAACCAGCCCCTCGTTAGTGAGGATGAGGTCCAGCAGCTCCTCTCCTAGTCAGCTCCTCTGCCCTTTGCATCAGAAAGTTCTCGGCTCATAGTTCAATCAAGCAGTGTAACTTTATTAATTTGCCCATAAAGCGGCACGCGATAGAGAGAGAGAAAGAAAAAGAAGTCCTGCCAGTCCTCCATTGTGGTTCTGGATCCTCTGGTGGGAAGATCTTCAATTGTGTCCATTCTGGAGTCACCTTTTATGCTTCTTCACCCCCCCTCGCTCCCATTGTTTGAGGCCAGTCTCCGCCTTGATTTCACAACCCAGGCTCATACTGCGCAGGCTCGAAGGGTTCACGCTTTCTTTTCCCAGCGCTTATGTGTCCTGCATTCAGGGGTCCTTTTCTGGTCCATTGGGTGACCTCAGGACCCTTGGCAAGCTCCTGGGCATGCTCCTCTTTGTTTGCTATTGTTTGAGGGAGCAGGTGAGGGACATGTGCAACTGAGGCTGCAGGTGAGAACACATCTTCTGGACGGCAGCTCTTGTCCCTGGGTTGAAGAGACCCTCATAACAACAGCTTTCAGGAGACAGGGGCTGGCTTGGCTGAAGCAGCAGGCAAAGTCCACACAGCAGCCATTGTAAGCAGGAGCCCCCCCATATCGGAGAAAACAGTTCAACACAATGCTTCTCCTTGGGCCTCTCTCCAAATCATCATCCAACTGTTCTTTCAGTCAGGGCCTCAGTTCTCTCAGATCATCCCAACCCAAGCATTCATTGCAGATCCCTCAACCCATTAACAATCACACAAAACCCATTGGAGATCCCCCCAAACCCAAACATGGGAGATCCCCTCAAACCCATTGGACATCCCCCAACCCATTGGAGATCCCTTAAACACATTGGAGACACCCCAAACCATACCATGGGAGATCTCCCAATGCATTGGATATCCCCTCAAACCCATTGGAGACCCCCAAAACCAACCATGGGAGTTCCCCCAACCCATTGGATATCCCCTGAAACCCATTGGAGATCCCCCCAAACCCACTGGAGATCCCCCAAAACCAACCATGGGAGATCCCTCAACCCATTGGAGATCCCCCAATCGACTAGAGATCCACCCCAACCCATTGGAGATCCAACAACCCAACCACGGAAGATCCCCCAAACCCCTTGGAGATCCCCTAACCCATTGAAGGTCCCACCAAACCCATTGGAGATCATCCAACCCAACCATGGGAGATCTCCCCAACCCTTTGGAGATCCCCCAACCCAACCCATTGGAGATGCCACGAAACCCATTGGAGATGCCCCCAAACCCAAACATGGGAGATCCTCCAATCAATTGGACATCCCCCAACACATTGGAGATCTCTTAAACCCATTAAAGATCCCCTCCAACCTATTGGCAATCCCTCAATCCAACCATTGGAGATCCCCCCAACCATGGGAGATACTCCAACTCACTGGAGACCCCCACCCAAACCCATTAGAGACCCCCTCCCCCAACCCATTGGAGATCCCCCCAATCCCGTTGGAGTTCCCCCAATTCCCTGGAGATCTCCGAAACCCACTGGAGATCCCCCAAACCCATCGGAGATCCCCCCAAACCCACTGGCAGATGTACTGATCACTCAGAGTCACAGTGACTTGTTTTAAGCATGAGAGCTCATTTTTGTTTTATCCTTTCCTGCACCCCCACCCCTTGGGATAGGAAACTGAAAAGACAGGGTCAGGAAAGATCCTTCTCTGTCAGGTAATCCTTGCATTGTTATTGCCCTTGGAAAAATTCTGGGGGTGATCTGGAGCTGTGAGCGTTGCTGACCCACACAGCACCCCCTCCACAGCAGAGGCACCTTTCCTGCCCTTATGTGGGATGCTCCTTTCCCCAGAAGCTTCTCCCACAGCACCACGGGGATCTACCCGGGCAGGATGAGCGCTGACCCTGGCAGGCGGCAGAGTCCCTGCCCCAGCACAGCCCTGGGGTGCAGGGACCCTGCTCTGCAGGACAGCCCTGGGCACCCCTGGGTGCTCACCGGGCTTCACAGCTGTTCAACATCGCCTGACAAGAGCCCCTCCTTACAGATCCCACCAGCTGTGCCTGTGCCAGTTTTAGGAGATGGCTCCAGGAGCTACAGCTGCATTGCCCTGCACGCAGAGACTTACCATGGCAAGGGCTGCAAAGGTTCCTCCTCCAGTGAGCTCTCAGTCATCCTCCCAATCCTGACCACCTTTCATCTCTCTCTGCCTTGCTCGTCTCCCTGAGATCCCCAGGCAGAGCCCTCAGCCCTGCTGCGCTGTGCAGAGGAGCTGCTCCTGGGCAGAGCTGTCTCTCTGCAGCGCTGCCGCTTGCCAGGAGCTCCCTCTGTCCCAGGAGCCCAGCCCAGCTCAGCAGCACAGGAGCAGCCCAAGGCACTTTAATGACTCCTGTGGTAGGTTTGGTGCTGTGTCCATGGACCTCAGAACCTGAGGAAAAGGTGATGAAACCTCTCAAGAAGTCAGAGTCAGATTCAAACTTCCAAGGTTGTTGTAATGTTAATGGGTCTGACTGAGGGACACAACTGAGAAATTGTCCCCAGGGTTGTTCAGAGTAGAAAACTGAAGGCAGTGAAAAGCAGGAAAAGCAAAGTAAATGTCTCTCTGATGCTGAGTAAACCTGGATGTGTTTCACTAACCAAAGGGCCAAGCCCTGACCCCCAGCCCTGGGAAGGCAGATCCTGTCCCTCCCATGTTGCCCAGGGTCCTTCCTGGACAGTGTGATAAGGGGCTGTGCAAGGCCAAGGGCAGGACTATGGTCCCACACCTCCCAGGATCCGGGCTGGGGACAAAGAGGCCATGAGGCCCCTGTGCTGGAAGGACAAGGTGTCTCCTCACAGGCATCAGAGGTGCAGACAACAGCCATAGCCAAGGGGAGAAGGAGCTCATGTCTGTTGGGGGCTTTCAGCCTCTTTACATCCCTTGATCATCTCCACCACAGCCTGTCCTGTGCTGTGGCATCCCCTGCACCTCTTTCCCTGCAGGCTGCAGACATCCCCCCTGCTGCCCCACCTTGCTCTTGTCTGAGCCTCTTCCTTCCTTTGCTGAGATCTCTGCATCCTCCCCAGCTGTTCCTTGGAGCACAAAGCCTTGGGCTGATGCAGACTCCCTCTGCTGACCTGCTCCACCACAGCACTGCCCTTCCAGTCACATTCCTTGCTGCTCATGTCCAGCCTGGACCTCCCCAGCTGCACTTTGGGCCATTATTTCTTTCTCATGCTCTTTCCCACTCTGCAGAAAACCTCCACCACCTCTGAAACCACCCTTCAAGCACTCTCAGGCTACTCCTGCACTGCTGCAGCCTCCCCAGCCCTGCTGGGCCAAAGCAGCCCAGGTCCCTCAGCATCCCACACCATGTGCACAAGGTTCTGAACCTGCCTTGGCAGAGCCCTGCACTCTCCAGTTCCTCCCTGCTTCTCCAAACTGGGAAGCCGCACACTGGCACACCCCCGTGTGTGTGGGGTCACACCAGTGCTGAACCGAGTGGGATGAGAACTGCAGGTGTCTGGGTCCCCACGCTCCTCCTCATGCAGCCCCATGTGCAGCTGCCTTGTTCATGGTGAGCGTGCACCACGGGCTGGTGTGGGGACCTTGGAGTGCCCAGGCCCTTCTCCTCAGGGTCACTGCTCAGCGTGTCAGGTCCTGCTCTGTCCTGATGGATCGGGTTATTGTCCCACCCTGATACAGAACTGGTCACTTCATCTTGTCAATATTCAGAGTTTTCTGATGGGTAAATACCAGATGCGAGGAGCTCTGCCTGGGGACAGACAATGTCAGCTGAAGGTTGAGGAGTCAGCATGAGAGGGCAGAACAGCATGGGCAATGTTGTGGTCACTGGACATCAGCTGCAGACTCACTGGTCAGGAAGAGGAATTAGATGAGGCCTCCTTCAGACAAATGAAAGAAGCCTCATGTTTCCAGGGCGGTGTACTCGTGGCAGACCTGAGATATCCCAATATCTGCACGGCACCAGCCTTCCAGGAGGGTTTGGAGCTCATTGACAACATCTTCCTGACACGGGTGTCTGAGGGGTCAGTGAGGTGAGGTGCCCTGTGGGACTTCACACTTACAAACCACAAAGAGTTGGTCAGGATGGAACAGTCAGGGATGGGAAAGTGGAGCTGAGGCTCCTGGGAGATGATAACAAGGCAAAGAGCAGGATTTCAGGAGAGCAAGCTTTGGCCTGCTGAGGGACCTGCTTGGGTGCTATGGGACATGACCTTGGTGTCTGCAGTGCTTTTCTCTCACATTTCCTCTCTCCTCTCTCCCACCTGCTGTTGTGCGGCGTTTTTTACCCTTTCTCAAATACAATATCCCAGAGGTGCTGCCAGCATCACTGAGTGGCTCAGATTTGGCAAGGAGTGGGTCCATCTTGGAGCGTCTGAAATCAGCTCTGTCTGTTGTCTGTCAAACTCCTGATGTTGTCTTAGAGAGGTGACAACTGTAGCACATCAATACCTACCCCTAGTTCCAAGACTTTGCCATGTAAACCCAATAGAGAGTGACAATGTGTTGGATATTACCAGCTACATGATCATGGAGAAGAAATGGAAAAGATCTTCTGTCAGTAACTCAAGCAAGTCTCCAGTCAATGAGCAGGTTCCTATGGGGAACTGTAATTACCCTGCCATTCACTGGTCAAGCAAAACAGCAGCTGCCAACAATCCAGAGAACCTTGGGCCAACTGCTTAACAAAAGGGAGGGAATCATCTCTCCAAGTACCCATGAAAAGAAGCATTTCGCAGTATCACAGTATCACAGTATGTTTGAGATTGGAAGGGACGTCGAAAGATCATCCAGTCCAATCCCCGAGCTGGAGCAGGATCGCCTAGGTGAGGTCACACGTGAACATGTCCAGGCGGGCTTTGAATGTCTCCAGAGAAGGAGACTCCACAATCCCCCTGGGCAGCCTGGTCCAGGCTCTGTCACCCTCACTGAGAAGAAGTTTTTTCTCAAGTTTAAGTGGAACCTCTTGTGTTCCAGCTTGATCCCATTGCCCCTTGTCCTATCATTGTTTGCCACTGAGAAGAGCCTGGCTCCGTCCTCGTGGCACTCACCCTTTATATATTTATAAACATTAATAAGGTCACCCCTCAGTCTCCTCTTCTCCTAACTAAGGAGACGCAGCTCCCTCAGCCTTTCTTCATACGGGAGATGCTCCACTCCCTTAATCATCTTTGTTGCCCTATGCTGGGCCCTCTCCAGCAGTTCCCTGTCTTTCTGGAACTGAGGGGCCCAGAACTGGACACAATATTCCAGATGGGGTCTCACCAGGGCGGAGTAGAGGGGAAGGAGGACCTCTCTTGATCTACTAACCACCCCTCTTCTTATACACCCGAGGATACCATTGGCCTTCTTGGCCACAAGGGCACAGTGCTGGCTCATGGTCATCCTGTTGTCCACCAGGACCCCCAGGTCCCTTTCCCCTACACTGCTCTCTAATATGTAATTTCCCAACCTATACTGGAACCTGGGGTTGTTCCTGCCCAGATGCGGGACTCTACACTTTCCCTTGTTAAATTCCATCAGGTTATTCCCCGCCCAACTCTCCAGCCTGTCCAGGTCCCGCTGGATGGCAGCACAGCCTTCTGGCGTGTCAGCCACTCCTCCCAGCTTAGTGTCATCAGCAAACTTGCTGATAGTACACTCAATTCCCTCATCCAAATCGTTAATTAATCTGTTGAATAATATTGGCCCCAGTACTGACCCCTGAGGCACTGCACTAGGTTCAGGCCTCCAAGTGGACTCCGCACCATTGACCACCTCACTACTCTATTGTCTAGACGACACCTCCTCAACTTAGCGGTGAGGATGCTGTGGGAGACTGTGTCAAAGGCTTTACTGAAGTCAAGGTAGACCACATCCACCGCTCTGCCATCATCCATCCACCTTGTTACATTCTCATAAAAGGCTATGAAATTGGTCAAGCATGACTTACGCTTGGTAAAGCCATGCTGACTGCCCCTAATGACCCTTTTATCCTTGACATGCCTTGAGATGACACCAAGGATAAGCTGTTCCATTACTTTCCCAGGGATGGAGGTGAGGCTGATGGGTCTATAATTACCCGGGTCCTCCATCTTGCCCTTTTTGAAGACTGGACTGACATTTGCTTTCCTCCAATCCCTGGGAACCTCTCCCATTTCCCAAGACTTGGCAAAAATGATGGAGAGCAGTCTAGCAATGACTTCAGCCAGCTCCCTCAGCATCCGCAGATGCATCCCATCTGGACCCATGGATTTATGGATGTCCAGACTATTTAATTGCTCCCTAATCCAGTCCTCATCGACTAAAGCAAACTCCTCCATTAACCTGGCCTCATCCGGGGTCTCAGGGGTACAGGGCTCCCCAGGACAGCCTCCAACAGAGTAGACAGAGACAAAGAAGGCATTCAGTAACCCTGCCTTCTCTGTGTCTTCTGCCACCAGGGCACCCACCTCATTCATCAGCGGGCCTACATTACCTCTGGTATTAGTTTTACCTGCTATGTATTTGAAAAAGTTCTTTTTGCTGTTCTTGACCCCTCTCGCCAGCTGTAATTCTAAGGAGGCCTTGGCTACCCTTGTTGCCTTCCTGCATCCTCTATCAGCAGCCTTATATTCCTCCCAAGTGGCCAGTCCCTGCTTCCATGACCTGTAAACTCGCCTCTTCTGCTTGAGCATACCCAACAGATCCCTATTCAACCACGCAGGCCTCCTGGTTCCCTTCCTCGACTTCCTACGTGTGGGGATGCTCTGATCCTGAGCGTGGAAGAAGCAATCTCTGAATGCAATCCAGCTCTCTTGGGCCCCTTTTCCTTCAAGCAGTCTTGCCCATGGGATTTCCCCCAGCAATTGCTTGAAAAGACCGAAGTCAGCCCTGCTAAAGTCCAGGGTTGCAATTCTACTTGCTATTCTGTTCCTGCCACACGAGATGCTGAACTCCACCATCTCGTGGTCACTGCAACCCAGGCAGCCCTCAACCTTTACTGCTTCGACCAGACCCTCTTTGTTAGTGAGGATGAGATCCAGCAGTGCACCTCTCCTGGTGGGCTCCTCCACCATCTGCATGAGGAAGTTATCATCAATGCACTGGAGGAACCTCCTGGACTGTGGCTGGCTGGCTGAATGGTCCTTCCAGCAAACATCAGGGAAGTTAAAATCACCCACAACAACCAGGGCCTGTGACTGTGAGGCCACTCTCAGCTGCGCATAGAAGGCCTCATCAACTTCCTCAGCCTGATCTGGTGGCCTGTAATAGACACCTACAACAGTATCACCCCTGCCAGCCTGTCCCTTGATCCTGACCCATACACTCTCAACTCGTTCCTCATCCGCTCCTGGGCAGAATTTAGTACATTGCAGTTGCTCTCTCACATAGAGAGCAGCTCCACCACCACTCCTGGTTGACCTGTGTTTCCTGCTGGCAGAATGTCTCACAGCCCCCACTGAGGAGGGCAGGGGGTTGGGAGATGGGAGCACGTTTCAGTTTCCAGATCCCAGGACAGAGCCCAAACCATCCTGCCCTTGAAATCCAATTCCTTGAGCTGCACAGCTGGTGGGCTTCTGTGGATAATCATGTTAAAAAGCATCCTTCAAGTGTTTGTGTAATACGTCTAGGAATGTCAGTTTTTAAAGAAAAATAAAAGTTTAACAGGCTAATATTTAAATATCTGTAAAATAGTACTCTGTATCCGTGATAGCCCCTCTGGCAATGACAATTAAATAGATATTTGCACTATAAGGCATGATACCCCACCCACAAGCACACATCTAAGTGGTTCAGATGAAGGGTGGTCTGGCAAACGTCACCCTTTGTGTCCCCAGGTGCATGGACACTGCTCATGTGCCTCTGCAGAGAGTGGCAGAGGCTGGATCCCCTTCTCGGGACAGACTCCTTCCAGGAGAGACACAGACACAGGGGTAACTCATTAGGGCTTTACTGCATTTCACTTGGCATCAGTTTTGAAACATTGGGTGCTGTCCTGTGACTGCCCTTTCTGCACAAATGATCATACAAAGACAACCATTTAGTAAGATATGGCCATAAAGGGGCTGTTATGGACAAGAAAGCTCACCATGAACTCTGGAGAGAGCGAGGAAGTTTATAACAAGCACCAGGAAGAACCAAGAAGCTTGAGGCCTCTTCTGAAGAGTGGGAGGCCTGAGCAGCCATGATTGGCCATGTGTAGGTGTGGGAGAGTGTCAGGGCATGTCAGGGAGAAGCAATGAGATGGCTGATGGCTTCAGTGAACCCTTCCAGCCATGTCTGAACCCAGAAATGGAAAGCAGTTGATGTCTGCAGGTGGAGGAGGAACAGGAGGAAGAATTTCCTGGGAATATGGAAGGAAGAAAGCCCTCTCTGGGGCTACTCATGTATGGCAGTGTCATTTCCATCCTGTGGGCATGGCTGTGCCTGGGAGATGGGGAATGGCTGCTGCTGGGGTGTTTGTGCTCAGTCATGGCCCATGAGCTGACCCTGCTCTGCTCCTCTCTTACACTGCCCACACTTGGATGGTCCTCAGGAATCATCCATGAGCCTGGTGGATGCATGAACCTCCTGGAGCGATGGGTATGGATCCAAATAGAGGATTCAAGCAAGTTTGGGACTGGGACATTGAGGTGATTGGTGACCATTGCCAGGTGTACGAAAGAAGCTGGGTGAGTTGTGAAGAACTCACAGGCATTTGCAGCTCCACAGAAAACCAGAGCCTTGCAGTTAAAGCGACAGCACTTGACATAAAACCCACCCCCAAAGCATGAAACACTCACAGTGACCACAGGAAAAGCCTTGTAAAACATTTGAGAAAAATCTACCAGGTCCCAGGGGTCAGGGCTCACCCATTGTGATGATGAACAAGCATCAAGGGCTCACATGGCATCAGAGCCACCTCCCCATGGCCCTCACCACCTGTAATCAGTGTCTCCAAGTCTTTCCTTGACCAGCCTCCAGGGACAGGGACCTGCACTGGTTGTTTCCTTCACAGCTGTGTCAGTGATGGCCCTTCATGGGGTCCCACACACCCTCAGAAACTTGGGGTTTGCTTCTGCCTTTCACTTCATTAGAGATTTGTTCGTTGTTTCAGTACCTGCAGTTCAGGATCATGGCAGCAGAGGGCTCATGAACATCTGAAATGCTCTTACAAGGCAAGGCTCTGTGCATCTTTTTCCTAAAGGCTTCAAGTCTGCTGTTGATGATTAGAGAGATTTCAGAAATAGTAAAACAGAGGGCATTTCCATAATAAATAGCAATAAAGCTAAATTTCTTCTATTTCCTTCCATGCTCAGTTTTCATTTTCTGTAATGGTGTCTGAGCATCTGAGTTGCCTCAGGTCACCCTGACTTGAGCCCCATCCATTGCTGGGTTTTCTCCAGACTCCTGAGTTTCTGAATGAACTCCCAGGAGACCTTGCTGGTGAAGATGGGGGCAAAGAAGCTATGAAGAACCTCAGTCCTGTCTGATTGTACTCTTACAAAGTTCAGCAGGAGGCCCACGTCTCTTATTTTAAGGAAACTGTGTAAGCTCGTCTTGCTGCCTTCATTCTCCCCTGCAGCTATGAAGTTCAGATCAGCTTTGGCATCATCTTTACATCCATGGACAAGGTTTCTGAATTCCTCCTCTGCAGCTTCCCCTGCTTCCACCTCCTGTGTGCTGCCTTTTTGTCCTGGAGCTTCATCAGTTCAGATGAGCAGCCTCACAAGATAAATGCTTCTTTTCATGGGTTCTCAAAGAAATCATTCTTGTGCTTGGAGCAGCCTGTCCTGTAAGGCTGCTCTGGTTTCCTGAGCTTCTTCACCTTTCAGGCCTGCTTCCACGTAACCACCTCATCTGCCATCCCCCAGTACGTCAAAGTCTTCTCCTCTGGAGCCCACCAGCCTGTGCTCTGCTGCTGGCCTTCCTCCCTCCCCTCTGGTGACTGGGACCCCACTGTTTCCTGGTCACAACAGCCAAGGTGGACACTGACGTTCACATCCCTCACCAGCTCTTCCTTCTTGATCAGGAATAGATCCAGGTGAACATCACCCCTATTGGCCCACCAGGCAGACATGTTAAGAAGTCGGTCCAAGATCACCTCCTGGCCAGTGAGTGTCAGGGTAATTACAGTTCTCCATAGGAACCTGCTCATTGACTGGAGACATCTAAGGTTGCTGACAGAAGATGTTTTCCATTTCTTCTCCACGGTCAAGTAATTTGTAACATCCAACTGGATGTACATGGCTAAGTCTTGGAACTGGGGGTGAGAGTGGCTGGGCACCTCACCTCACTGACTCCTGAGTCACCCATGTCAGGAAGACGTTGTCAATGAGCTCCAAAACCCTCCTTGTCCCCAGCCAGGAACCTGGGAGATGTGGGACCATAGTCCTCTCCTTGGCCTTGCACAGCCCCACATCACACTGTCCAGGAAGGGCCCTGGGCAACATGGGAGGGACAGGATCTGCCTTCCCAGGGCTGGGGGTCAGGGCTTGACCTTTGGTTAATGAAACACATCCAGGTTTACTCAGCATCAGAGAGACCTTTACTTTGCTTTTCCTGACCTGTTATCACTGCCTTCGGTTTTCTACTCTAACCAGATCCTGGAGACCGTTGCTCAGTAGTGTCCCTCAGTGAGACCCATTAACAATACCAGAAACTATGGAGTTTGAATCTGACTTTGATTTCTTGAGAAGTTTCTTCTTCTTCCCCTCAAGGTCTGATGTTCATGGATTCTACCCCAAAGCCACCAGAGGGGTCATTAAACTGCCTTGGGCTGCTCCTGTGCTGCTGAGCTGGGCTGGGCTCCTGGGACAGAGGGAGCTCCTGGCAAGCGGCAGCGCTGCAGAGAGACACCTCTGCCCAGGAGCAGCTCCTCTGCACAGCGCAGCAGGGCTGAGGGCTCTGCCTGGGGATCTCAGGGAGACGAGCAAGGCAGAGAGAGATTAAAGGTGGTCATGATTGGGAGGATGACTGAGAGCTCACTGGAGGAGAAACCTTTGCAGCCCTTGCCGTGGTAAGTCTCTGGGTGCAGGGCAATGCAGCTGTAGCTCCTGGAGGCATCTCCTAAAACTGGCACAGGCACAGCTGGTGGGATCTGTAAGGACAGGGATCTTTTTCAGCAACTTCGAAAATCTGAGAAGCAAGTTGTGCACCCAGGGGTGCCCAGGGCTGTCCTGCAGAGCAGGGTCCCTGCACCCCAAGGCTGTGCTGGGGCAGGGACTCTGCTGCCTGCCAGGGTCAGAGCTCAGCCTGCCCGGGCAGATCCCATGGCAGCAGCTGTGGGTGGAAGGAGCGACCCCTGGCAGGGCAGGCAGGGAGCTTGTGGGGTTGAAGGGTGCTGTGTGGGTCAGGGCTGCTCAGAGCTCCAGATGAACCATACAGACATGGCAGAGGGTCCTTCTGAACAACGACATCAAGACAGGAACAGCTGCAAGGGAAGGAGTCTGTGCTTTCAGTTTTCCGGTCTTGGTTGTCTGGGTGTGCAGTGGTAGATTGGGATTTATTTCTCTCTTTGGAGAAGACACTGAGACCCCAGTTCTCGTTAGGACTTGTCTGAGCTGCTCCTGAGCCCCTGCACACACAGAGCTGCCCCTGGGCAGTGCCAGGAGGTGTGAGCAGGACAGAGCTGAGCACACAGCAGGTGGGACGGGGTCTGTGACACTGACAGGGAGCAGATCCAGGGACAGAGGCACAGCTGCAGGCAGCACAGACATGGGCAGGGAAAGTTAACTGCTACCAGAAATGCTGGGGACAGGATTTAGGAACCTCTCTCACATCCCCTGCAGTGCAGACACAATTCCCAGTGCAAACCCCTGGTCTCCTCTCCTCTCCAGCAGAGCCTCTGCCCCGAAGCAATGGGGTCCAGGTCACCAGTCTCCACCTCAGCAGCTGGACCTCCAGGGGAAGGGTTCCTGGAACGTGGTGCACAAATAAGGTGCTAAAAGTACTTGCTCTACAGTGTCACTATGTGAGTGGCAGCAGCACAGCCGGGTAAGGAGAAGGTTCCACAGCGTGCCCGTCTGCCTTTCTGTCCTTGCTTTATTTTCTGGTAGCACTGCAGTGTCCTTCCCTGTTTCTCCACCTGTCCCTGGTGCTCTTGCTCTCTGGGGTTGGGGTGGGAGTGTGGGTCAGTTTTTGTTTTGACACCACCTCAGGGGGTCTTACCCCAGAGGTGTGTTCATGGAAACTGCATGCCCAACTGCATTTTAAACTGTGATGAACTGTTTTTCTCACTTGGTAGAAAGAGAGAATGAGCAGAATCATCCCTCCATTGTGGACGGGGTTTTCCATGAGAAACAGCCCATTTATTTTCTTCAGAGATGTCTCCCCTAACTTGTCACAGTCTTTTGCTCCTTGCACAGGTCCTCACGCCCAGAGGCAGCAAATGTCCAACAGCAGCTCCATCACCCAGTTCCTGCTCCTGCCGTTCACAGACACACGGGAGCTGCAGCTCTTGCACTTCTGGCTCTTCCTGGGCATCTACCTGGCTGCCCTCCTGGGCAACGGCCTCATCATCACCACCATAGCCTGGGACCAGCACCTCCACACCCCCATGTACTTCTTCCTGCTCAACCTCGCCCTCCTCGACCTGGGCTGCATCTCTACTATTCTCCCCAAGTCCTTGGCCAGCTCCCTCTGGAATACCAAAGCCATCTCAGTTTTGGGATGTGCTGCACAAGTATTTATGTATCTCCTTTGTATTGCAGCAGAGTATTTTCTTCTCACCATCATGTCCTACGACCGCTACGTTGCCATCTGCAAACCCTTGCACTACGGGACCCTCCTGGGCAGCAGAGCTTGTGTCCACATGGCAGCAGCTGCCTGGGCCACTGGGTTTCTCAATGCTCTGCTGCACACGGCCAATACATTTTCACTGCCACTGTGCAAGGGCAATGCCCTGGGCCAGTTCTTCTGTGAAATCCCCCAGATCCTCAAGCTCTCATGCTCCAACACCTACATCAAGGAACTTGGACTTATTGTGGTTAGTCTTTTAGTAGCATTTGGGTGTTTTGTGTTCATTGTGGTCTCCTATGTGCAGATCTTCAGGGCCGTGCTGAGGATCCCCTCTGAGCATGGACGGCACAAAGCCTTTTCCACCTTTTCCACCTGTCTCCCTCACCTGGCCGTGGTCTCCCTGTTTGTCAGCACTGCCATGTTTGCCTACCTGAAGCCCCCCTCATTCTCCTCCCCATCCCTGGATCTGGTGGTATCTGTTCTGTACTCGGTGGTGCCTCCAGCAGTGAACCCCCTCATCTACAGCATGAGGAACCAGGAGCTCAAGGATGCCCTGTGGAAACTGATGACGGGATTAATTCCTGAAGCAGCAAACTGCCCATCTCCTTCTGCATAGCAGTTTTAATGTAACTAATATCAGGCCTGGCCTGTCATCTCTATTTTTTGTTGGTGGTGGTGTTTCTATTGTGATCATGTTGTCATCCCCTTTCAAATTCACTGTCTGCTGTTTTTTTATAACCACTGACTGTGCCCTTTGTGTATTTAAACAAATTAAAGAGCCCTGTAGTGACTCTTTTTCATGGGATCCTTTCTCCAAGACCTGTTTGGAGCTGCAGGGACAGTTCCTGTGCATCGAAGGAGGGGAAATGAGTCCAGCCTGGCAGCCCTGCCAGGGAGCACCAGCGCTTGTTCTTCCAGAGCTGTTCTGGTTCCACTCCCACACTCTCCTTCTCATCCCTTGTGTTGGTGCAAGGCCTGAGTGCTCTGGCAGCTTGGTCCCCGTCCTGCTGTGTGTCAGTGCTGTGACCGCAGGCAGGGACAGGCAATGGGCACTTGTGTCACAGAGGTGGCCTCACAACAGCCTTTCCAGGTAGAAAGGTGATCTCCTATGGGTAGAGCATGATGGTTTAGGTCTTCTTCCAAAGATTCTCTAAAGAATCTGCATATGAAAGTGGCCATGCATGCAAACCGCAGTGTAGGCTGAACAGTGGGTGTGTGCAGGGCTGGCACACAGCAGTGTCCTCTCACAGCCAGGCCTCCTGCCAGAGACCTGCAGGACCAGCAGAGCAGGGGCTGCGTTGTGCCCCTGTGCACTGGACACCCCTCAGAAGGAGCCACACGGCATCATCATGGACTGGCCCCTCACAACCACCATTTCTAGTCCTGCGCTCTCACCCAAAGAGGCTGTTCTTCCCTCCATGGATGGACACTCAATGAGTGGTTCAGCAGTCCATGTTTGCTTTGGACAGATGAGATGTGAGTATGCACATCATGTACGTGAGGTGACATGAACGTGAGTGAGCACAAACACCATCAACTACTCCTTTCCATTCTGTGAAGGCCTGTGGAACACACGAGGTCTTGAGCTCACTTCATATTGGGAGGAACAACCTATGGGAAATCACCTGAATGCAGCACTGGGTTGTGCTTCCTTTGACTGAGGTCCCCGTGTCCATTCCTCATGATGCGGGACATCTCAGATGAGTGCAGAGCAGGTGACACAGCACAGGGGTGAGGTGTCTCCCATCCTTTGGGAGTGGCAACAGGAAGCCAGAAGGACACTGTGACTCCTGCCTCTGTGTGTAAAAGGGACAGACTCTCTCTCTGAGCATCCCTGGGTGCATAAGGAGCCCATGAAACCAGTGGACAGCTGACAGAACCCTGATATTTATGTCAAAAGTGCCATAGAAACCAGAATGATTCTTGGGTCCTTAGAAAACACAGACCTCAAACCCATCTTCAAGAATAGCAGGAGTAGGAACTGGGAGAATAACAGGCTGGCCACCCTACCTCCCTCCCTGGGAAGGGGATGGGACACGTCCTTCTGCAGCCATTGCCAGGAATGTGAAGGACAAGGAAGGGACTGCTGAACCCAAATGGACAGGGGAAAGAAAGGCATGTTGTGTACAGGGCGTTTGCAAGGCCTCAGCCATGGTCTCCTTTTGGCCAGAGTGGTGCTGATGGGGCTCAGGAAGTGGATGCTGGATGGGAAGTTGGGTGAACCGTCAAGCCCAAATATCATCAGTGGTGCAAAGTCCTCCATGCAGTCAGTTACTGGTGTCATCTCTCAGTGACCAGCACTTGGGGAACACTGTTGAACATCTTTATTCTCCCCTCCTATGATGTAACGGAGTGAACTTTCAGTGCCTTTGAGGATGATGGAGTCCTTGAGCAACCTCACCTGGTTCACCCTGCCCTGAGCAGGAGAGTGAGACAAGATGAGTGAGACAAGATGAGTGAGACAAGGGCTCTCTGTAACCCTGAGTTATTCTGTGATTTGACAGAATTTTTGCCTTGGAGAGGTTTCTGGAGAGGGAATAGGTAGAATAATAATAATAAAAATAAATAAATAAATGAAAAATAAGGCTGTAGAGGAGATCTAGAAGGTGTTAACATAAAAACAGCAGTTCCAGTGAGGAGTGCTTTTCACTCACAGTGTTAGTGGGAAATATATTTGACAAATTTGAACAAGGTGAGGAAGCGAGATGGGTGTCTGCAGCCTGTGGGAAAGAGGGGTAGGTATAGGACTGAGTAGAACACGCTTCAGTCTTGGGAGGTCCTGGGTGCTAAGGAGGAGGATGGATGAGTGTGGTATTATGAGTTCAGTTGTGTTTCAGACACTCATAATCCAATCAGAATCCTGTGGCTGTGAAGGGGACAGTGAGGTCAGTTCTGTCTCTGGAGGTGACAGCCCAGCAGCAGGGACATGGCTGGAAAAGAACCTCTGCCTAGGTGCCCACAGGCCCTACCCAGGAGATGGGTAGGAGATGCCTTAGAGATGTGTTATCATGTCCATCCCATCTGAGAACATAACGGGACAGCAGCAGGAACATGGTCGTGTCTGTCAGAGAAGCTGAGCGGCCCGTAGCAGTCATGGGATTTAGAAAATCATGGTGAGGTCAGGTAAAAGACCACAAGAAGCCTAATGGGTTGGGTTCCCTGCATGAAGGGCAGTTTCTGAAGCGGCTGAGCTTTCCATGGTAGCTGGAAAAAGCAGAAGAGAGAAAAAAAAAAAATGCAAAGTGCAATTTGGAAGGTGAGGATTGGATATGAGGAGTAAGAAATGTCAGTGGAAGGGCAGTGCTGTGGTGCAAGAGGTCACCCAGAGGGAGCTGGATCAGCCCATGGTTTGTGTTCCAAAGAGCAGCCAGTGAGGGTGCAGACACAGCAGTGAAGGTGCAGAAATGCTGGGGTGAGAGCAGGTGGGGAAGCGACATGGGTGTCTGCAGCCTGCAGGGAAAGAGGGGCAGGGGTAGGACCGTGTAGAACAGCCTGTGGTGGAGATGGCAAAGGGCGCTGGCAAGGCTGGAAGGGACCCACAGAACCCAGGTCTCTGTCCCCTTGGCCATGGGAATTGTCTCTGCCACTGAGGCCCAGGAGAAGCCATGTTGTCCTCATGGCACTGGGGCCTCGGTGCCTCCTTGCAGCCCCATGGGTAAGCTGGAAGTTGTTGTCCATGTGTTGTCCTTCCTTGGGCCTTGCACACCCACATCCCACGGTCCCAGGAAGAGCCCTGAGCCATGTGTGAGGGACAGGATCCCCCTTCCCATTGCCTGCAGGTCATGGCTTCTCCTTTGTGCTTCAGAAAGCAAACCAAGGGGTTTCTCACCATCAGAGCTGAAGAGAAGACTAAAAGGAGACCTCATGGTGGCTACAGCTTCCTCACAAGGGGAGAAGGAAGGGAAGGTACTGATCTCTTCTCTGTGGTGACCATTGACAGAACCCAAGGGAATGGAAGAAAGATGTGCCAGGGGAGGGTCAGTTGGACATGAGGAAAAGGTTCTTCACCCAGAGGTGCTGGACACTGAACAGGCTCCCAGGGAGGTGTCACGGCCCAACCTGACAGTGTTCAAGAAGAGACTGGACAACGTCTTCAGACACACGGGGTGACCTGTGGGGTGTCCTGTGCAGGGACAGGAGTTGGATTCAATGATCCTTGTGGGTCCCTTCCAACTTAGGACATTCTACAATTCTATGAAATACTAGGTGAAAAGTCCATGTTTTCATTGTACAGATGAGTTGTAACCATACACATCATGTGCATGTCCAATGTGTGCACATGATGAGATGAACCCAAGGGAGCACAAATGAACCTTGGGGTGCCATAAAGGTCAGTGGGACAGAGATGATGTTCAGGGGTCTCTTCCAACCTGCAGTATTGTAGGATTCCATGAATTTTTTCCTTGGAGAGCTCTATCAAGAGAGATATATAATGCCCCAGAGTAAATACAGCAGCTCCTCTGAGGAACGTTTCTCCACTCAAACCCTTGATAGGAAATCTGTTGGATACATTTGATGAAAGCAGCTCAGTTCTATCACCTCACACACTGGACCACAAGGAGGGTGATGGCTGGGTACGATGCCATGTGGTCACTTGTGTCTCAGGAGCTCATAGTCCAGTAGGAAGCCAATGGCTGTGGAGGGGACTGTGAGGTCACTTCTGCCTCTGCAGGGGATAGGCCAACAGCAGGAACATGGCTGGGAAAGGACTGTGAGGTCACCCATACGAGACAAGCAATCGGGCCCAATCAGCATGGCTTTGTGAAAGGCAGGTCCTGCTTGACCAGCCTGATCTCCTTCTATGACAAGGTGACCGGCTGAGCAGATGAGGGAAAGTCTGTCGTGGGGAGTGAATCCGCCACACAGGCTGTGGGTGTTGTGTCCTTAGACTGCAGTAAAGCCTTTGACACCGTTTCCCACAGCATCTCCTGGAGAAGCTGCAGCTCATGGCCTGGATGGTGTATCTGTAATGGGTAAAGAAGTGACTCGAAGGCCTTTTGTCCCCTGGAGCCATTTGTTCCCTTCCTGTTCACATGGGCATCCCATGAATGCATCACTGCTCTCCGCCAGTGTAGACAGGCACAAGGCCTTCTCCACCTGGACCTCAAACCAACGCCACTGCTTTCTCCAGCAACCTCATCCTTGACTGTGGGATGTCCAGAACAGCCCTCCCGAGACAGTTTGACAAAACCTTTTTTCTGCACCATCCCCGCATCCCTGCTCAATCCCCTCATGTACAGTTCAAGGACCAGAAAGTTTGGGTGTAAGTGGAGCATTGACAAAAATAGTCAGGAAAGCTTTGAAATGCACAGGGAGCCCATCAGCATGTTGGCCTGCTGCTCTCTTCTGAGCAGGCCCAGAGGACCTGGACAGGATTTGCTGTGTCCCAGAAACTCACCTGGAAGGTTGGGATATGGAGAAAAGGTTTGGTCTGGGAAGGGACAGACAGGTGCTGGTGGAACTGGCTGGTGTGACCGTGAGACATCTCTCAAGCACCTCAGAAAAGTCCTGGCTCTCAGGGAGGTTGCATGGTCCTCTGAGGAAGAAAATATCCAAAATGACTTATAGAATCAGAGAATAATTGTGGTTGGAAGAGATACTTAAGATCATCATTCCAACCATAACCTAAATCTGGCACTAAAACATGTCCCTAAGAGCATCATCTATCTGTCTTTTAAACACCTTCAGTGATGATGACTTCGCAACCTCACTGAGCAGTCTGTTCCGTTGCTTCTAAACCCTTTCTCCTCAGAATTTTTTTCCTAATATCCAGTCTAAACCTCCCCATGTGCAACTTGAGGCCATTTTCTCTTGTCCTATCACTTGCTACTTGGGAGAAGAGACCAACACCCACCATGATAAAACCTCCTTTCAGGTAGTTGTGGAGAGTGACAAGGTCTCCCCTCAGCCTCCTTTTGTCAAGGCTGAACAGCCCCAGCTCCCTCAACCGCTCCTCATAACACTGGTGCTCCAGACCCTTCACCAGCCTTGTCACCCTCCTCTGAACTCTCTCCAACACCTCAATGTCTTCCTTGCCATGAGGGACCTAAAACTGACCCCAGGATTCAAGGTGCGGCCTCACCAGTGCCAAGTACAATGGGATGATCACTTCTTTAGTTCTGCTAAAGCTCAGATTGAATCAAGGCTTGAACACCTTGGTGTGACCCAGTTTCTGACAGGTTGGACTGCAGACTCCTGAGGTCCCTTCAACCTCAGTTCTCTTATGATCCCATGGTGATGTTGGGCTTTGTTTCTAACTGGAGCAGAGGAGACAATCATGGGGCAGGATCCACCTGTGCTGTAGGTGACCATCAAACCAACATCTCAGCCAGGGAACCAGCCAACATCTCAGTGTGAGTCGCTCTGGGCAAAGTGTGAGGAGTCCTGGGCAGGGCAGGTTCAGAGAGCATGGGGCGCTATGCAAGACACAAAATGATCTTGGCTTCTTGCTTGTAAGCTCATTGTATGTCAGCTAATGTCAATGAAAATTAAAATAAGAAGAACTGAAGACAAAGATCCAAAGCAAAGGAAGGTGTCAACATACTTCTTATTTATCTATCTATCTATTTAAAAGCCTTTCTAGGAGGGTTACTTTTCTTTGAAAGATTTTTCCAGAACTGGTAATGGATTTAGGACACAAATGTCTTCAGCTCCAGAGACACAAACACCTGGTGCCAGTGTAGATACCCTGGGAACCCCTGCCCAGGCTCCACCTGCATTGCAAGGTGCTCTGGCCTCCCCAGGTCCTGTGTGATAGATGCCAATCCCAGGCAGGCACCTCAGGTACATTGGGGCCCCTAAGACAGCACTGGCTGTTTATGGTGGGACAACTGATAACTGATGTCTGCCTTGAAATGTGCGCTTCTTTGTTGTTCATTTTTGGTTTTCGGTGTTTTTTTGGGAGGGTTGCTTGTTTGTGTGGCTTCAGTTTTTGTTTCTGTTTTTTTTTTTTTTTTGTGTGTGTGTGGGTTTTTTTGGTGTGATTTTTGGTTTTGGTTTTGGATTTTTTTACATATTAAAACAAACAAAGAAAAAAAAAAGCCAAAAATGAATTAATGGGAAGTGTACTAAGAGCAGGAGAAGAGATAACGGTCTTCCCCTGTACTTCTGTTACCAACACACTATTATTTCACCTCCCTCGTCATTCAGGAGTTCCCACCTCTCCTGATTCAATGTCCATGTCAAAGGACAACTTTCCAGCACTGTCTGGACATTTGCCCTTCCCAGTGCTCTCAGGTTTCTCCTCCACTTGCTCTTCGGTCATTCAGTTCCTCTCAACTGTCTGGTTTCTGCTTTGAGCTTGGGAGAAGAGATGATGTCCAGATGTCTTCAGGAGACCCTCGGGATCAATGTCCAGTGTAGAATGCTGCTGTCACTTCTTCTATACAATGAAAAATGACAGAAAACACCCTTGAAAGAAATAACTCGCCTTTAAGAAATCTTTGAAATCTTCATCAGCAAGTGTCCCATTGAAACCTCTCCAGTTAGTTCTACAGGTCTTGAAGATTTGAATGAAATTATCAAAAGAAACACGGCTCGTTAGGGCTTTCTGTGTTTTAATGAGCCCCACGGCGTATTTGGTGCTGAGTCCATGAACCTCAGATACCAAGCACAGACTGAAGAATCTGCTCAAGAAGTCCAAGTCAGAAGCAAACTCCAAAGTACCTTGAAGCATTAATGGGCCCCACTGAGGGCTGTTACTGACAAACCTCCCTGGGGACTCGTTAGAGCAGATAATTGGAGGCTGTGATTGCATCAGGCAAAGTGCAGCAGCTCTGATGCTGAGAAAACCCTTGGTTTGTTTGATGAAGGACAATGGCCAAGCCTTGAGCCCCTGCCCCTAGGAAGGGAGATCCTGTCCCTCACGTGTGGCTCAGGGCTCTTCTTGGGGTGTGGGGAGTGTGATGCCCAGTGCAGGACAATGGTGTGACACTCCCTGGGGGTGCAAGGAGGCAATGGGTGCCATGGCCATGACAACCATGTGTCTCCTCTTAGGCCTCACTGGCAGGGACATCAGTCACAGCTAAGAGGACAAAGACCTTGGCTCTTGTAGGGACATCCAGCCTTGCCAATGCCCTTGAAAATGTCCACCACAGTCCATCCTACACTGTCCCAGGCCTGTGGCTGTTTCCCCACAGGCTGCAGACACCCCATGTGCTTCCCCACCTTGTTCTCACCCCACTGTGTCCCCACCTGTGCTGTTGTCTCTCCATCCTCACCAGCTGTTCCTTGAAACACAAAGCCATGGCTGATCCAGAGTCCTTCTGAATGACCACAGCACTGTGCTCAGAATGACATTTCTTTATCCTGAGCTCCGCCCTGGGCCTCCAGAGCTCCAGTTTCTGATGGTTTTCCTTTCTCATGCTGTTTTCCTCTACCATCTTGTAAAGAGATTTTCAAGATTTCTGAAGCTACTACTACCCTTTCTTGTCATGGTTTTACCACAACCACCAACCAAGAGCATGAGAGCTGCTCACATTCTGCTCCCAGTCCCCAAGTGGGATAAGGAAGAGAACTGAAAGGGAAGGGAGAAACTTGTGAGTTTAGAAAAAAAAAATAAAAAAAAGAAAGAAAACAGTGAAAACACTACTACTAATAATATACTAAAATATACATGAAGTAAAATATATGATTCTCAGTGCAATCCCCCATGTAACTCCAGTTGTGCTGAACAGACAGCCCAAAAGAAGAGAGCACCCTGGTCCTGAACATCTGATCCCAGCAAGAGAAAGTACAAGTGCAAAAGGCAGAGAGGCCCAAGGGCCAACTGAAAAGCAGAAAAACATCATAAAACTGAACTAACACTGAACTCCCAATAGAATGGAACTTCCAAACAGAGCCAGCCAAAGTAGCCGGCAAGCCAAAACTAACCGGCTGGAAAAGGCATCTCCAGCTGTATAGTGAGCATGACACCAATGGTAAAGAATAGCTCGTTGATTGACCTGGATGTCAGTCAAGGTGCTGTCCTGTCTGTGCCCCCTCCTGCCAATTTGCACCTGCAGTTGGACTCCAGAGAAGTCCTTGGTTTCACTGACAATAGTCCAGGTAAATTAAATAGAAATAGATAAATTAAATTAAGAAAATATACTCAGTGCTATCCCCCGTGTAACTCCAGTCACACGGAACAGCCAGTCCTGCAGAAGGGAGCACCTTAGTTCTGAGTAGCCCATCCCAGCAAGAGAGAGCAGAAGGGCAACAGGCAGAAAGGCCCAAAGGCCAACTGCAGAATGGCAGAATGGCAAAAGGCCGAACTGACATCGAACTCCTGACAGAATGAAACTTGTGAATGGAACAACCAAACCAGCTGGAAAACCCAGAGTAACGGATGTAACAAGCCCTAAAAGCCGGCTCCAGCTTTAGACTGAGCATGACGCTAACCATAGGGAATATTTCATTGATCAGCCTGCATGTCAATCCAGGTCCTGTCCTGTCTGTGTCCCCTCCTGCCAATCTGCATCTGCAGCTGGATGGCCAAAGAAGTCCTTGGTTTCCCTGACAACAGCCAAGATCTCAGTGAGTTCTGACATTCCTTTCATAGCAAATGGAAAACACTGTAAAGCTGCTAAAATGAAAAATGAACTCTATCCCAGGGAAGAAACAGCGCTATCTCACTATTCTCATAGCAAATCTAAACAAAAGACTGTACTGGATGTGAAGGAAAATGCATGAATAATATTAACTCAGTTTCAGTAAAAACAGCACATATCCTCAGCCTCCTCTTCACCAGGCTAAAGAAGTTTGGGTCTCTCAACATCTCCACACACGACCCAGACTTTCTCTGGCCACACGACAGCTCCTCCCTGTTCCTCCAAAATGGGGAACCTCACACTGGGACACACCGCTCCAGATGTGACCACACCAGTGCTGAGTCACGATGGACAATAACTGCCCTTGACTGGGTGCCCACGCTCCTCCCAGTGCAGCCCAATGTGCTCATGGGCATATTCCTGTTTAGCACCACTGAGAACTGGCTGAACATCCAGGCTCAGAGGGCTGTGAGCAGTGGCACAAAGCGCAGGAGGAGGTACCACGAGGAGCACTAAAGGACACCATATCCCTACCCAAACTCTCCTCCTACACGTGTCACTTGGGTCCCTGGAACCACCTCAGTGACAAGGGGGAGAGCACTGCCTGTATGGGGTGGAGGAGATGGGGTCTGGAATGAGGGTCCTGGGGCAGTTTCTCGTGGTTGTTCACGCAGTGACAAGCTGGGCTGGATATTTGGAGAGAGGAACACTTTCTAGGGGCCTCCAATGGGCATGGGGATGGTCTACGGTTTCTTGCATGGTGCCTTTTCTGGTGGAGATCGCAGAGGCTGCCAGCCCTTTAGAGGACCCAGGAGAGGCCTTGTCCTTCCTCTGGTCACAGCTGGACCCCAGTTCTCCAGCTCAGACCCAGCTCAGGAGCCTTGTCTAGGGGTGACTTTCGGGGTAAGGTTGACAAGAGGGGTGCATAAGTTTGTCTTCAGGACATGTGATGAGCACCAGGACTGAAGTACCAGAGCAAAATGATGTGGCTTCCGGTGAATACTTTCTTCAGTGCAAGACCTGACACAGGGTCCCAGACTTGCTCTCCATGCCACCCTTCACGAGGGATGATGCACTAAGAGATGGCAAGTGGGGGACACCAATCCTTCTCCAACTACTTCCCAGGCCTGGTGAAGCACCAGGACAGCAAGTACTTCTGGTCCTGCACCCTAAGCTCTGGGTATAATCTTGGGGCAGCTGAACACCAGCATTTTTCTCTCCAAGGCCATTTCCAGCCCAGGTCAGCTCCTGTCTGACCTCCCCCATCCCTCCTCTGATCTGCCCTGGAGCTCCTGGCCCCTTCCCTGCGCTCCCCACAGGGCCTCAAACTGGCAGTGATGCTCTGCAGAACAGGTTGGCTGCAGAACCATGGGGTGACTGCAGACTGGTTGTGCTGCTCAGTGAGGGACACGGATGCAGCTGGATGGGCTGCACTGTCACTGAGCTCTTTCCCAGGGATCTAAAGCTCTCAAATGGGTTCAGAGCATTTCTTGGGACTCATTGGATTTTCCACTCATTTCTGTTCAGCAGTCCTTTCCTTGTCCTTCAAGTGCCTAGAGATTGGTGCAGGAAGACGTGGCACATCTTCTGCCATTCCCTCGGTTTCTCTCACTGTCATAGAGAGAAGAGCTCAGCCCTGCCCCTCCTGCTCCCCTGCTGAGGAACCTGCAGCCCCATGAGCTCTGCCCTCAGTCTCCTCTGCTCCAGCTAAGCAAACCCAGAGACTTCAGCCACTCCTCATACGGCTTCCCCACCAAACCCTTCACCAAATTTGCAGCCTCTTCTGGACACTCTCCAGTAGCTTTATATCCTGAGGTCAGCCCAGCGCAGAGCAGAGCGGGACAATCCACCCCCCCCTGCCCGGCTGCCCTGCCCGGCTGGCTGTGCTGTGCTGGATGCACCAGGACACGGTTCCCTCTTGGTTCCAAGGACACTGGTAGCTCCTGTTCAATTTCCTGTTGACCAGAACTCCCAGATCCCTCTCTGCAGAGCTGCTCTCCAGCATCTCGTCCCCCAGCCTGTATGTACCGTAGGGACAAAGTACCTCTCTGAACTGGGGTGACAGATCTGGGCTAGAGAGATTAGTCCATGATGATTAGGGCAGACTTGATGGGGTGACCAGTGCACAGGGCACAGCCCAGCCCCTGCTCTGCTGGTCCTGCAGGTCTCTGGCAGGAGGCCTGGCTGTGAGAGGACACTGCTGTGTGCCAGCCCTGCACACACACACTGATCAGCTGAACAATGGTGTTTCATCTGTGGGTAACTTTCTTGGGCATGTTCTTGGCAGAAGAACCTAGGGAGAAGAACTTTCAGGCCCTACCCATAGGAGATCACTTTTCTTTATAGAAGTACTGTTACAGAGGCCAGCTCTGTCACAGCAGTGCCCATTGCCTGTCCCTGCCTGTGCTCACAGCACTGACACACAGCAGGACGGGGACCAAGCTGCCAGAGCACTCAGGCCTTGCACGAACACAAGTGATGAGCAGGAGAGTGTGGGAGTGGAACCAGAACAGCTCTGGAAGAACAAGCACTGGTGCTCCCTGGCAGGGCTGCCATGCTGGACTCTTTTCCCTTCCACCCATGCGCATGGGAACTATCACTGCAGCTCCAGAAAGGTCTTGGAGAAAGAATGTCAGTGAAAATTATTGGTGAAGGATCCTTTATTTTGCTTAAACACAGAGAACATGATTCCACATTGACACAGCCACTCACTGAGAAAAGAAAAGCAGGCAGTGAATTGCAAAGGGAATAAAAATATTATCATAAAAAAAACCAAACTCACAAGTAGAGACAAAAAATACTGCACACAGGATGAACCTGCAATGAGAATGTCTTCTTATGTAGAAGACAGACAGTTTATAGATTCAGAAGAAATCCAGTTGTCAGTTTCCACACGGCATCCTTGAGTTCCTGGTTCCTCATGCTGTAGATGAGGGGGTTCACTGCCGGAGGCACCACCGAGTACAGAACAGACACCACCAGATCCAGGGATGGGGAGGAGATGGACGGGGGCTTCAGGTGGGCAAACATGCCAGTGCTGACAAACAGGGAGACCACGGACAGGTGAGGGAGGCAGGTGGAAAAGGCTTTGTGCCATCCCTGCTCAGAGGGGATCCTCAGCACAGCTCTGAAGATCTGCACATAGGACACCACGATGAACACAAAACACCCAAATCCTAACCAGACACTAACCACAAGAAGCCCAGTTTCCCTGAGGTAGGAGTGTGAGCAGGAGAGCTTGACGATCTGCGGGATTTCACAGAAGAACTTGCCCAGGGCATTGCCCTTGCACAGGGGCAGTGAAAATGTATTGTCCGTGTTCAGCAGAGCATTGACAAACCCAGTGGCCCAGGCAACTGCTGCCATGTGGACACAAGCTCTGCTGCCCAGGAGGGTCCCGTAGTGCAGGGGTTTGCAGATGGCAACGTAGCGGTCATAGGACATGATGGTGAGAAGGTAAAATTCTGCTGAAGCTAAAAAGAAAAACAGGAAGAGTTGTGCAGCACATCCTGCATAGGAAATGACCCTGGTATCCCACAGAGAGTTGGCCATGGACTTGGGGACAGTGGTGGTGATGCAGCCCAGGTCCAGGAGGGCGAGGTTGAGCAGGAAGAAGTACATGGGGGTGTGGAGGTGCTGGTCCCAGGCTATGGTGGTGATGATGAGGCCGTTGCCCAGGAGGGCAGCCAGGTAGATGCCCAGGAAGAACCAGAAGTGTAAGAGCTGCAGCTCCCGTGTGTCTGTGAATGGCAGGAGGAGGAACTGGGTGATGGAGCTGCTGTTGGACATTTGCTGCCTGTGGGCATGAGGACCTGTGCAAGGAGGAAAAGCCAGTGACAAGTTAGGGGAGGCTTCTCGAGGAAAATAAACAGGCTGTTTCTCATGGAAAACCCACTCCCTGATGGAGGGATGTTTCTGCTCATTCTGTTTCTACCAAATGAAAAAAAAACAGTTCATCACAGTTTAAAACACAGCTGGGGCATCTCGTTTCCATGACCACAGTTCTGGGGCAAGATCCACTGAATTGGTGTCAGAACAAAAACTGACCCACACTTCCACCCCAACCCCAGAGAGCAAGAGCACCAGGAACAGATGGAGAAACAGGGAAGAACACTGCAGTGCTTCTGAGAAATAAAGCAAGGACAGAAAGGCAGACGGGCATGCTGTGGAACCTTCTCCTTACCCAGCTGTGCTGCTGCCACTCACATAATGACACTGTAGAGCAAGTACTTTTAGCACCTTTTTTGTGTACCACGTTCCAGGAACCCTTCACCTGGAGGTGCAGCTGCTGAGGTGGAGACTCGTGACCTGGACCCCATGGCTTTGGGGCAGAGGCTCTGCTGGGGAGGAGAGGAGACCAGGGGTAGCACTGGGAAATGTGTCTGCACTGCAGGGGATGTGAGAGAAGTTCCTAAATCCTGTCCCCAGCATTTCTGGTAGCAGTTAACTCTTCCTGCCCATGTCTGTGCTGCCTGCAGCTGTGTCTCTGTCCCTGGATCTGCTCCCTGTCAGTGTCACAGACCCCGTCCCACCCGCTGTGTGCTCAGCTCTGTCCTGCTCACACCTCCTGGCACTGCCCAGGGGCAGCTCTGTGTGTGCATGGGCTCAGGAGCAGCTCAGACAAGTCCTAACGAGAACTGGGGTCTCAGTGTCTTCTCCAAAGAGAGAAATAAATCCCCATCTCCCACTGCACACCCAGACAACCAAGACCGGAAAACTTCCCTTTCAGCTATTCCTGTCTCGATTTCATTGTTCAGAAGGACCCTCTGCCATGTCTGTGGGGTTGATCTGGAGCTCTGAGCAGCACTGACCCACTCAGCACCCTTCAACCCCACAAGCTCCCTGCCTGCCCTGCCGGGGGTCGCTCCTTCCACCCACAGCTGCTGCCATGGGATCTCCCCGGGCAGGCTGAGCACTGACCCTGGCAGGCGGCAGAGTCCCTGCCCCAGCACAGCCCTGGGGTGCAGGGACCCTGCTTTGCAGGACAGCCCTGGGCACCCCTGGGTGCTCACCCGGCTTCACAGCTGTTCAACACTGCCTGACAAGAGCCCCCTCCTTACAGATCCCACCAGCTGTGCCTGTGTCAGTTTTAGGAGATGCCTCCAGGAGCTACAGCTGCATTACCCTGCACCCAGAGACTTACCATGGCAAGGACTGCAAAGGTTCCTCCTCCAGTGAGCTCTCAGTCATCCTCCCAGTCCTGACCACCTTTAATCTCTCTCTGCCTTGTTCGTCTCCCTGAGATTCCCAGGCAGAGCCCTCAGCCCTGCTGCGCTGTGCAGAGGAGCTGCTCCTGGGCAGAGCTGTCTCTCTGCAGCGCTGCCGCTTGCCAGGAGCTCCCTCTGTCCCAGGAACCCAGCCCAGCTCAGCAGCACAGGAGCAGCCCAAGGCACTTTAATGACCCCTCTAGTGGGTTTGGTGCTGAGTCCATGGACCTCAGGCCCTGGAGGAAGATGATGAAACCCCTCAAGAAGTCAAAATCATATCTAAGCTTCAAAGTTACTAGTAGTGTTAATGGGTCCCACTGAGGGACACAACTGAGAAAGCATCCCCAGGGTCAGTTACAGAAGAAAACTGGAAGCAGTGATAACAGATCAGGAAGAGCAAAGTAAAGATGGCTCTGATGCTGAGTAAACCTGGATGTGTTTCATTAATCAAAGGGCCAAGCCCTGACTTCATACCATGCGAAGTCAGATCCTGTCCCTCCCACGTTGCCCAGGGCCCTTCCTGGACAGTGTGATGTGGGGCTGTGCAAGGCCAAGGGCAGGACTATGGTCCCACACCTCCCAGGTTCCTGGCTGGGGCCAAGGAGGCCATGAGGCCCCTGTGCTGGAAGGACAAGGTGTCTCCTCACAGGCATCAGAGGTGCAGACAACAGCCATAGCCAAGGGGAGAAGGAGCTCATGTCTGGTGGGGGCTTTCAGCCTCTTTACATCCCTTGATCATCTCCACCACAGCTTGTCCTGTGCTGTGGCATCCCCTGCACCTCTTTCCCTGCAGGCTGCAGACATCCCCCCTGCTGCCCCACCTTGCTCTTGTCTGAGCATCTTCCTTCCTTTGCTGAGATCTCTGCATTCTCCCCAGCTGTTCCTTGAAGCACAAAGCCTTGGGCTGATGCAGACTCCCTCTGCTGACCTGCTCCACCACAGCACTGCCCTTCCAGTCACATTCCTTGCTGCTCATGTCCAGCCTGGACCTCCCCAGCTGCACTTTGGGCCATTATTTCTTTCTCAAGTACTTTCCCACTATGAAGAAAACCTCCACCACCTCTGAAACCACCCTTCAAGCACTCTCAGGCTACTCCTGCACTGCTGCAGCCTCCCCAGCGCTGCTGGGCCAAAGCAGCCCAGGTCCCTCAGCATCCCACACCATGTGCACAAGGTGCTGAACCTGCCTTGACAGAGCCCTGCACTCTCCAGTTCCTCCCTGCTTCTCCAAACTGGGAAGCTGCACACTGGCACACCCCTGTGTGTGTGGGGTCACACCAGTGCTGAACCGAATGGGATGAGAACTGCAGGTGTCTGGGTCCCCACGCTCCTCCTCATGCAGCCCCGTGTGCAGCTGCCTTGTTCATGGTGAGCATGCACCACGGGCTTGTGTGGGCATCCTGTAGTGCCCAGGCCCTTCTCCTCAGGGTCAGTGCTCAGCGTGTTAGGTCTTGCTCTGTCCTGATGCAGGACGTTGTTTTCCTGCCCTGATAAAAAAATGGACAGTTAATCTTCTGAAACTTCAGAGTTTTCTAATGGTAGAATCCCAAATTTTCTCAATGTCTGGACTCTCCCTTATCTGTTGCAGCCGCAGACCCCTACACTTGTGACCAGCACAGAGACCACTCGCCTTGGGAGTCCCTCGTGCCACAATATATAAGGGGCACCAACCTCCAGGACTCTCAGAGCTTTCTGAGGGGCAACCCCAAAAGTTTTCCCAGGTCTGGACTCTCCCTTGACTGAAGCTCCTTTTGATCAGCTGTTAATGTTTGCATGTAGATGGCTTATCCAGATGAGGATGTATGTCCCAACATAACAGCATGAGGAGTTAGGGGACAGTATAAATACCATATCTCGGAGATACTGTGGGGTCTTGGGGGTCTGATACTCATAATGCCTGAGGTGTGGATTTTCTGAAGTTTCCCTTTGTGCAGTAGGAATGTGTGGAGCTCGGCCTGGGGACAGACAATGTCAGCTGAAGGTTGAGGAGTCAGCATGAGAGGGCAGAACAACCTGGGCAATGCTGTGGTTAATGGACATCACTGGCTCACTGATCGGGCAGAGGAATTAGATGAGGCCTCCTTCAGACAAATAAAAGAAGCTTCATGTTTTCAGGGCCGTGTCCTTGTGGCAGATCTGAGATATCCTAATATCTCCAAGAAACCAGCCATCTGAGATGGTTTTGAGGTCATTGACAACATCTTCCTGACACGGGGGACTGAGGAGTCAGTGGGGTGAGGTGCCCTATGGGGGTTCACACTTACAAACCAGAAAGAGTTGGTCAGGATGGAACAGTCAGGGATGGGAAAGTGGAGCTGAGGCTCCTGGGAGATGATAACAAGGCAAAGAGCAGGATTTCAGGAGAGCAAGCTTTGGCCTGCTGAGGGACCTGCTTGGGTCCTATGGGATATGACCTTGGTGTCTGCAGTGCTTTTCTCTCACCCTTCCTCCCTCCTCTCTCCCACCTGCTGTTGTGCAGTGTTTTTTACCCTTTCTCAAATACAATATCCCAGAGGTGCTGCCAGCATTACTGAGTGGCTCAGATTTCGCAAGGAGTGGGTCCATCTTGGAGCCAACTGAAATTGGCTCTGTGTGACATTGCTCAGTCTCCTGTTGTCTTCTCGGAGAGGTGACAACTGTAGCACAGAGACACCCACCCCCAGTTCCAAGACTTTGCCATAAACCCAGCACAGGGTGACAGTGCGTTGGATGTTACAAAGTTATTGATCGTGAAGAAGATCTTCTTTCAGCAATGCATTAAAGTCTCCAGGTTCCTATGGGGAACTGTAATTGCCATGACAGTCACTGGCTGCAGGTGCCAACAGTCCAAAGGATCTTGGGCAAAATGCTTCAGAGAGCTGCCTGATGGGCCAACAAGGGTGATGCTCACCTGGATCTGGTACCAACGAAGAAGGAAGAGATGGTGAGGGATGTGAACATGAGTGTCCACCTTGGCTGTTGTGACCAGGACACAGTGGGGTCCCAGGCACCAGAGGGGAGGGAGGAAGGCCAGCAGCAGAGCACAGGCTGGTGGGCTCCAGAGGAGAAGACTTTTACATACTGGGGGATGGCAGGTAGAGGTGGTGATGTGGTAAAGTCATGGAGGGTGAAGGAGCTCAGGAAATCTGATCAGCCTTATAGGACAGGCTGCTCCAAGCACAAGAACGATCCCTCCGAGTACCCATAAAAAGAAGCATTTATCTTGTGAGGCTGCTCCTCTGAACTGATGGAACTCCAGGGCACAAAGGCAGCGCACAGGAGGTGGAAGCAGGGGAAGCTACAAAGGAGGAGTTTAGAAACCTTGGCCACGGAAGCAGAGATGATTCCAAAGTTCCCCTGGACTTGATACCTAAAGGGGAGGCTGAGGGCAGCAAGATGAGCTGATACAGCTTCCTTACAAAAAAAAAAAAAGGAATAGACAGGGAGAACATGGGCTTGCTGCTGAACTTTATAGGGGCAGAATCAGACAGGACTGAGGTTCTTCATGGCTTCTTTGCCTCCATCTTCACCAGCAAGGTCTCCTGGGACTTTGTTCCTGATGGCAGGAGTCTGGAGAATACCCAGGAGTGGATGGGGCTTAAGTCAGGGGTGACCTGAGCAAACTCAGACACCATTACAGAACAGGAGATGGGTCACTTGAACAGCTCCCTGAACACAAGTATCACTGTGCTGTGGCATCTGAGATTCCCAGGAACACCCACCTCTTGGTACAGAGGAGTGTGATTCCTCTTGAGGTGTCCTGGGCTATCTCTTCACTGACGTGGTGATTTAGGCACCCAATTTTCTGACATATTGAGTCTTCTCAGGTTACCTTCCACATCGATATGAAGTGGTGGAGGCTGCTGATACCACCTGTTCTGGAAAGGGAGAGAAGGGCGAGCAGGGAAGGAAATAGAAGAAAGTTGGCTTTGTTGCTATTTATTATGGAAATGCTCACTGTTTGGCTACAATTCTGAAATCTCTGAAATCATCCACACCAGACTTGAAGCCTTTAGGAAAGTGCTGCAGAGAGCATTGTCTTGAAAGGGCATTTTGGATGTTACTGAGCCCTCTGCTGCCACGATCCTGAACTGCAGGTACTGAAAGAATGAACAAACCTGTCATGACCTGAAGGGCAGAAACAAACCCCAAGTTTCTGAGGGTGTTTGGGACCCCACGAAGGACCATTGCTGACACAAGCAGTCTGTGTCCCTGGAGACAATGGTCAGCGGTGGTAAAGGCGATGTGGAGGTGGCTCTGGTGCCATGTCAGCCCTTGACATTTGTTCATCATCAGAATGGCCAAGCCCTGACCCCAGGACCAGACAAAGGAGAGCCTTTCAGTCAAATGTTTCTCAGGCTCTGCCTGTGGTCACTGTGAGTGTTTTGTGTTTTGGGGGTGGGTTTGGTGCCAAGTGCTGTTGCTTTAACCACAAGGCTCTGGTTTTCTGAGGACTTGGCAACCTGTGAGGTCCCCCAAACCCATTCAACTTCTTTCATACACCTGGCAATGGTCACCAATCACCTGAGCTGTCCCAGTCCCAAACTTGCTTGAATCCTCTATTTGGATCCATACCCATCACTCCAGGAGGTCCATGCATCCACCAGGTTCATGGATGATTCCTGAGGTCCATCCAAGTGTGTGCAGTGTAAGAGAGGAGCAGAGCAGGGTCAGCTCATGGGCCATGACTGAGCACAAACACCCCAGCAGCAGCCATTCCCCATCTCCTAGGCACAGCCATGCCCCCAGGATGGAAATGGCACTGCCATATATCCTTAGTCCAAAAAAGCCTGCCTTCTTTCCAAAATCAACAACAATCTTTCTACCATTCCTCTTTGACCCCCAGATATTCAGCCACACTCCACTTGTCGCTCAAACATGGTTGTAAGGATTTGCTGAAGTCATCAACCGTCACCCTTTTCTACCCCACATCTCCTGACCCTCTCCCACACCACACATGGCCGGTCACTGCTGCTCAGGGCCTCGCGCTCTACAGAAGAGGCCTTGAGCTTCTTGGCTCTTCCTGGTGCTTGTTATAATCTTCCTCACTCCCTCCAGATCTCATGGTGAGATTTCTTGTTCATGACAGGGCCTTTGTAACCAACTCTTATGAAATGGTTGTCCTTCTGTGATCATCTGTGCAGAAGAAGTGATCACAGAAAAGCACCAAATATGTCAAATCTGATGCTGAGTGAAATGCAATAAAACCTTGTTGAGCCAGCCCCGTAGCTGTGTCTTTCCAGCAAGGAGTTTCTCCTGAGAAAGGGATCCAACCTCTGCCACTCTCTGCAGAGGCACATGAGCAGCGTCCATGCACCTGGGGACACAAAGGGTGACTTTTGCAAGATCACCCTCTATTTGGACCATTTAGATCGGTACCTGTGGATGGGGTATCAAACCTTATAGTACAGTAAAGACTGGAGTTCTGAGCTCCCTTCAACTCCCTGTGTGACAGTCTATAAAATTAATTAACCCAGTGAAAAAGTTGGTTTTGATTCTCTTCACAGCCTGAAGCACCACATGGCTCAGGAGACAATCCAGGATACCCAACCAGCACTCATATGCTCTGCACTTAAATTTCAGGTGTTCCCTGGAATCTCAGCAGACACGTCACGCTGATATCTGGGTTCAAGGAGCTGGTCAAGAGCCTCGTCTGCATTTCTGTAACGGTGGCTTTGCTGCCTGGCTGATGTGCAGACTCTGTACATGGATGCTGACACCTCTTGAACAACCTGCTCTGAAAGGATGAACAAGGTGGTGTTTTCTTTCTGGAAGGGTATTAGGACAGCAAACAAGAGGAAGCTGGATTGGAGGAAATGAAAAAGGATACAAACGTTGTGATCAGGGTTGTTTATGGTTACTTGTAAAGCAGCCTTGCGCCTCATGCGAATTATTTCTGTGATCAGAGGGAACCTGAGAGCTTTCTCCAAATCAGAAACATGAAGGGGAAGGAAGGAAGGAAGGACAGTGTCATTCAGTCTCTAAGGCACCTCAAGAGGTGTCTTGACCAGCCTCCTCCTAAAAGCAGGGTCAGACCAGATCAGTGAGGGGTCTATACAAACACATTGTGGTAACTTTTTGAGGTAGAGTGGATGGACACTGCTGGGAAACAACTTCCAGTGCTTGGCTGTCCTCAGGAATGGAAAGTTTTTCCCTTTATCTACTGTCCTTCTAAGCCAAACCATCCAGATTGCCTTTTACCCATCTACTTGCACACTGACACAGACCATAATATCCTACCTTGGACACAAGCACATTGTGGGGGATGATGCTGAATGCCTTGCTGACTTCCAGGCAATAGACCACCCCTGCTCTGCCCACATGCAAACTCTGTCCTTTCCTCACAGAAAGCAAAGAGGATGGACAGGCAGAACCTGCCCTGGGTAAACCCCATCACCTTCTCTTCCAGTCATCCAGAAATGGGGTCCCAGTGGACATGTTCTGGGGCACAGCCCTTAGTTCCCCTGCTCACCCATTGGCCATTCTGAAAAGTGCACACACTGTGTGAGAGCTGCCAGTGGTCAGGGAGTCCCCCCAGTCTCCATGAGCTTTCCAAGATGGTGGAGAGTGGCCTCCCTGTGACATCGTCCTGCTGTCTCAGCTCCTGGGATGCTGCCCCTGCTGTCCCATAGACTGGAAAGGGTTGTGTTAGTTCCAGTGATCCCTGACTTGATCCCCATCCTCAGCTGATTGTTCTCCAGATTCCTGTCTCCAGTCACACAGTCCTGGGACACATGCGGGTGAAGATGGAGGACAAGAAGACACAGGGATTCTCACCTCTTTCCCTTATTAAATTCATCAATGGCCACGCAGTGTCTTTGTTTCTCCTTTAACTGTTCCTGCAGTAGTAACAGCTCATTATAGGCCCTTGAATTGCCTTAGATGTCTAGACTGAGTTCTGACCTGGACTGTTTTTGTGCTTGGAGGCTGCTGTCCTTGCAGACCAGATGAACTCACTTCTGCCACCCTGCCTGGCAGTTCATTCCACCCGTGTCACAGCTCTGTCTGCAGCACTGACAGCTCCAGCTCCCCCAGTCAGGTTCCCATCTGAGGCCATTGCCTCACATCTGGGCTGAATCACCCCAGCTGTGGCACCAGCCCAGCTCTGACCTGCCACACGAAACCTGGTACCAAGTGTCCAAGAGCCCATGTGTGCAAAGGCTTTGCTTCAGAGCACAGATATGACATGGTCAAAGACTAATGAATGTCCCTTTGCACCTAAGAGTATAAAAGCAGAACAAAATGCCTAAGTTAATTCAACTGAAGATATTTCTCCCCCAGTTTGCAGAAATTTGCTGTGGCATTCCTCATGCCCTATGTAAGGATGGGAAAAGAAAATATGATTCTCATAGTGATTTATTTTTTTAAAACTAAATGTACAGTGCTGGAAAGAAGTGTCTCTGAAGAGGAGAGAGAATCAACATCACTGATTACTTCAACTTTGAAGTTGTGTCCCTGGAGCCCCAGGGGCATGTGGAGGGAGCCCAGAGGAGACAGAGAAAGGGACATGATGGGCTGCTCCTGTGCTGCTGAGCTGGGCTGGGCTCCTGGGACAGAGGGAGCTCATGGAAGCGGCAGCGCTGCAGAGAGACAGCTCTGCCCAGGAGCAGCTCCTCTGCACAGCGCAGCAGGGCTGAGAGCTCTACCTGGAGATGCTGACAGGAGAGCAACCAGGCAGAGAGAGATTAAAGGCAATGTGGGGTGGTAGGTTGCTGAGGATTCAATGAGACAAATCTTCACAGTTCTAACATGGTAAGTGTCTGGCTGTAGGACAATGCAGCTCCATTTCCTGGAGGGAGACCCTAACCTGGTACATCCCACAATTTACAGAATCTGCCAGGTGTCTCTCACAGTATCTCTGTTGTAGAGGAGAAGAACACACTCCAGAGAAGGGCTCCCCTGCTGCACTGTCAGAGAGAAAGGGAATGACGACAACTTCTTCTGAGAGTGAGTGCAGGGCGAGCACTCAGGGGTGCCCAGGGCTGTCCTGCAGAGCAGGGTCCCGGCAGCCCAGGGTTGTACTGGGGCAGGGACTCTGCCGCCTGCCAGGGTCAGTGCTCAGCCTGCCCGGGGAGATCCCCATGGTGCTGTGGGGAGAAGTGTGGGTGGAACGAGTGATCCCCAAAATGCCAGGGTCCTTCTGCTGTGGAGAGGGTGCTGTGTGGGTCAGGGCTGCTCACAGCTCCTGATCGCTCCCAGAATATTTACAACAAGAGGTTTCAAGAAGAAAATCAAGACAAGGAACTTTCCTGAGTCTTTGTTTTCAGTCTCCCGCTCTTGGGGAATGGGTGGGAATAGATGCAAAATGAGTTCTACATCTTAAAAAAATATTTGCATACTGCAACTGTATAATCAGTAGGTCTTCAAGAGAATCCCGATACGCCTTTAGCCACACCTCTGCCTATGCAGCAACAGCATCACTTTTGCTGGACACATTACACTTAATCTAACCCGTCGTGTTTTCCAACCTGCGTACAGGAAGATGCCCCCAGGCAGTGCCCTGTGAACAGGCAGGATCTGTAGGGCCAGGGGGAGGCCACAGAGGGTGGGATGGGGTCTGTGAGCACTGACAGGGAAGAGACATGGACAGGGAAACACCTCCCAGGGGGAGAATCTCTGGGCAGCAGGGAAATGATCAGAAATGGGAGGAAACTAAACCCGGAATTGCTATGGGAGGGAAAACAGAGAAAAGTCCCTATGATCCCCTGCAGTGCAGATCCCTCCTGTGAGCAGCCCCCTGGCCTCCTGTCCCACCCAGCAAAGCCTCTGTCCTCAGGGCCTGGGGCTCCAAGGTGTGAAGCAGCTCCTGTGCAACCAGAGCTCCAGTTCCTCTGCAGAGCACAGGGGCTGAGAGCAGCTGCCCGGCAATGTTGGTGTCTGCGAGGTGGCTGCACAGCTGGGGAAGGGTGACGCTGTCTGAGTGCCCGGCTGCCTCTGCCCTGGCCTCTTTCACACCCACCCTCACCGCATTGTCCTTCTTGCTCCCCTGCTCTGGGTCACTGCTGTTGGGATCTTGTTCTTGCTCTCAGGCTCTCTGGGGATGGCAGTTTCAGCTGCAGAGTCACAGCCTGACCTTGTGGGTCCTTTCCTGCAGGTGTGTCCATGGGAACACGTGTCCCAGCTTTGCTCTTACCTGTGGGGTGTGGGCAATGCAGCCTGTGGGGCTGGGGAATGAGTTGAGTCTCCCTGAATCAAATGACATCATTAGGACCCTTGTCTGTTTTGTTGAGGTTTCCTTCCAGAAGTGAAGTTCCATCCAGGATGGAAACCTGTCCTACAGCATCTGTGTGTTATCTGAAAGCCCCTCAGAGAAGTGCAGAGATGCTGCAACCAAGAAAATGCTTTTTAGGAAAGGATGAGACTTGTTTTGGTTCCATCCGACAAAGCTGAACCCCAGGACTGTCCCCTGCCCCCCGTTCCCATGTCCCCTGCTGCAGAGCAGGGCTGACTCCTCGGCAGCCAGCGGGTACAGGCCCTGCTCCTCATGGCACCTCCAGCCAGCACCACCCAGGGCTCAGACACAGAGTTGGAGGAAGGTCTGGGAAAGAACAAGGGGGTGTAGATGAGGGGGAGGGTATATGAGAAATAGCTTTGATTTTGCTCAGAGAAGTCTCCCCTAACTTGTCACTGCCTTTTCTTCTTTGGTCAGTGTCCTATGTCGAGAGGCAGCAAATGTCCAACAGCAGTTCCTCCCAGTTCCTCCTCCTGCCGTTCGCAGACACACGGGAGCTGCAGCTCTTGCACTTCTGTCTCTTCCTGGGCATCTACCTGGCTGCCCTCCTGGGCAACGGCCTCATCATCACCACCATAGCCTGGGACCAGCACCTCCACACCCCCATGTACTTCTTCCTGCTCATCCTCGCCCTCCTGGACCTTGGCTTCATCTCCACCACTGTCCCCAAGTCCATGGCCATTTCCCTCTGCGACACCAGGGCCATCTCCTACACAGGATGTGCTGCACAGGTCTTTTTTTTCTTTTTCTATGCTACAGGAGAATGTTCTCTCCTCACCATCATGTCCTATGACTGCTACATTGCCATCTGCAAACCCCTGCACTACGGGACCCTCCTGGGCAGCAGAGCTTGTGTTCACATGGCAGCAGCTGCCTGGGCCACTGGGTTTCTCAATGCTCTGCTGCACACGGCCAATACATTTTCACTGCCCCTGTGCAAGGGCAATGCCCTGGGCCAGTTCTTCTGTGAAATCCCCCAGATCCTCAAGTTTTCCTGCTCACACTCCTACCTCAGGGAAACTGGGCTTCTTGTGGTTAGTGTCTGGTTAGGATTTGGGTGTTTTGTGTTCATCGTGGTGTCCTATGTGCAGATCTTCAGGGCCATGCTGAGGATCCCCTCTGAGCAGGGACGGCACAAAGCCTTTTCCACCTGCCTCCCTCACCTGGCCGTGGTCTCCCTGTTTGTCAGCACTGGCATATTTGCTCACCTGAAGCCCCCCTCTGTCTCCTCCTCATCCACGGACCTGGTGGTGTCTTTTCTGTACTCAGTGTTAACTCCAGCAGTGAACCCGCTCATCTACAGCATGAGGAACCAGGAGCTCAAAGGTGCCCTGTGCAAACTCATATATAAGTGTTTTCTGGAGCAATAAACTGCCCATCTGCTTCTGCATAGGAGTTTTAAAGTAACTTATTACAGGCTCAGCCTGTCATCTGCATTTTCTGTTTTGGTGCGTTGGTTTTGTATTGTTATAATGTTTTCATCCCCTTTCCAATTCTCTGTCTGCTTTGATTTTATAACCACTGGCTGTATAAATGAGGAGCCATGCTCTCCTTTTGTTTAAACAAAATAAAGTTTCTTATAGTGACTTGTTTTTCACTGTGTCCCTCCTGCAGGGCTATTTTGGAGCTGCAGGGACAGTTCCTGTGTGCATGGGTAGAAGGGAAAAGAGTTCAGCATGGCAGCACTGCCACAGAGCACCAGTGCTTGCTCTTCCTGAGCTGTTCTGGTTCCACTCCCACACTCTCCTTCTCATCCCTTGTGTTGGTGCAAGCCCTGAGTGCTCTGGCAGCTTGGTCCCCATCCTGCTGTGTGTCAGTGCTGTGAGCGCAGGCAGGGACAGGCAATGGGCACTGCTGTCACAGAGCTGGGCTCACAACAGCCTTTCCAGATAGAAAGGTGATCTCCTCGGGGCAGGGCCTGAAGGTTTAGGTCTTCTTATAAACCTTCTCTCAAGAACATGTCCACAAAAGTGGCCACAGATGCACACCCCAGGGCACAGCTGAACAGTGTGTATGTGCAGGGCTGGCACTCAGCAGTGTCCTCTCACAGCCAGGCCTCCTGCCAGAGACCTGCAGGACCAGCAGAGCAGGGGCTGGGCTGTGCCCCTGTGCACTGGACTCCCAGGGCAATTGTCATGGGCTGGCCCCTCACAACCACCATTTCCAGCACTGGCCTCTCACCCCAGCTCAGAGTTCTGTGTCCCTCCATGGAATTACACTGAATGAATAGGTCAGAGGTCCATGTTTGCATTGTACAGATGAGATCTGAGCATGCACATCATGTACGTGAGGCGATATGAACCCAAGTCAGTACAAACACCATCAACTATTCCTTGTGGTTCCATGAAGGCCTGTGAGACAGATTTTATTGAAGTCAACATCATGTTGAGACTAATATGCCATAGGAAACCACCAGAATGCAGCACATGGATGTGCTTCCTTGAGCCAATGTCCATTCCTGATGATGAGGGGCATCAAAGATAAATGTAGAACATGGTGACACACCATAGGGCTGAGGTGCCTCCCATCCTTTGGGAATAGGAACAGGAGCGCAGAGGGACACTGTGACTCCTGCCTTTGTGCGTAAAAGGGAAAGTGTCTGTCCCTGAATATCTCAATGTGTTTTAAGAATCCATGAGGCCAGCTCAGATGTGGACACCTGACAGAACCCTGATATTTCTGTGTGTGACTCCAGGGACAAACCCCAGTGGCACAGTGAGATTCATCTCAACTGCCTTGGACAGGCTCATTGCAAGTGTCCCTGATTGCTGTATCACCTTTGCCATCTTCATGCCATGCTGTTCTACACAGTCCTACACCTGCCCCTCTTTCTCTCTGGGAAATTCTGGATTGTGTTCTCAAAAGTACAAAAATAATCAGAGAGGATCAGAGGTCCCTCAGAAAATCAGATGTCAAACCCATCTTCAGGAATGGCAGGAAGGAGAACTGGGAGAATGACAGGCTGCTCAGCCTACGTCTGTCGCTGGGACGGTGACGAGTCGCATTCTCCTGCAGCCATCACCAGGCAGTTGTAGGACAAGGAAGGGATTGCTGAACCCAGATGGGCAGGGGAAAGAAAGGCACGTTGTGTACATGGAGTTTTGCAAGGCCCCAGACATGGTCTCCTGTGGTGGCCTTAGAGCAGCTTGGGAAGATCTGGGATAAAGATGTGGATGTTGTGATGGGTGGGAAGTTGGCTGGATGACCAAGCCCAAATATCATCAGTGGTACAAAGTCCTGTGTTTAGTCGGTTTCCAGCGGCATCCCTCAGTGATGAGTACTGGGGCCAACACTGTTGAATGTCTTTGTTCTGCCACTTCATCGTGTCATGGAGCACAGTTTCAGCTCCTTTGTGGATGATGCAAAACTGGGCAGAGGCCTAAAACAACCTCACCTGGTGGACCCTGCCTTGAGCAGGAGAGTGAGACAAGATGATGTTCAGGGCTCTCTTCAAACCTGAGTTATTCTATAGTTCAATAAATCTTTACCTTGGAGAGGCATTTGAAGACAGAATATGTAGTCCTTACCAGTTAAAAGAATGAACCCTGCCTGCAATTGCTAACCTAAAATACGTAAATCCTCTCAGTTTTGGTCAGTCTGCTCCTCTAACAAATGTAAAAGTGACTTTTAAAACACCTAATCAGAACCTGCAAAGAGTACTGTCTACTCTGGAGCCTGCACAATTAGTTGAGTCTTGTTTCAACATCTGTCTCAAGACTGTTACATAAAGGGTCCTTTAGCTGAACTTTGTTCCTTATATGCTCCTTATAATAGTAAAATACACATCCCTAGGATGGGAGCCCCAGGCTCAGCTTGGGACCCTTCCTCAACAAGCATGTGTGGTGATAAAATTATTATGTAACCAGTATGTCAATGTGTAAACACTTGGCTCTTTAGGACTGCTGGGAGGGTCTGAATGAAGGGATAATATTTGTATATAATAGATGTTCGTTCTCTATCTGTTGTGCTGTCTTTATTCCAGCATCCAGACTTGCAGAACTCTGTAATAAACAATATCTCATTTCTGGGTGTGGGATTGGCTTTGCACTTTGGGTAGAGAATTCACAAGTAGCAACCCGGAAAAAGGAAAATAACCAAAAAGTAAGAGAAGCATGGGAGGACATAGAGAAGCTGTCAACATTTCACCTTGCTGTAAAGAATGCTTCTCCTCTCAGATCTTTAGTAGGAAATAGATTTGATCAATTTGATAAAACAAGCATACTTTTATCTAGTCAGGCCATGAGTTATAAGGAGGGTGATGGATGGGTATGGGATTATGAGGTCACTTGTGTCTCCGACACTCATAACTGAGTTGGAGGACTTTGACTGTGAAGGGGACAGTGAGATCAGTTCTGTCCCTGGAGGTGACAGCGCAGCAACAGGAATAGAGCTGGGAAGGTATCTCTGCCTGAGTACACACAGGTCCTACCCAGGAAGAGCCCTTGGAGACGGGTTGTCATGCCCATCCCACCTGAGAACATGACGGGACAGCAGCAGGGACACGGTCGTGTCTATGAGAGAAGCTGAAAGGCCAGCAGCAATCCTGGGATTTAAAAGATCATGGTGAGGTTACTTGTCTTGCATCAAGTAAAAGACCTCAAGGAGCCTAATGGGTTGGGTTCCCTGCATGAAGGGAAGCTTATGAGATGGTCGAGCTTTCCTTGATAAAAGGAAAAAGCAGAAGATGGGAAATAAAAGTCAGAAAGTGCAACTTGGAAGGTGAGGACTGGGTATCAGGAGGAAGGCCAGTGCTACGGTGCAAAAGGTCACCCAGAGGGAGCTGGATCAGCCCATGGTTTGTGTTCCAAAGAGCAGCCAGTGAGGGTGGAGACACAGCAGTGAAGGTGCAGAAATGCTGGGGTGAGAGCAGGTGGGGAAGCCAGATGGGTGTTTTCTGTCTGCAGGGAAAGAGCCTGGAGGTCATGGCTTCTCCTTTCTGCGTCAGAAAGCAAACCAGGGGGTTTCTCAGCATCAGAGCCGAAGAGAAGACTAAAAGGTGACCTCATGGTGGCTACAGCTTCCTCACGAGGTGAGAAGAAAGGGAAGGTACTGATCTCTTCACTCAGGGGACCAACGACAGAACCCAAGGGAAAGGAAGAGAGACGTGCCAGGGGAGGGTCAGTTGTACATGAGGAAAAGGTTCTTCACCCAGAGGTGCTGGACACTGAACAGGCTCCCAGGGAGGTGTCACGGCCCCAACCTGACAGTGTTCAAGAAGACACTGGACAATGTCCTCAGACACACGGTGTGACCTGACGGGTGTCCTGTGCAGGGAGAGGAGTTGAACTCCATAATCCTGGTGGGTCCCTTCGTGGGGTCCCAAACACCCTATTGGGTTTTGCTTCTGCCTTTCACTTCATTAGGGGTTTGTTCATTGTTTCAGTAGCTGCAGTTCAGGCAGCAGAGGGCTCATTAACATCAAAAATGCTCTTACAAGCCAAGGCTCTGTGCAGCATTTTCCTAGAGGCTTCGAGTCTGGTGTGGATGATTAGAGAGATTTCAGGAAGAGCCAAACAGAGAGCATTTCCATAATAAAGAGCAATAAAGCAGTATTTCTTCTATTTCCTTCCCCCCTCTCCCTCGGCCACATTTCCGGAAGAGTTGGTATCAGCAATCTCCAATTTTTATTGATCTGGAGCATTTACTGATGAAGACAAAACAATATGACTGTAAGGTGAGTACCTGATGCAGTACTTGAGACAGGAGACAGGCCAGAACAGCTCAAGAGGAATCATACTCCTCTGGACCAAGAGGTGGTTGTACCTGGGAATTTCAGGTGCCATAACACAGCGATATTTGTGTTCAGGGAGCTGGTCAAATGACCCATCTCCTGTTCTACAATGGTGTCTGAGTAACCCCTTACTTGAACCCCATTCACTGCTGGGTGTTCTCCACAATCCCGCCTTCAGGAACAAAGTCGCAGGAGACCTAGCTGCTGAAGATGGAGACAAAGAAGCCATGAAGAACCTCAGTCCTGTCTGATTCTACTCATATGAAGTTCAGCAGCAGGCCCATGATCGCCCTGTCTATTCTTTTTTTGATTTTTTGTAAGGAAGCTGTATCAGCTCATCTTGCTGCCCTCAGCCTCCCCTTTAGGCATCAGGTCCAGGGCAGCTCTGGAATCATCTCTGCATCCATGGCCAAGGTTTCTAAATTCCTCCTTTGCAGCTTCCCCTGCTTCCACCTCCTGTGTGCTGCCTTTGTGCTCTGCAACTCCATCAGTTCAGAGGATCAGCCTCACAAGATAAATGCTTCTTTTCATGGGTACTCGGAGGGATCATTCTTGTGCTTGGAGCAGCCTGTCCTATAAGACTGATCAGATTTCCTGAGCTCCTTCACCCTCCATGACTTTACCACATCACCACCTCTACCTGCCATCCCCTAGTATGTCAAAGTCTTCTCCTCTGGAGCCCACCAGCCTGTGCTCTGCTGCTGGCCTTCACCCTCCCCTCTGGTACCTGAGACCCCACTGCTTCCTGGCCACAACAGCCCAGGTGGACACTGATGTTCACATCCCTCACCAGCTCTTCCTTCTTCGTTGGTACCAGATCCAGGTGAGCATCACCCTTGATGGCCCATCAGGTAGCTCTCTTAAGCATGTGGCCCAAGATCCTTTGGAATGTTGGCACCTGCAGCTTTGCCTGGCCACTGACTGTCACGGCAATTACAGTGCCCCATAGGAACCTGCTCATTGACTGGAGACTTTCATGCCTTGCTGAAAGAAGATCTTTACAATTTCTTCTTCACGATCAATTATTTTGTAACATCGAACGCACTGTCACCCTGTGCTGGGTTTATGGCAAAGTCTTGGAACGGGGGGTGGGTGTGGTTCTGCTACAGTTGTCACCTCTCTGAGAAGACAACAGGAGTTTGACCAACATCAGACAGAGCCGATTTCAGTTGGCTCCAAGATGGACCCACTCCTTGCCAAATCTGAGCCACTCAGTGATGCTGGCAGCACCCCTGTGATATTGTATTTGAGAAAGGGTAAAAAATGCTGCACAACAGCAGGTGGGAGAGAGGAGGGAGGAGATGTGAGAGAAAAGCACTGCAGACACCAAGGTCATATCCCATAGGACCCAAGCAGGTCCCTCAGCAGGTCAAAGCTTGCTCTCCTGAAATCCTGCTCCTTGCCTTGTTATCATCTCCCAGGAGCCTCAGCTCCACTTTCCCATCCCTGACTGTTCCATCCTGACCAACTCTTCCTGGTTTGTAAGTGTGAAGTCCCACAGGGCACCTCACCTCACTGACTCCTCAGTCACCCGTGTTGGGAAGATGTTGTCAATGAACTCCAACCCCTCCTGGATGGTTGGTACCTTGCAGATACTGGGATGTCTAAGGTCTGTCATGAGGACAGGGCCCTGGAAACATGAGGCTTCTTTCGTTTGTTTGAAGGAGGCCTCATCTCATTCCTCTTCCTCATCAGAGATCCTCCAGCTGATGTCCAGTCACCACAACACTGCCTATGTTGTTCTGCCCTCTCATGCTGACTCCTCAACCTTCAGCTGACATTGTCTGTCCCCAGGCAGAGCTCCACGCATCTGGTATGTACCCATCAGATAACTCAATATTGAGAAGATGAAGTGACCAGTGCTGTATCAGGGTGGGACAATAACCCCATCCATCAGGACAGAGCAGGACCTGACACGCTGAGCAGTGACCCTGAGGAGAAGGGCCTGGGCACTCCAAGGTCCCCACACCAGCCCGTGGTGCACGCTCACCATGAACAAGGCAGCTGCACACGGGGCTGCATGAGGAGGAGCGTGTGGACCCAGACACCTGCAGTTCTCATCCCATTCGGTTCAGCACTGGTGTGACCCCACACACACGGGGGTGTGCCAGTGTGCGGCTTCCCAGTCTGGAGAAGCAGGGAGGAACTGGAGAGTGCAGGGCTCTGCCAAGGCAGGTTCAGGACCTTGTGCACATGGTGTGGGATGCTGAGGGACCTGGGCTGCTTTGGCCCAGCAGCGCTGGGGAGGCTGCAGCAGTGCAGGAGTAGCCTGAGAGTGCGTGAAGGGTGGTTTCAGAGATGGTGGAGGTTTCTTCATAGTGGGAAAGAGTTTGAGAAAGAAATAATGGCTGAAAGTGTACCTGGGGAGGTCCAGGCTGGACATGAGCAGCAAGGAATGTGACTGGAAGGGCAGTGCTGTGGTGGAGCAGGTCAGCAGAGGGAGTCTGCATCAGCCCAAGGCTTTGTGCTCAAAGGAAAAGCTGGGGAGGATGGAGAGATCTCAGCAAAGGAAGGAAGATGCTCAGACAAGAGCAAGGTGGGGCAGCAGGGGGGATGTCTGCAGCCTGCAGGGAAAGAGGTGCAGGGGATGCCACAGCACAGGACAGGCTGTGGTGGAGATGATCAAGGGATGTAAAGAGGCTGAAAGCCCCCACCAGACATGAGCTCCTTCTCCCCTTGGCTATGGCTGTTGTCTGCACCTCTGATGCCTGTGAGGAGACACCTTGTCCTTTCAGCACAGGGGCCTCATGGCCTCCTTGTCCCCAGCCAGGAACCTGGGAGGTCTGGGACCATAGTCCTGCCCTTGGCCTTGCACAGCCCCACATCACACTGTCCAGGAAGGGCCATGGGCAACGTGGGAGGGACAGGATCTGACTTCCCAGGGCTGGGGGTCAGGGCTTGGCCCTTTGGTTAATGAAACACATCCAGGTTTACTGATCATCAGAGACATCTTTACTTTGCTTTTCTGACCTCCAGGTTTCTTCTCTAACCGAACCTGGATATTGTTTCTCAGTAGGTTCCATCAGTGGGACCCATTAACAGCACAAGAAACTTCGGAGTTTGAATCTGACTTTGACTTCTTGAGACTTTTCTTCACCTTCCCCCCAGGGTGTGATGTCCATGGACTCAGCAACAAACCCACCAGAGGGGTCATTAAAGTGCCTTGGGCTGCTCCTGTGCTGCTGAGCTGGGCTGGGCTCCTGGGACAGAGGGAGCTCCTGGCAAGCGGCAGCGCTGCAGAGAGACAGCTCTGCCCAGGAGCAGCTCTGCACAGCGCAGCAGGGCTGAGGGCTCTGCCTGGGGAATCTCAGGAGACGAGCAAGGCAGAGAGAGATTAAAGGTGGTCAGGATCAGGAGGATGACTGAGAGCTCACTGGAGGAGAAACCTTTGCAGTCCTTGCCATGGTAAGTCTCTGGGTGCAGGGCAATGCAGCTGTAGCTCCTGGAGGCATCTCCTAAAACTGGTACAGGCACAGCTGGTGGGATCTGTAAGGAGGGGGCTCTTGTCAGGCAATGTTGAACAGCTGTGAAGCCGGGTGAGCACCCAGGGGTGCCCAGGGCTGTCCTGCAGAGCAGGGACCCTGCCCGGGGAGATCCCCCACTGTGATGTGAGGAGAAGCTGTGGGTGGAAGGAGCAATCCCTATCAGGGCAGGAAAGGTGCTTTGTGGGTAAGGACTGCTCACAGATCCAGCATTTTTCCAAGGCGATGCCTAAAGTACAAGATCAATGCAAGGATTACCAGACAGATAAGGAGCTTTCCTGAGCCTGTCTCTTTCTTTTCCTTTGCCAACTGGTGGGGGGTGCAGGAAGGATAAAATGAAAATGAGCTCTCATGCTTAAACAAGTCACTGAGACTCCTGAACTGCAACTCTGAGTGATCAGTACATCTGCCAGAAGGCTCATAACATCCCTTCACCACCCCTCTGCCTGTGCACAGCACCTGCATCACCTTTGCTGGACCCCTCAGCCTAGTCTGACCTGTCCTGTTTTCCAGCCTGCAAACAGGAAGATGCCCCCAGGCAGTGCCCTGTGAACAGGCAGGATCTGTAGGGCCAGGGGGAGGGCACAGAGGGTGGGATGGGGTCTGTGAGCACTGACAGGGAAGAGACATGGACAGGGAAACACCTCCCAGGGGGAGAATCTCCAGGCAGCAGGGAAATGATCAGAAATGAGAGGAAGCTAAACCTGGAATTGTTATGGGAGGGAGCACAGAGAAAAGTCCCTGTGATCCCCTGCAGTGCAGATCCCTCCTGTGAGCAGCCCCCTGGCCTCCTCTCCCACCCAGCAAAGCCTCTGCCCTCAGGGCCGGGGGCTCCAAGGCATGAAGCAGCTCCAGTGCAGCCAGAGCTCCAGTTCCTCTGCAGAGCACAGGGGCTGAGAGCAGCTGCCCGGCAATGTTGGTGTCTGGGAGGTGGCTGCACAGCTGGGGAAGGGTGACGCAGTCTGAGTGCCCGGCTGCCTCTGCCCTGGCCTCTCTCACACCCACCCTCACCATCTCTGTTCCTTATCATTGGGAAAGTAAGTCTTCACGGCCCTTCTGTGTTAGCAGAACCAGGACAGTCCCCACTGCAGAGCTGGGCTGATTTATCGAGAACCCATGGGCAGAGGCCCTGCTCTTGGTTGCACGTTTGGCCAGCACTAAGCAGGGCTCCAGGTACAGTGCTGGAGAAAGTTGTCCTAGAAAAAGAGTGTCTGTGTGTGACAGGGGAGGGTCCGTGGGAGTTGGTTTGACGTTTGTCAGAGAACTCTTCCCTGGCTTCTCACTGTGCTTTTTTCTCATGACAGTGTGGCATACTCAGGAAAAGCAGATGTCCAACATCAGCTGCATCACCCAGTTCCTCCTCCTGGCATTCACAGACACACGGGAGCTGCAGCTCTTGCACTTCTGTCTCTTCCTGGGCATCTACCTGGCTGCTCTCCTGGGCAACGGCCTCATCATCACCACCGTAGCCTGGGACCAGCACCTCCACAGCCCCATGCACTTCTTCCTGCTCAGCCTCGCCCTCCTTGACCTGGGCTCCATCTCCACCAGTCTCCCCAAGTCCATGGCCAATTCCCTCTGGGACACCAGGGTCATTTCTTATATGGGATGTGCTGCCCAACTGTTTTGCTTTGTCTTTTTCATTTCAGCAGAGTATTCTCTTCTCACCATCATGTCCTATGACCGCTACGTTGCCATCTGCAAACCCCTGCACTACGGGACCCTCCTGGGCAGCAGAGCTTGTGTCCACATGGCAGCAGCTGCCTGGGCCACTGGGTTTCTCACTGCTCTGCTGCACACGGCCAATACATTTTCACTGCCACTGTGCAAGGGCAATGCCCTGGGCCAGTTCTTCTGTGAAATCCCCCAGATCCTCAAGCTCTCCTGCTCACACTCCTACCTCGGAAATTGGGCTTCTCATATTTGGTGCGCTTTTTTTTGAGGGATGTTTTGTGTTCATTGTGCTGTCCTATGTGCAGATCTTCAGGGCCGTGCTGAGGATCCCCTCTGAGCAGGGACAGCACAAAGCCTTTTCCACCTGCCTCCCTCACCTGGCTGTGGTCTCCTTGTTTATCAGTACCGGCACGTTTACCTACCTGAAGTCCCGCTCCATCTCCTCCCCATCCCTGGACCTGGTCGTAACTGTTCTGTATTCACTGGTACCCCCAACATTGAACCCTCTCATCTACAGCATGAGGAACAAGGATCTCAAGGATGCTCTAAGGCAGCTGATGACTGGATGTTTTTCAGGAGCCACAGGCTGCCTGATTTTCCCTGCAAAGGCCTCCCTGTGTATGTCATGACTGGCCAAGTCTGATTTCCTTCACTACTTTTTTTTCCACTTGTGATATTCTTGCTCTCAAACAAATGTCGCTATTCAACCCCTGTTGCTAAGGTATCTGTTCATCTTGGGTGACCCAGAGACTTGTGTGAATGGGGAGTTGCTCATTGTAATTAAGTGAAATAAAAGAAGCTACAGCAACTTTTTTTTTTTTTTTGGTCAGACATCCATCTTCTACATAGCCAGAATTAATGGGAAATGAAAACAGCTTTCTGACTGTACCAGGTTTGGAAAGGCTGCTCTGTGCCTGGAGCAGTAAGAGCTCCTGAGGACCTTAAGGACCAGGGCTTTTGTGCTGGCCTGGGGAGAGGGGATGGCATGGAGGAGCTGCAGACCTCTCAGGATCTGCTGGAGAGGAGAGTGAAGGACACACAGGTGCCTCCTTTTCCTATTGCTGTGCATGTTCATCCACCTCTGGGGTGACCCCTCTCTGAGCCCCAGGAGCTGCTGTGCCCTTCAGAGGGGCAGAGGCTGTGGGGTGAGTGCCCAGAGCACCTGCAATGGGCACTGGTGTGGGACCAGCCCTGACTGGGCTTTGCTGGGCAGAGGGCATTAGGGGTAGAGAGAGGGTGGAGGAGGTGGGAGAGACTCGAGGAGCTGGACTGGGTTGGAAAGGACCTGAGAGAGAAACATCAACCTGTATCTCGTGCTGCATGGCCATGCAGGGTGAAGACTCACACCAGGGGTTGTGATGCAGAGCCAGGGCTTGTGTGAGGGATCAAAGACATGCAGGTGCAGAAGAGAGGAGGCTGCTCTGTGCCCTTGGTATCATAGACAGACCAGGAAGGTGGCCCAGGACTTTTGTCGCCCCCCAACCACTCATCATCTCTCGTGGGCCATGTCCAGCACTGGCCGCTCAGCTCAGGTTTATGGGTGAGGTTCCCTGTGAGACCATGTCCATCCTCCTGCTGGTCTCAGGGCCTGTCTCAGGGAATGGCCAGCCCTGCCCAGCCTCTCTCCCGGCCCAGACCCAGGCAGAGCCTGGCACAGGACCGTCTTTGACCCCATGGGTGACACGACCTCTCCAGGAGCTTGGAGAGGCTGCCTAACAGAAAGGCCATGGGGTGACAAGGCACCATGGACTGATGTGGGCATCACATCAGGAGACCGTTCCCTATCGCGAATGCACTCTGTCCTGTGCTGAGCCTGCACCATGGTCCATCTGTGGGGCAGCAGGGCTGGACTGTCACAGCACAAGGTGGAGGCAGGGGCCACAAAGCTGCTGCCAGGGGTCACAGCAAGGGCAGGTGCAGACAAGGAGTTCATGTGCATTAGCTTTGCTGAGCAGGGATGACTTTGGGAAAGGCAAAGCTCACCTGGAGTTGGTGGCTGCAAGAAAAGTCCAGAGCAAAACCAAGATCTTCAACAACTGTGTCAGAGACCACGGCTGAAGAAGGGAAACACAGAGCTGCTGCTGGGTGGGGAGGGGAATTCAATAACAGCAGACACTGATACTAGTGCTGAGGGACTCAATGACTCCTGTGCCTGGGTCTTTACTGAAACATCTCCCAGGCCTCTGTTCAAGGGGTTCAACGAGGAGAATATTTCTTAGCAGGACCCTCAGGAAACCTCAGCAGGACCAACATCAGTGTCTGCCCCTGCAGGGAACTCACCCGGCAATGGCACAGGCTGGGGATGTCTGGTTGGGAGCAGCTGTGGGAAAGGTCTGTGTGGGCAGGGAGCTGGACAGGAGGCAGCGTGTGCCCTGGTGCAAGGGAGGCCAGGAGCACCCTGGACTGTGTCACCAGGTGCTCGGCCAGGAGGTGGAGGGAAGGGATTCTCTGAAATACTCCATCCAGATCTCAGATCCCAATTCAGGAAGGATATTGGCAAGCAGAAGTGGGTTGAGCAAAGGGCCTCAGGACAGCCAGGGACTGGAGCACTTGTCCTGTGGGGAGAAACTGAGGGTGCCGGGCTTGTCCAGCCCAGAGAAGGGAAGGATGACAGGGACCTCATCACAGCCTGTCAGCACCAATGAGGAGGTCATGGAGAACACACAGCCAGGCTCTTCACCGTGGTGTGTGGTAGAAGGACAAAAGAGAATGTGTGGAAGGTGAAAGAGCAGAGGTTCAGCCAGGACATCAGGAAAAGCTTTTTCCCTAGAAGAAGGGTGGCAAATTCATTTTCACCAGGCGTCACATCAGCCTCATGGTTGCCTTCAAAGGACCGAATGTAATTTTAGGACCGTATAAAAGTAACTACTCCTAGATTTATACACTCCTTAAATTACATTTGGCCCTTTGAAGGCAACCATGAGGCTGATGTGGCCTCCAGTGAAAAAGAATATGACACCCCTGCCCTATGAGCTCAGCCAAGTCCTGTCTCAGGTCACTCAGAGAAGCTCTGCAGCCTCTGTCCTTGCAGGTTTTCAATCTCTGATTGAATCAAGGCTTGAACACCTTGGTGTGACCCAGTTGGTGACAGGTTGGACTGCAGACTCCTGAGGTCCCTTCAACCTCAGTTCTCTTATGATCCCATGGTGATGTTGGGCTCTGTTTCTAACTGGAGCAGAGCAGACGATGATGGGGTAGGATCCACCTGTGCTGTAGGTGACCATCTAAACCAACATCTCAGCCAGGGAACCAGCCAACACCTCAGTGTGACTCGCTCTGGGTAAAGTGTGAGGAGTCCAGGGCAGGGAAGGTTCAGAGAGCATGGGGTGCTATGCAAGACACAAAATGATCTTGGCTTCTTGCTTGTAAACTCATTGTATGTCAGCTAATGTCAATGAAAATTAAAATAAGAAGAACTGAAGACAAAGATCCAAAGCAAAGGAAGGTGTCAACATACTTCTTATTTGTTTATTTATTTATCCACTCATTTATTTATTTATTTATTTATTTATTTGCTAGCTATTTATTTATTTATTTGTTTGTTTGTCTTTCTAGGAGGGTTACTTTTCTTTGAAAGAGTTTTCCAGAACTGTGCATGGATTTAGGACACAGATTTCTTCACCTCCAGGGACACAAACACCTGGTGCCAATGTAGGTGGCCCAGGAACCCCTGCCCAGGCTCCACCTGCATTACAAGGTGCTCTGGTCTCCCCAGGTCCTGTGTGATAGATGCCAATTCCTGGCAGGCACCTCAGGTACAGTGGGGCCGTAAAATGGCACTGGCTGTTCATGGTGACACAACAGATGACTGATGTCTGCCTGGAAAGGTGCACTTCTTTGTTGTTGTTTTTTGGTTTTGTGGGTTTTTTGTGGGGCTTTCTTTGTTTGTTTTTTCTGTGTGTGGTTTTTGTGTTTGCTGTGGTTTTTTGGTTTTTTTGGTGTGTGTTTTTTGGGTGTGATTTCTGGTCTTGTTTTGTGCCTTTTTGGTTTTTGTTGTTTTTTTTTTTTTTTTTACTTATTAAAACAAACAAAGGAAAAAAAAAAAAAAGCCACAAAAGTGAATTACCGGTAAGTGTACTAAGGATAGGAGAAGATATACTGGTCTTCCCCTGTACTTCTATTACCAACACTCTATTATTACATCTCCCTCATCTTTCAGGAGTTTCCGCCTCTCGTGATTCAATGTCCCTGTCAAAGGACAACTTTCCAGCACTGTCTGGACATTTTCCTTCCCAGTGCTCTCAGGTTTCTCCTCCACTTGCTCTTTGGTCATTCAGTTCCTCTCAACTGTCTGGTTTCTGCTTCGAGCTTCAGGGAGTTACAAACTTCACCCATTCTTCAGAGCTCTAATTAACATGGCAGTCAACACGTTCATTTGGTTTATTTCTATCCTTTCCTATCTCTCTGTCTAAACCAGTTCTTGTGTGGATGTCCCTTGTGGATGGCGGACCTCATCTGATCCAGCTTACACACACAGCTGAGGAAAGTGTTTTACTGTTTATTAAACTGTGCAGTGTTTGCACAGGAGAGCAGGTGGAGCTGGTGCACAGGAGCTGCAGCATCTCCTGCAGAGCTCAGTGGAGAAGTCTGATGTGAGGAAAAGTGATGCAGTCTCTGGTGGCCAATGAGGGAACCGGCAGACTGGGGGTGGGGGGTGAGGAGCGAGGTTGTCCATACAGTGTCCAGCCTCAAGGGACTGTTCTCCTGCCTGTGCAGATGTCTTCAGGAGACCCTCTGGATCAATGTCCAGTGTAGAATGCTGCTGTCACTTCTTCTATACACTGAAAAATGACAGAAAATACCCTGGAAAGAAAAAGCCCTGCTTTATGAAATCTTCTTTGAAATCTTCATGACTAAGTGTCCCATTGAAACCTCTCCAGTTACTTCTACAAGTCTTAAAAGATTTGAATGAAATTACAGAAAGAAACATCACTCGTTAGGGCTTTCTGTGTTTTAATGAGCCCCATGGTGTATTTGGTGCTGAGTCCATAAACCACAGATAGCAAGCACAGACTGAAGCATCTGCTCAAGAAGTCCAAGTCAGAAGCAAACTCCAAAGTATCTTCACGCATTAATGGGCCCCATTGAGGGCTGTTACTGACAAAGCCTCCCCAGGGACTCTGAGAAAGACCAGAGCATTGGAGGCAGTGATTGCATCAGGCAAAGGCAAAGTACAGCAGTTCTGATGCTGAGAAAACCCTTGGTTTGTTTGATGAGGGACAATGGCCAAGCCTTGAGCCCCTGCCCCTAGGAAGAGAGATCCTGTCCCTCACGTGTGGCTCAGGGCTCTTCCTGGGGATGTGGGGAGTGCGATGCCCAGTGAAGGGCAATGGTGTGACACTCCCTGGGGGTGCAAGGAGGCAATGGGTGCCATGACCATGACAACCATGTGTCTCCTCTTAGGCCTCACTGGCAGGGACATCAGCCATAGGCAAGGGGACAAAGACCATGGGTCTTTCAGAGACATCCAGCCTCAGCCATGGCCATGTCCATTATGGTCCATCCTACACTGTCCCAGGCCTGTGGCTGTTTCCCCACAGGCTGTAGACACCCCATGTGCTTCCCCACCTTGTTCTCACCCTAGCGTGTCCCCACCTGTGCTGCTGTCTCTCCACCCTCACCAGCTGTTCCTTGAAACACAAAGCCATGGCTGATCCAGAGTCCATCTCAATGACCACAGCCATGTGCTCAGAATGACATTTCTTTATCCTGAGCTCCACTCTGGACCTCCAGAGCTGCAGTTTCTGATGGTTTTCCTTTCTCATGCTGCTTCCCTCTACTAAAAAGAAAAAGTGCCACCATCTTGGAAAGTGATTTTCAACATTTCTGAAGCTACTACTACCTTTTCTTGTCATGATTTTACCACAGCCACCAACTAAGACCATGAGAGCTGCTCACATCCTGCTTCCAGTCCTCAAGTGGGATAAGAGAGAGAACTGAAAGGGAAGAGAGAAACCTGTGGGTTTATAAAAAAATATAATAAGATAATGAAAATAATACACTGCTACTTCTAATATGCTTATACTAAAATACACGTAAAGTAAAATATATGATACTCAGTGCAATCCCCCACGTAACTCCAGTCGTGCTGAACAGGCAGCCCAAAAGAAGCGAGCACCCTGGTCCTGAACAGTTGATCCCAGCAAGAGAAAGTAAAAGTGCAAAAGGCAGAGAGGCCCAAGGGCCAAATGAAAATCAGGAAAACGTCATAAAACTGAACTAACACTGAACTCCCAATAGAATGGAACTTCCAAACAGAGCCAACCAAAGTAGCCGGGAAACCAAAACTAACTGGCTGGAAAGGGCATCTCCAGCGCTATACTGAGGATGACACTAATGGTAGAGAACAGCTCATTGATTGACCCGGATGTCAATCCAGGTGCTGCCCTGTCTGTGTCCCCTCTTGCCAATTTGCATCCCCAGCTGGATGGCCAAAGAAATCCTTGGTTTCCCTGACAACAGCCGAGATCTCAGTGAGTTCTGACATTCCTTTCATAGCAAATGGCAAACACGGTAAAGCTGCTAAAAGACAGAATTAACTCTATCCCAGGGAAGAAACTGCGTTATCTCACTGTTCTCATAGGAAATCTAAACAAAAGACTGTACTGGCTGTGAAGGACAGAGGTTCAAAATGCGTGAAGGACAGAGGTTCAAAATGCATGAAGGAAATTAACTCAATTTCAGTAAAACCAGCACGTTTCCTCAGCCTCCCCTTCACCAGGCTAAAGAAGTTTGGGTCTCTCAGCATCTCCACACATGACCCAGACTTTCTCTGGCCACACGACAGCTCCTCCCCGTTCCTCTTCCTAAGGGCCTCCAAAGGGCATGGGGATGGTCTACAGTTTCCTATATGCTGCCTTTTCTGGTGGAGGCCACAGAGGCTGCCAGCCCTTTAGAGGACCCAGGACAGGCCTTGTCCTTCCTCTGGGCACAGCTGGACCCCAGTTCTCCAGCTCAACCCCAGCTCAGGAACCTTGTCTAGGGGTGACTTTTGGGGTAAGGTTAACAAGAGGGATGCGTAAGTTTGTCTTAAGAACATGTGATGAGCACCAGCACTGAAATACCAGAGCAAAATGATGTGGCTTCTGGGTGAATACTTTCTTCAGTGCAAGTCCTGACACAGGGTCCCAGACTTGCTTTCCATGCCACCCTTCACGAGGGATGGTGCACTAAGGGATGGCAAGTGGGGGACACCAATCCTTCTCCAGCTACTTCCCAGGCCTGGTGAAGCACCAGGACAGCAAGGATTTCTGGCCCTGCACCCTAAACTCTGGGTATAATCATGGGGCAGTTGAACAACAGCATTTTTCTCTCCAAGGCCATTTCCAGCCCAGGTCAGCTCCTGTGTGATTTCCCCCATTCCTCCTCTGATCTGCTCTGGTGCTCCTGGTCCCATCCTGTTCTCCCCACTGGGCCCCAAACCGGTAGTGATGCTCTGCAGAGCAGGTTGGCTGCAGAACCATGGGGTGACTGCACACTGGTTGTGCTGCTCAGTGAGGGACACAGATGCAGCTGGATGGGCTGCACCGTCACTGAGCTCTTTCCTGGGGGTCTAAAGCTCTGGAATGGGTCCAGAGCATTTCTTGGGACTCATTGGGTTTTCCGCTCATTTCTGTTCAGCAACCCCTTCCTTGTCCTTCAGGTTCCTGGAAACTGGTGCAGGAAGACATGTCCTATCCCCTTCCCAGGGACAGAGGTATGCTGGCCACCCCTTCATTCTTCAAATTCTCCGTCCTGCCCTTCTTGAAGATGGGTTTGACATCTTCCTTTCCTGAGGACCTCAGAACTTCTCTGATTCTGCTGTCACTCTTGGTAGCACAATCCAGAATCATGGGCAAGGGTGAGAGAGCGCTTGAAATGAGCCTGTCCCAGCAGCTGAGATGAATCTCACTGGGCCACTGAGGTTTGTTCCTGGAATAACACACAGAAATGCCACGGTTCCAACAGGCATCCATATCTGAGTTGGTCTCAGGACTCCTTCTGCACCCAGGGATGCTCACAGACAGAGTCTGACCCTTTTGCACATAGAGGCCGTAGTCTCAGTTTCTCTCTGGCCTCCTGTTGCCACTCCAAAGGGATGGGAGAAGCCTCAGCCCTGTGCTGTGTCACCTGCTCTGCACACATCTGAGATGTGCCACGTAATGAGGAATGGACACGGGGACGTAAGTTCAAGGAAGAAGATCCCAGTGGGTGGTTTCCCCTGGGCTGTTACTCCCAATGTGAAGTGACCTTGAGACACTGTCTGTGCCACAGGCCTTCATGGAACCCCCAGGAATAGCTGCTGTCGTTAGTGTTCACCTGGATTCATCTCACCTCTCGTACATGATGTGCATGCTCACATCTCATCTCTACAATGCAGACATGGATTTCTGACCTACTCATTCAGTGTCCATCCATGGAGGGAAGAGCAATGTCTGTGAGCTGGGGAGAGAGGCCAGGGCTGGTAGTGCGGGGCCAGACCATGACGATGCCCTGGGGCAGATTCTGTGGGGTGTCCAGTGCACAGGGGCACAGCCCAGCCCCTGCTCTGCTGGTCCTGCAGGTCTCTGGCAGGAGGCCTGGCTGTGAGAGGACACTGCTGTGTGCCAGCCCTGCACACACACACTGTTCAGCTGAACAATGGTGTTTCATATGTGGGTCACTTTCTTGGGCATGTTCTTGAGAGAACCTTTGTAAGAAGACCTAAACCTTGAAGCCCTGCCCATAGGAAATCACCTTTCTATCTGGAAAGGCTGTTGTGAGTCCAGCTCTCTCACAGCAGTGCCCATTGCCTGTCCCTGCCTGCGCTCACAGCACTGACACACAGCAGGACGGGGACCAAGCTGCCAGAGCACTCAGGCCTTGCACCAACACAAGGGATGAGAAGGAGAGTGTGGGAGTGGAACCAGAACAGCTCTGGAAGGCCAAGTGCTGGTTCTCCCTGGCGCTGCTGCCATGAGAGAGCTCTTTTCCCTTCCATCCATTCACACGGGAACTGTCCCTGAAGCTACAGAAAGGTCTTGGAGTTAAGATGCCAGTAGAAAAAAAATTGTTGAAGGTCCGTTTATTTTACTTAAACACATAGAACACGAATTCCTCACTGACACAGCCACTTACTGAGAAAAGAAAAGCAGGCAGCGAATTGCAAAGGGAATTAAAATCTTTTCATAATAAACAAACACAAGGAGAAACAAAAAATACTGCAGACAGGATGAATCTACAATGAGTTAGACTATAACTCTTATATAGAACAAGATAGAGCCAGTTTATAGCTTCAGAAGTAATCCAGTCATCTGTTTCCCCAGGGCATCCTTGAGCTCCTGGTTCCTCATGCTGTAGATGAGGGGGTTCACTGCTGGAGGCACCACTGAGTACAGAACAGACACCACCAGATCCAGGGAAGGAGAGGAGATGGAGGGGGGCTTCAGATAGGCAAACATGGAAGTGCTGATAAGCAGGGAGACCACGGCCAGGTGAGGGAGGCAGGTGGAAAAGGCTTTGTGCCGTCCCTGCTCAGAGGGGATCCTCAGCACGGCCCTGAAGATCTGCACATAGGACAGCACGATGAACACAAAACACCCACATCCTATTAAGACACTAAACACAATAAGCCCCAGTTCCCTGAGATAGGAGTGTGAACAGGAGAGTTTGACGATCTGGGGGATTTCACAGAAGAACTGGTCCAGGGCATTGCCCTTGCACAGGGGCAGTGAAAATGTATTGGCCGTGTGCAGCAGAGCGCTGAGAAACCCAGTGGCCCAGGCAGCTGCTGCCATGTGGACACAAGCTCTGCTGCCCAGGAGGGTCCCGTAGTGCAGGGGTTTGCAGATGGCAACGTAGCGGTCGTAGGACATGATGGTGAGAAGATACAACTCTGCTAAAATGAAAAAGACAAATGAAAAGAGCTGTGAAGCACATCCCAAGTATGAAATATTCCTGGTGTCCCAGAGGGAGCTGACCATTGATCTGGGGAGAGTGGTGGACATGGAGCCCAGGTCAAGGAGGGCGAGGTTGAGCAGGAAGAAGTACATGGGGGTGTGGAGGTGCTGGTCACAGGCTATGGTGGTGATGATGAGGCCGTTGCCCAGGAGGGCAGCCAGGTAGATGCCCAGGAAGAGCCAGAAGTGCAAGAGCTGCAGCTCCCGTGTGTCTGCGAACGGCAGGAGGAGGAACTGGGTGATGGAGCTGCTGTTGGATATTTGCTGCCTCTGGGTATGTGACCTGTCATAGAAGGAAAAGATAGTGAAGATTTACATAAGACTCACAGACCGTCACAGCCCATCACACAACGAGACACTTTTTTTCAAGGAGAACATCCTGGCTGGAGCCCTCGTCAGTGCTTGATGAGTGTTCAATGAAGAGCAGGGTCTCTGCCCAGGGGCTCTTGAGGAGTCAGCCTGACCCTGTGTGATTGGGTGGGCAGGGGCCAGTCCTGGGGTTCATCTTTGTCAGCTGGAACTGCTCCTGGTGCAGAAGGGACTGTCAGCATCTGTACCCCCAGGCCTGAGAAACTGAGTTGGAGAGGTTTGGTGTTTCTCCAGCTCCTTCTCCCCTCCCACCCTGGGGAGTGTTGTTGGGTGTCAGAAACCCTCAGCATTTCTGCTGCACTCAGCGAGAACAGAGCGAGTTCTGTGAGACCAGAGGATGCCTGTAGGTCAGTGCAGAGTGAGGGCAGCTGGTCTGTCCCTCTGTCTTGCTCCAGCTGCCCTGGGCTGGCACCTTTCTGAGATGGAGCCTGATCACACTCCCATGTTACCCTGAAAAGCCATCAGGCACTGCTGAGAGCAGAGGGAGCCAACTCAGACCATGACACGGCTCACCCTTTCCCAAGGTCTCGGCACTCCACATTTAGCCCTGGACACACGGCTCATTTCACAAACTCAACAACATTTTTGCTGTTGTAGCATCTCTGTGCATTTACATGGGGCTTTCAGATAACACAAGGATGCTGTAGGACAGGTTTGCATTCTAGGAGGAAACCTCACAGCTAGGAAGGAAATCTCAACGAGACAGTCAGGAATTCTAAAGATGGCATTTGATTCAGGGAGACTCAACTCATTCCCCAGCCCCACAGACTGCATTACCCACAGCTCCACAGGTCAGAGCAAAGCTGGGACACGTGTTCCCATGGACACACCTGCAGGAAAGGACCCACAAGGTCAGGCTGTGACTCTGCAGCTGAAACTGCCATCCCCAGAGAGCCTGAGAGCAAGAACAAGATCCCAACAGCAGTGACCCAGAGCAGGGGAGCAAGAAGGACAATGCGGTGAGGGTGGGTGTGAGAGAGGCCAGGGCAGAGGCAGCCGGGCACTCAGACAGCGTCACCCTTCCCCAGCTGTGCAGCCACCTCCCAGGCACCAACATTGCCGGGCAGCTGCTCTCAGCCCCTGTGCTCTGCAGAGGAACTGGAGCTCTGGCTGCACAGGAGCTGCTTCATGCCTTGGAGCCCCCAGCCCTGAGGGCAGAGGCTTTGCTGGGTGGGACAGGAGGCCAGGGGGCTGCTCACAGGAGGGATCTGCACTGCAGGGGATCACAGGGACTTTTCTCTGTTCTCCCTCCCATAACAATTCTGGGTTTAGTTTCCTCCCATTTCTTACCATTTCCCTGCTGTTTGGAGATTCGGACCCTGGGAGGTGTTTCCCTGTCCATGTCTCTTCCCTGTCAGTGCTCACAGACCCCATCCCACCCTCTGTGGCCTCCCCCTGGCCCTACAGATCCTGCCTGTTCCCAGGGCACTGCCTGGGGGCATCTTCCTGTTTGCAGGTTGGAAAACAGGACAGGTCAGACTAAGGCTGAGGGGTCTAGCAAAGGTGATGCAGGTGCTGTGCACAGGCAGAGGGGTGGTGAAGGGATGTTATGAGCCTTCTGGCAGATGTGCTGATCACTCAGAGTTGCAGTTCAGGAGTCTCAGTGACTTGTTTAAGCTCATTTTCACTTTATCCTTTTCTGCACCCCTCACCACTTTGGATAGGAAACTGAAAAGACTGGAAAGCTCGTTACCTGTCTGCTAATCCTTGCATTGATCTCGTCCTTGAGGTATCCCCTTGGAAAAGTCCTGCATGTGATCTGGAGCTGTGAGCAGCGCTGACCCACACGGCACCCTCTCCACAGCACAAACACCTTTCCTGTCCAAGAGGGTTTACCCCTTCATGCGACAGCTTCTCCCCTCCTTGTCATTGGGATCTCCCCAGGCAGGCTGAGCGCTGACCCTGGCAGGCGGCAGAGTCCCTGCCCCGGCACAGCCCTGGGCTGCAGGGACCCTGCTCTGCAGGACAGCCCTGGGCACCCCTGGGTGCTTCCCCTGCAGTCACCCTCAGCAGTATTTGCCATCATGCCCTTCCCCACTGACAGTGCAGCAGGGAAGCCCTGCTCTGGAGAGTGTTCTTCTCTGCAACAGAGATGCTGTGGAGACCTGGCAGATCCTGCAAACTGTGTCATGTGCCAGCTTCAGGAGATCCCTCCAGGAAATGTAGCTGTATTGTCCTACAGCCAGAGACTTACCATGTTACTGCTGTGAAGATTTGTTTCTCAGTGAGCCCTCAGCGACCAACAACCTACATTGCCTTTCCCCTCCCTCCGCCTGGCTCCTGTGCCCTCAGTGCTGCAGGCAGAGCCCTCAGCCCTGCTGCGCTGTGCAGAGGAGCTGCTCCTGGGCAGAGCTGTCTCTCTGCAGCGCTGCCGCTTGCCAGGAGCTCCCTCTGTCCCAGGAGCCCAGCCCAGCTCAGCAGCACAAAAGGTGCTTTAATGACCCATCTGGTGGCTTTGGTACTGAGACCATGAACCTCAGACCCTGAGGGGAAGCTGAAGAAACTTCACAAGAAGTCAAAGTCAGATTCAAACTCCAAAGTTTCTTGTAATGTTAATGGGTCCCACTGAGGGAACCTACTGAGAAACAATATCCAGGGTCAGTTAGAGTAGAAAACTGGAGGCAGTGAAGACAGGTCAGGAAAAGTAAAGTATTGGTGGCTCTGATTCTGAGTAAACCTGGATGTGTTTCATTAACTAAAGGGTCAAGCCCAGACCCCCAGCCCTTGGAAGTCTGATCCTGTCCCTCTCACGTTGCCCAGGGCTCTTCCTGGGATAGTGTGATGTGGGGCTGTGCAAGGCCAAGGGCAGGACTACGGTCCCAGAGCTCCCAGGTTCCTGGCTGGGGACAAGGAGGCCATGAGGCCCCTGTGCTGGAAGGACAAGGTGTCTCCTCACAGGCATCAGAGGTGCAGACGACAGCCATAGCCAAGGGGAGAAGGAGCTCATGTCTGGTGGGGCTTTCAGCCTCTTTACATCCCTTGATCATCTCCACCACAGCCTGTCCTGTGCTGTGGCATCCCCTGCACCTCTTTCCCTGCAGGGTGCAGACATCCCCCCTGCTGCCCCACCTTGCTATTGTCTGAGCATCTTCCTTCCTTTGTTGAGATCTCTCCATCCTCCCCAGCTGTTCCTTGAAGCCCTTCCCAGTTCCTCCCTGCTTCTCCAGACTGGGAAGCCACACACTGGCACACCCCCGTGTGTGTGGGGTCACACCAGTGCTGAACCGAATGGGATGAGAACTCCAGGTGTCTGGGTCCCCACGCTCCTCCTCATGCAGCCTCGTGTGCAGCTGCCTTGTTCATGGTGAGCGTGCACCACGGGCTGGTGTGGGGACCTTGGAGTGCCCAGGCCCTTCTCCTCAGGGTCACTGCTCAGCGTGTCAGGTCCTGTTCTGTCCTCATGAATGGGGTTGTTCTCCTGCCCCAATACAGAACTGGTCACTTCTTTTAAAATTTATGAGATTCCTGATGGTGGAACCCTAAAGCTTCTCAAGGTCTGGACTCTCCTTTGACTGAAGCTCAGCTGTTAATGTTTGTATGCAGATGGTTTATCCTGATGAGGGTGTCTCTCACAAGAGAATAGCATGAGGAGTTACAGGACACTACAAATATCACCTCCTGGAGAAACTGTGGGGTCTTGTGGGTTTGGTGCTCGTAACGCCATGTCTGGACTCTGAGGGGAAGTTGTTCTTTATGTCAGAGAGCAGCAGGAATGCATGGAGCTCTGCCTGGGGACAGACAATGTCAGCTGAACAATGAGGAGTCAGCATGACAGGGGAGAACAACATGATCAATGTTGTGGTCACTGGACATCAGCTACTGACTCACTGATGAGGAAGAGGAATTAGATGAGGCCTCCTTCAGACAAATGAAAGAAGCCTCCTGTTTCCAGGACGGTGTCCTCGTGGCAGACCTGAGATATCCCAATATCTGCAAGGTACCAGCCATCCAGGAGGGGTTGGAGCTCACTGACAACATCTTCTTGACACGGGTGACTGAGGGGTCAGTGAGGTGAGGTGCCCTGTGGGACTTCACACTTACAAACCAGAAAGAGTTGGTCAGGATGGAACAGTCAGGAATGGGAAAATGGAGCTGAGGCTCTTGGAAGATGATAACAAGGCAAAAAGCACAGTTGTTTTTTATCCTTTCTCAAGTAAAAGAATCCCAGAGGTGCTGCCAGCATCACTGAGTGGCTCAGATTTGGCAGGAGTGGGTCCATCTTGGAGCAGCTGAAATCGGCTGTCTGACGTTGGTCAAACTCCTGTTGTCTTCTCAGAGATGTGACAACTGTAGCACACCCACACCCACTCCCAATTCCAAGACATCGCCATGTAAATTCAGTCAGATGTTACAAACTACTTGATCATGGAGAAGAAATGTAAAAGATCTTCTGTCAACAACCTTAGGACGTCTCCAGTCAATGAGTAGATTCCTATGGGGAAATGTAATGGCCCTGGCAGTAAATGGCCAGTCAAAGTGGCAGGTGCCAGCAGTCCAGATGTTCTTGGGCCAGCTTCTTAACATGTCTGCCTGGTGGGCCAATGAGGGTGATGCTTGCATGGATCTGGTACTGATGAAGAAGGAAGAGCTGGTGAGGGATGTGAACATCAGTGTCCACCTTGGCTATTGTGACCAGGAAAGAGTGGGGTCCCAGGCACCAGAGGGGAGAGAGGAAGGCCAGCAGCAGAGCACAGGCTGGTGGGCTCCAGAGGAGAAGACTTTGACATACTGGGGGGTGGTGGACAATACAAGTGGTGACATGGAAGTGGGTGTGAAGGAGGTCGGGAAATTTGATCAGCCTTACAGGACAGCCTGCTCCAAGCAAAAGAGTGATCTCTGTGAGTACCCGTGAAAAGAAGCATTTATCTTGTGAGGCTGCTCTTCTGAACTGATGGAGCTCCAGGGCAAAAACACAGCACACAGGAGGTGGAAGCAGGAAAAGCTGCAAAGGAGGAATTTAGAAACCTTGTCCATGGATGTGGGGATGATGCCAAAGCTCCGTTGGACTTGATACCTGCAGGGGAGGCTGAGGGCAGCAAAATGAGCTGATACAGCCTCCTTACTGTAAGAAACAAACAGGGTGATCGTGGGCCTGCTGCTGAACTTTGTAAGAGTAGAATCAGACAGGACTGAGGTTCTTCATGGCTTCTTTGCCTCCATCTTCACCAGCAAGGTCTCCTGGGACTTTGTTCCTGAAGACAGGAGTCTGGAGAACACCCAGCAGTGCATGGGGCTCAAGTCAGGGCTGACCTGAGCAAACTCAGACACCATTACAGAACAGGAGATGGGTCATTTGACCAGCTCCCTGAACACAAGTATCACTGTGCTGTGGCACCTGAGATTCCCAGAGACACCCACATCTTGGTCCAGAGGAGTGTGACTCCTCTTGAGGTGTCCTGGCCTGTCTCCCCACTCACATGGTGATTTAGACATCCACTTTGCCGATATATTCAATATTTATCAGGAAACGCTCCTGATCAATATGAACAGGACACTGCTGAGACCAACTGTTCTGGAAAGGGAGGGAAGGGCGAGTAGGGAAGGAAATAGAAGAAATACTGATTTGTTGTTGTTTATGATGGAAATGCTCTCTGTTTGGCTGTTCCTGAAATCTCTGTAACCATCCACACCAGACTTGAAGACTTCGGGAAAATGATGCACAGAGCCTTGACTTCTAAGAGCATTTTACATGCTCATGAGCCCTCTGCTGCCATGGTCCTGAACTGCAGCTGCTGAAACAACGAACAAACCTCCAATGAAGTGAAAAGCAGAAGCAAATCCCAAGTTTTTGAGGGTGTTTGGGACTCCATGAAGGGCCATCACTGACACAGCTGTGAAGGAAACAACCAGTGCAGGTCCCTGTCCCTGGAGGCTGTTGAAGAAAAGACTTGGAGACACTGGTTACAGGTGGTAAAGGTGATGTGGGGATGGCTCTGATGCCACGTGAGCCCTTCATGTCTCTTTATCGTCAGGATGGCTGACCGCAGGACCAGGCAAAGGAGACCCTTTCTCTCTTATGTTTCTCAGGCTCTGCCTGTGGTCACTGGGAGGGTATTTGTGGTTTGGGTGTAGGTTTGGTGCCAAGTGCTATTTCTTTAACCACAGGGCTCTGTTTTTCTGAGGATTTGGCAATGCCTGTGAGGTCCTCAAAACCCATTCATCTTCTTTCAAACACTTGACAATGGTCACCAATCACCTAAACTGTCCCAGTCCCAAACTTGCTCGAATCCTCAATTTAGATCCACGCCCCAGCACGGAAATGCACACGTTCCTTCTTCTACTGCTCTAAAATGAAAAAGAAAAATCAGTCTATTCCACGTTAGCATGACTGGCTCATGTTCTTCAGGTCCTCTTCTTGCGTTTAACACAGTTACTGCTACGCATAGACCACTCTCTTCCTGCACTCCCATGTGTCTCACAAACACCCCAGCAGCAGCCATTCTCCATCTCCCAGGCACAGCCATGCTCACAGCATGCAAATGGCACTGCCATACATGATTAGTCCGAGGGAAGCCTACTCCCAAAAATCTGCTTTCTATTCGCCCTCCACCCACAGACACCATCTCCATTCCACTTGTGGCTCAGACATGGTTCTAAGGATTTGCTGAAGTCATCAGCTGTCACCCTTTTCTACCCCACATCCCCTGACCCTCTCCCACACCACACATGGCCGGACACTGCTGCTCAGCGCCTCTCACTCTTCAGAAGATATCTTGAGCTTCTTGGCTCTTCCTGGTGCTTGTTGTAATCTTCCTCACTCCCTCCAGAGCTCATGCTGAGCTTTCTTGTTCATGACAGGGCCTTTGTAACCATCTCTCATGAAGCTGTTGTCTTTTTGTGATCATCTGTGCAGGTGTTATCACAGAAATGCAACAAATATGTCAAATCTGATGGCGAGCAAAATGCAATAAAACCTTGCTGAGCCAGCCCCGTAGCTGTGTCTTTCCAGCAAGGAGTTTCTCCTGAGAAAGGGATTGAACCTCTGCCACTCTCTGCAGAGGCACATGAGCAGTGTCCATGCAGCTGGGGACACAAAGGTGACGTTTGCCAGACCACCGTTCATCTGAACCACTTAGATGTGTGCTTGTGGATGAGGTATGAAGCTTTATAGTGCAAATACCTATTTAATTGTCATTGCAAGAGGGGCTACCACACATGCAGAGTACTATTAAGCATATACGACTCACATTCCTAGACAAATTACACAGACACTTGAAGAATTATTCATGCCTTTTAGCATTATTATCCACAGAAGGCCCACCAGCTTTGCATCTCAGGAAATGGGATGCCAGAGTTCAAGGGCAGGATGGTTTGGGCTCTGTCCTGGGATCTGGAAACTGAAACGTGCTCCCATCTCCCAACCCCCTGCCCTCCTCAGTGATGTGTGAGACATTCTGCCAGCGAGGGCTGAACTCACAGTCATGACCAGTATCTTATGTCCAACTGCAGCCAATGGTGTTCTGCCAGCTCAGGAGTGGGGCTTCCATTGCTGGAGGTATTTAAAAGACATGGAGATGTGGCACTTAGGGATATGGTTTTGTGGTGGAGTTGCCAGTGTTTGATTTACAGTTGGACTCCATGTTCTTAAGGGTCTTTTCCAACCTAAATGATTCTATGATTCTATGATTTGGGTTGGAACCATTTCAATTCCATCACCTCCAGCTTCCCTAGGCGGCTGCTGTTGTGTGGCACAACTGCCCTGGCTCTCCAGGCAGGTTGGGCACTGGTTTGGTGCCTGCATTTGGAGTTTTCCCCTTCCTGGGGTAAAAGGCTATTGAGGAGAGACAGTTGTAGAGATTTGGGTCACAGGGGTTTGGAGAAATCCTTTCAAAATCTGAGCAGGATGAGCTTTGGAGCCCAGAAAAAAATGGAGATAATGGAGATGCTCTGAAGGATGTTTCTGAACAGTGGTACTGTCACTGATAACAGTAACAGGGAACTCCTTATTCTCACTGCAGATGATGATGAACTAAACCTCTTCAATTTCATTCCTAACAGTCATTCTTACTTTTCAAAACATCTACTACACCTCAGCAGTTGTGTCCTGAAATAAGTTCTTAGAGCAATGCTTTTTCTCTCTTTTTTTTTTTTTTTTTTTTTTAATCATTTAAAGAGTACACCTCTTGGACAGAATTACCCAAAATCATCCTTCTTTCATAACTTTTCCTTTTTTTTCCCTGGTGTGAGGTGTTGTTGACATAGGAGAATATTTTCTTTTTGAGATAAAGAAGGCCAAGGAACAGATCCCAGGTCAGTGCAGAGGCACAAAGGAAGCCAGAAGCTTTATGTGGTGTGCACTGACACACACTGTCACCTGCATTCCCAGTCTCTGCAGTCCCAGCTGTGCAGCAGAGTCTGGAGTTCTGAGCTCCCTTCATTTGCCCTGTGGGACGCGTGTAAAACGGAACTACCCCAGTCAAATGTCTGGTTTTGATTCTCTTCACAGCCTGAAGCACCACATGGGTCAGGAGACGAGCCACGATACCCAAAGAGGACTCACATGCTCTGCACTTACAGTTCAGGTGTTCCCGGGAATCTCAGCAGACATGTCACGCTGATATCTGGGTTCAAGGAGCTGGTCAAGTGTCTCATCTCCATTTCTGGAATGGTGACTTTGCTGCCTGGCTGATGTGCAGACTCTGTACATGGATGCTGACACCTCTTGAACAACCTGCTCTGAAAGGGTTAACAACATGGGCAGTTCTTTCTGGAAGGGTATTATGATAGCAAAAAAGACCCTGGCTTGGGGCAAATGAAAAGGGGTGCAAAAGTTGTGGTCAGGACTGTTTAGGGGTACCTGTAAAGTAGCCCTGAACCTCATCTGAATTGTTCCTGTGGTCAGGGAGAACCTGAGAGCTTTGTCTAAATTGAAAACATGAAGGGGATGAAAGGACAGCATCATTCAGGCTCAAAGGGAGCCTGGCAGGTGTCTTGACCAACCTCCTGCTCAAAGCAGGGTCAGACCAGATTACTCAGGGCTTTATCCTACCTTGGATACAAGACTATTGCAAGGAATGATGCAGGATTCCGTGCTGACTTCCAGGTAACAGACCATCAATGTTCTCCCTACATCGATCCTGTTCTTTCCTCACAGAAAGCAAAGAAGATGGACAGACACAACCTGTCCTGGGTAAACCCCATCACCTTCTCTTCCAGACACCCAGAAATGGGCTCTCAGTGGACATGTTCTGGGGCACAGCCCTTATTTCCCCTGCTCACCCATTGGCCATTCTGAAAAGTGCACACACTGTGTGAGAGCTGCCAGTGGTCAGGGAGTCCCCCCAGTCTCCATGAGCTTTCCAAGATGGTGGAGAGTGGCCTCCCTGTGACATCGTCCTGCTGTCTCAGCTCCTGGGATGCTGCCCCTCCTGCCCCATAGAATGGTCAAGATTGCGATAGTTCCAGTGACCCCTCATTTGATCCCCATCTGGTAAACAGGGAGGACAAGAGGACACAGAGATTCTCAGCTCTTGCTCTTATTAAGTTCATCAGTGGCCACACAATGTCCTTGTTTCTCCTTTAACTGTTCCTGCAGTAGTAGCAGCTCATTATGGGCCCTTGAATTGCCTTACAGGTCTGGACTGAGTTCTGATCTGGATTGTTGCTGTGCTTGGAGGCTGCTGTCCTAGTAGACCAGATGAACTCACTTCTGCCACCCTGCCTGGCAGTTCATTCCATCCGTGTCACAGCTCTGTCTGCAGCACTGACAGCTCCAGCTCCCCCAGTCAGGTTCCCATCTGAGGCCATTGCCTCACATCGGGCTGGACCACCCCAGCTGTGGCACCAGCCCAGCTCTGACCTGCCACAAGAAACCTGGTACCAAGTGTCCAAGAGCCCACGTGTGCAAAGGCTTTGCCTCAGAGCATAGACATGACATGGCCAAAGACTGATGAATGTCCCTTTACACCTAAGAGTATAAAAGCAGAACAAAATGCCTAAGTTAATTCAACTGAAGGTATTTCTCCCCCAGTTTGCAGAAATTTGCTGTAGCATGCCCCAGAGGCATGTGGAGGGAGCCCAGAGGAGACAGAGAAAGGGACATGAGGGGCTGCTCCTGTGCTGCTGAGCTGGGCTGGGCTCCTGGGACAGAGGGAGCTCATGGCAAGCGGCAGCGCTGCAGAGAGACAGCTCTGCCCAGGAGCAGCTCCTCTGCACAGCGCAGCAGGGCTGAGGGCTCTGCCTGCAGCACTGAGGGCACAGGAGTCAGGCAGAGAGAGGGGAAAGGCAATGTAGGTGGTTCATTGCTGAGGGCTCACTGAGAGACAAATCTTCACAGTTCTAACATGCTAAGTCTCTGGCTGTAGGACAATGTAGCTGCATTTCCTGGAGGGAGACCCTAAAGATGATCCATCCCACAATTTACAGGATCTGTCAGGTCTCTCTCACAGTATCTCTGTTGTAGAGAAGAACACACTCCAGAGCGGGGTTTCCCTGCGGCATCATCAATGGGAAAGGGCATCATGGCACCTTCTGCCGAGGGTGACTGCAGGGGGAGCTCCCAGGGGTGCCCAGGGCTGTCCTGCAGAGCAGGGTCCCTGCACCCCAGGGCTGTGCCGGGGGAGGGACTCTGCCGCCTGCCAGGGTCAGCGCTCAGCCTGACCAGGGAGATCCCAACAACACTGAGGGGAGAAGATGTCGCATGAAGGAGCAAACTCTATAGGGCAGGAAATGTGCTTCTGCTGCGGAGAGGGTGCTGTGTGGGTCAGGGCTGCTCTCACCTCCAGATTGCCCCAAGATTTTTCCAAGGCGATGCCTCAAGGACAAGATCAGCGCAAGGATTATCAGAGAGAAAAGGAGCTTTCCTGAGCCTGCCTTTTCAGTTTCTTCTCCCAAAGGATGGGGCATGCAGGAAAACATAAAATAAAAATGAGCTCTCCTGCTTAAACAAGTCACTGAGACTCCTGAACTGCAACTCTGAGTGATCAGCACATCTGCCAGAAGGCTCATAACATCCCTTCACCACCCCTCTGCCTGTGCACAGCGCCTGCATCACCTTTGCTAGACCCCTCAGCCTTAGTCTGACCTGTCCTGTTTTCCAGCCTGCAAACAGGAAGATGCCCCCAGGCAGTGCCCTGGGAACAGGCAGGATCTGTAGGGCCAGGGGGAGGCCACAGAGGGTGGGACGGGGTCTGTGAGCACTGACAGGGAAGAGACATGGACAGGGAAACACCTCCCAGGGTCCGAATCTCCAGGCAGCAGGGAAATGGTAAGAAATGGGAGGAAACTAAACCCAGAATTGTTATGGGAGGGAGAACAGAGAAAAGTCCCTGTGATCCCCTGCAGTGCAGATCCCTCCTGTGAGCAGCCCCCTGGCCTCCTGTCCCACCCAGCAAAGCCTCTGCCCTCAGGGCTGGGGGCTCCAAGGCATGAAGCAGCTCCTGTGCAGCCAGAGCTCCAGTTCCTCTGCAGAGCACAGGGGCTGAGAGCAGCTGCCCGGCAATGTTGGTGCCTGGGAGGTGGCTGCACAGCTGGGGAAGGGTGACGCTGTCTGAGTGCCCGGCTGCCTCTGCCCTGGCCTCTCTCACACCCACCCTCACCGCATTGTCCTTCTTGCTCCCCTGCTCTGGGTCACTGCTGTTGGGATCTTGTTCTTGCTCTCAGGCTCTCTGGGGATGGCAGTTTCAGCTGCAGAGTCACAGCCTGACCTTGTGGGTCCTTTCCTGCAGGTGTGTCCATGGGAACACGTGTCCCAGCTTTGCTCTGACCTGTGGAGCTGTGGGTAATGCAGTCTGTGGGGCTGGGGAATGAGTTGAGTCTCCCTGAATCAAATGCCATCTTTAGAATTCCTGACTGTCTCGTTGAGATTTCCTTCCTAGCTGTGAGGTTTCCTCCTAGAATGCAAACCTGTCCTACAGCATCCTTGTGTTATCTGAAAGCCCCATGTAAATGCACAGAGATGCTACAACAGCAAAAATGTTGTTGAGTTTGTGAAATGAGCCGTGTGTCCAGGGCTAAATGTGGAGTGCCGAGACCTTGGGAAAGGGTGAGCCGTGTCATGGTCTGAGTTGGCTCCCTCTGCTCTCAGCAGTGCCTGATGGCTTTTCAGGGTAACATGGGAGTGTGATCAGGCTCCATCTCAGAAAGGTGCCAGCCCAGGGCAGCTGGAGCAAGACAGAGGGACAGACCAGCTGCCCTCACTCTGCACTGACCTACAGGCATCCTCTGGTCTCACAGAACTCGCTCTGTTCTCGCTGAGTGCAGCAGAAATGCTGAGGGTTTCTGACACCCAACAACACTCCCCAGGGTGGGAGGGGAGAAGGAGCTGGAGAAACACCAAACCTCTCCAACTCAGTTTCTCAGGCCTGGGGGTACAGATGCTGACAGTCCCTTCTGCACCAGGAGCAGTTCCAGCTGACAAAGATGAACCCCAGGACTGGCCCCTGCCCACCCAATCACACAGGGTCAGGCTGACTCCTCAAGAGCCCCTGGGCAGAGACCCTGCTCTTCATTGAACACTCATCAAGCACTGACGAGGGCTCCAGCCAGGATGTTCTCCTTGAAAAAAAGTGTCTCGTTGTGTGATGGGCTGTGACGGTCTGTGAGTCTTATGTAAATCTTCACTATCTTTTCCTTCTATGACAGGTCACATACCCAGAGGCAGCAAATATCCAACAGCAGCTCCATCACCCAGTTCCTCCTCCTGCCGTTCGCAGACACACGGGAGCTGCAGCTCTTGCACTTCTGGCTCTTCCTGGGCATCTACCTGGCTGCCCTCCTGGGCAACGGCCTCATCATCACCACCATAGCCTGTGACCAGCACCTCCACACCCCCATGTACTTCTTCCTGCTCAACCTCGCCCTCCTTGACCTGGGCTCCATGTCCACCACTCTCCCCAGATCAATGGTCAGCTCCCTCTGGGACACCAGGAATATTTCATACTTGGGATGTGCTTCACAGCTCTTTTCATTTGTCTTTTTCATTTTAGCAGAGTTGTATCTTCTCACCATCATGTCCTACGACCGCTACGTTGCCATCTGCAAACCCCTGCACTACGGGACCCTCCTGGGCAGCAGAGCTTGTGTCCACATGGCAGCAGCTGCCTGGGCCACTGGGTTTCTCAGCGCTCTGCTGCACACGGCCAATACATTTTCACTGCCCCTGTGCAAGGGCAATGCCCTGGACCAGTTCTTCTGTGAAATCCCCCAGATCGTCAAACTCTCCTGTTCACACTCCTATCTCAGGGAACTGGGGCTTATTGTGTTTAGTGTCTTAATAGGATGTGGGTGTTTTGTGTTCATCGTGCTGTCCTATGTGCAGATCTTCAGGGCCGTGCTGAGGATCCCCTCTGAGCAGGGACGGCACAAAGCCTTTTCCACCTGCCTCCCTCACCTGGCCGTGGTCTCCCTGCTTATCAGCACTTCCATGTTTGCCTATCTGAAGCCCCCCTCCATCTCCTCTCCTTCCCTGGATCTGGTGGTGTCTGTTCTGTACTCAGTGGTGCCTCCAGCAGTGAACCCCCTCATCTACAGCATGAGGAACCAGGAGCTCAAGGATGCCCTGGGGAAACAGATGACTGGATTACTTCTGAAGCTATAAACTGGCTCTATCTTGTTCTATATAAGAGTTATAGTCTAACTCATTGTAGATTCATCCTGTCTGCAGTATTTTTTGTTTCTCCTTGTGTTTGTTTATTATGAAAAGATTTTAATTCCCTTTGCAATTCGCTGCCTGCTTTTCTTTTCTCAGTAAGTGGCTGTGTCAGTGAGGAATTCGTGTTCTATGTGTTTAAGTAAAATAAACGGACCTTCAACAATTTTTTTTCTACTGGCATCTTAACTCCAAGACCTTTCTGTAGCTTCAGGGACAGTTCCCGTGTGAATGGATGGAAGGGAAAAGAGCTCTCTCATGGCAGCAGCGCCAGGGAGAACCAGCACTTGGCCTTCCAGAGCTGTTCTGGTTCCACTCCCACACTCTCCTTCTCATCCCTTGTGTTGGTGCAAGGCCTGAGTGCTCTGGCAGCTTGGTCCCCGTCCTGCTGTGTGTCAGTGCTGTGAGCGCAGGCAGGGACAGGCAATGGGCACTGCTGTGAGAGAGCTGGACTCACAACAGCCTTTCCAGATAGAAAGGTGATTTCCTATGGGCAGGGCTTCAAGGTTTAGGTCTTCTTACAAAGGTTCTCTCAAGAACATGCCCAAGAAAGTGACCCACATATGAAACACCATTGTTCAGCTGAACAGTGTGTGTGTGCAGGGCTGGCACACAGCAGTGTCCTCTCACAGCCAGGCCTCCTGCCAGAGACCTGCAGGACCAGCAGAGCAGGGGCTGGGCTGTGCCCCTGTGCACTGGACACCCCACAGAATCTGCCCCAGGGCATCGTCATGGTCTGGCCCCGCACTACCAGCCCTGGCCTCTCTCCCCAGCTCACAGACATTGCTCTTCCCTCCATGGATGGACACTGAATGAGTAGGTCAGAAATCCATGTCTGCATTGTAGAGATGAGATGTGAGCATGCACATCATGTACGAGAGGTGAGATGAATCCAGGTGAACACTAACGACAGCAGCTATTCCTGGGGGTTCCATGAAGGCCTGTGGCACAGACAGTGTCTCAAGGTCACTTCACATTGGGAGTAACAGCCCAGGGGAAACCACCCACTGGGATCTTCTTCCTTGAACTTACGTCCCCGTGTCCATTCCTCATTACGTGGCACATCTCAGATGTGTGCAGAGCAGGTGACACAGCACAGGGCTGAGGCTTCTCCCATCCCTTTGGAGTGGCAACAGGAGGCCAGAGAGAAACTGAGACTACGGCCTCTATGTGCAAAAGGGTCAGACTCTGTCTGTGAGCATCCCTGGGTGCAGAAGGAGTCCTGAGACCAACTCAGATATGGATGCCTGTTGGAACCGTGGCATTTCTGTGTGTTATTCCAGGAACAAACCTCAGTGGCCCAGTGAGATTCATCTCAGCTGCTGGGACAGGCTCATTTCAAGCGCTCTCTCACCCTTGCCCATGATTCTGGATTGTGCTACCAAGAGTGACAGCAGAATCAGAGAAGTTCTGAGGTCCTCAGGAAAGGAAGATGTCAAACCCATCTTCAAGAAGGGCAGGACGGAGAATTTGAAGAATGAAGGGGTGGCCAGCATACCTCTGTCCCTGGGAAGGGGATAGGACATGTCTTCCTGCACCAGTTTCCAGGAACCTGAAGGACAAGGAAGGGGTTGCTGAACAGAAATGAGCGGAAAACCCAATGAGTCCCAAGAAATGCTCTGGACCCATTCCAGAGCTTTAGACCCCCAGGAAAGAGCTCAGTGACGGTGCAGCCCATCCAGCTGCATCTGTGTCCCTCACTGAGCAGCACAACCAGTGTGCAGTCACCCCATGGTTCTGCAGCCAACCTGCTCTGCAGAGCATCACTACCGGTTTGGGGCCCAGTGGGGAGAACAGGATGGGACCAGGAGCACCAGAGCAGATCAGAGGAGGAATGGGGGAAATCACACAGGAGCTGACCTGGGCTGGAAATGGCCTTGGAGAGAAAAATGCTGTTGTTCAACTGCCCCATGATTATACCCAGAGTTTAGGGTGCAGGGCCAGAAATCCTTGCTGTCCTGGTGCTTCACCAGGCCTGGGAAGTAGCTGGAGAAGGATTGGTGTCCCCCACTTGCCATCCCTTAGTGCACCATCCCTCGTGAAGGGTGGCATGGAAAGCAAGTCTGGGACCCTGTGTCAGGACTTGCACTGAAGAAAGTATTCACCCAGAAGCCACATCATTTTGCTCTGGTATTTCAGTGCTGGTGCTCATCACATGTTCTTAAGACAAACTTACGCATCCCTCTTGTTAACCTTACCCCAAAAGTCACCCCTAGACAAGGTTCCTGAGCTGGGGTTGAGCTGGAGAACTGGGGTCCAGCTGTGCCCAGAGGAAGGACAAGGCCTGTCCTGGGTCCTCTAAAGGGCTGGCAGCCTCTGTGGCCTCCACCAGAAAAGGCAGCATATAGGAAACTGTAGACCATCCCCATGCCCTTTGGAGGCCCTTAGGAAGAGGAACGGGGAGGAGCTGTCGTGTGGCCAGAGAAAGTCTGGGTCATGTGTGGAGATGCTGAGAGACCCAAACTTCTTTAGCCTGGTGAAGGGGAGGCTGAGGAAACGTGCTGGTTTTACTGAAATTGAGTTAATTTCCTTCATGCATTTTGAACCTCTGTCCTTCACGCATTTTGAACCTCTGTCCTTCACAGCCAGTACAGTCTTTTGTTTAGATTTCCTATGAGAACAGTGAGATAACGCAGTTTCTTCCCTGGGATAGAGTTAATTCTGTCTTTTAGCAGCTTTACCGTGTTTGCCATTTGCTATGAAAGGAATGTCAGAACTCACTGAGATCTCGGCTGTTGTCAGGGAAACCAAGGATTTCTTTGGCCATCCAGCTGGGGATGCAAATTGGCAAGAGGGGACACAGACAGGGCAGCACCTGGATTGACATCCGGGTCAATCAATGAGCTGTTCTCTACCATTAGTGTCATCCTCAGTATAGCGCTGGAGATGCCCTTTCCAGCCAGTTAGTTTTGGTTTCCCGGCTACTTTGGTTGGCTCTGTTTGGAAGTTCCATTCTATTGGGAGTTCAGTGTTAGTTCAGTTTTATGACGTTTTCCTGATTTTCATTTGGCCCTTGGGCCTCTCTGCCTTTTGCACTTTTACTTTCTCTTGCTGGGATCAACTGTTCAGGACCAGGGTGCTCGCTTCTTTTGGGCTGCCTGTTCAGCACGACTGGAGTTACGTGGGGGATTGCACTGAGTATCATATATTTTACTTTACGTGTATTTTAGTATAAGCATATTAGAAGTAGCAGTGTATTATTTTCATTATCTTATTATATTTTTTTATAAACCCACAGGTTTCTCTCTTCCCTTTCAGTTCTCTCTCTTATCCCACTTGAGGACTGGAAGCAGGATGTGAGCAGCTCTCATGGTCTTAGTTGGTGGCTGTGGTAAAATCATGACAAGAAAAGGTAGTAGTAGCTTCAGAAATGTTGAAAATCACTTTCCAAGATGGTGGCACTTTTTCTTTTTAGTAGAGGGAAGCAGCATGAGAAAGGAAAACCATCAGAAACTGCAGCTCTGGAGGTCCAGAGTGGAGCTCAGGATAAAGAAATGTCATTCTGAGCACATGGCTGTGGTCATTGAGATGGACTCTGGATCAGCCATGGCTTTGTGTTTCAAGGAACAGCTGGTGAGGGTGGAGAGACAGCAGCACAGGTGGGGACACGCTAGGGTGAGAACAAGGTGGGGAAGCACATGGGGTGTCTACAGCCTGTGGGGAAACAGCCACAGGCCTGGGACAGTGTAGGATGGACCATAATGGACATGGCCATGGCTGAGGCTGGATGTCTCTGAAAGACCCATGGTCTTTGTCCCCTTGCCTATGGCTGATGTCCCTGCCAGTGAGGCCTAAGAGGAGACACATGGTTGTCATGGCCATGGCACCCATTGCCTCCTTGCACCCCCAGGGAGTGTCACACCATTGCCCTTCACTGGGCATCGCACTCCCCACATCCCCAGGAAGAGCCCTGAGCCACACGTGAGGGACAGGATCTCTCTTCCTAGGGGCAGGGGCTCAAGGCTTGGCCATTGTCCCTCATCAAACAAACCAAGGGTTTTCTCAGCATCAGAACTGCTGCACTTTGCCTTTGCCTGATGCAATGACTGCCTCCAATGCTCTGGTCTTTCTCAGAGTCCCTGGGGAGGCTTTGTCAGTAACAGCCCTCAATGGGGCCCATTAATGCGTGAAGATACTTTGGAGTTTGCTTCTGACTTGGACTTCTTGAGCAGATTCTTCAGTCTGTGCTTGGTATCTGTGGTTTATGGACTCAGCACCAAATACACCATGGGGCTCATTAAAACACAGAAAGCCCTAACGAGTGATGTTTCTTTCTGTAATTTCATTCAAATCTTTTAAGACTTGTAGAAGTAACTGGAGAGGTTTCAATGGGACACTTAGTGATGAAGATTTCAAAGAAGATTTCATAAAGCAGGGCTTTTTCTTTCCAGGGTATTTTCTGTCATTTTTCAGTGTATAGAAGAAGTGACAGCAGCATTCTACACTGGACATTGATCCAGAGGGTCTCCTGAAGACATCTGCACAGGCAGGAGAACAGTCCCTTGAGGCTGGACACTGTATGGACAACCTCGCTCCTCACCCCCCACCCCCAGTCTGCCGGTTCCCTCATTGGCCACCAGAGACTGCATCACTTTTCCTCACATCAGACTTCTCCACTGAGCTCTGCAGGAGATGCTGCAGCTCCTGTGCACCAGCTCCACCTGCTCTCCTGTGCAAACACTGCACAGTTTAATAAACAGTAAAACACTTTCCTCAGCTGTGTGTGTAAGCTGGATCAGATGAGGTCCGCCATCCACAAGGGACATCCACACAAGAACTGGTTTAGACAGAGAGATAGGAAAGGATAGAAATAAACCAAATGAACGTGTTGACTGCCATGTTAATTAGAGCTCTGAAGAATGGGTGAAGTTTGTAACTCCCTGAAGCTCGAAGCAGAAACCAGACAGTTGAGAGGAACTGAATGACCAAAGAGCAAGTGGAGGAGAAACCTGAGAGCACTGGGAAGGAAAATGTCCAGACAGTGCTGGAAAGTTGTCCTTTGACAGGGACATTGAATCACGAGAGGCGGAAACTCCTGAAAGATGAGGGAGATGTAATAATAGAGTGTTGGTAATAGAAGTACAGGGGAAGACCAGTATATCTTCTCCTATCCTTAGTACACTTACCGGTAATTCACTTTTGTGGCTTTTTTTTTTTTTCCTTTGTTTGTTTTAATAAGTAAAAAAAAAAAAAAAAAAAAACAACAAAAACCAAAAAGGCACAAAACAAGACCAGAAATCACACCCAAAAAACACACACCAAAAAAACCAAAAAACCACAGCAAACACAAAAACCACACACAGAAAAAACAAACAAAGAAAGCCCCACAAAAAACCCACAAAACCAAAAAACAACAACAAAGAAGTGCACCTTTCCAGGCAGACATCAGTCATCTGTTGTGTCACCATGAACAGCCAGTGCCATTTTACGGCCCCACTGTACCTGAGGTGCCTGCCAGGAATTGGCATCTATCACACAGGACCTGGGGAGACCAGAGCACCTTGTAATGCAGGTGGAGCCTGGGCAGGGGTTCCTGGGCCACCTACATTGGCACCAGGTGTTTGTGTCCCTGGAGGTGAAGAAATCTGTGTCCTAAATCCATGCACAGTTCTGGAAAACTCTTTCAAAGAAAAGTAACCCTCCTAGAAAGACAAACAAACAAATAAATAAATAAATAGCTAGCAAATAAATAAATAAATAAATAAATAAATGAGTGGATAAATAAATAAACAAATAAGAAGTATGTTGACACCTTCCTTTGCTTTGGATCTTTGTCTTCAGTTCTTCTTATTTTAATTTTCATTGACATTAGCTGACATACAATGAGTTTACAAGCAAGAAGCCAAGATCATTTTGTGTCTTGCATAGCACCCCATGCTCTCTGAACCTTCCCTGCCCTGGACTCCTCACACTTTACCCAGAGCGAGTCACACTGAGGTGTTGGCTGGTTCCCTGGCTGAGATGTTGGTTTAGATGGTCACCTACAGCACAGGTGGATCCTACCCCATCATCGTCTGCTCTGCTCCAGTTAGAAACAGAGCCCAACATCACCATGGGATCATAAGAGAACTGAGGTTGAAGGGACCTCAGGAGTCTGCAGTCCAACCTGTCACCAACTGGGTCACACCAAGGTGTTCAAGCCTTGATTCAATCAGAGATTGAAAACCTGCAAGGACAGAGGCTGCAGAGCTTCTCTGAGTGACCTGAGACAGGACTTGGCTGAGCTCATAGGGCAGGGGTGTCATATTCTTTTTCACTGGAGGCCACATCAGCCTCATGGTTGCCTTCAAAGGGCCAAATGTAATTTAAGGAGTGTATAAATCTAGGAGTAGTTACTTTTATACGGTCCTAAAATTACATTCGGTCCTTTGAAGGCAACCATGAGGCTGATGTGACGCCTGGTGAAAATGAATTTGCCACCCTTCTTCTAGGGAAAAAGCTTTTCCTGATGTCCTGGCTGAACCTCTGCTCTTTCACCTTCCACACATTCTCTTTTGTCCTTCTGCCACACACCACGGTGAAGAGCCTGGCTGTGTGTTCTCCATGACCTCCTCATTGGTGCTGACAGGCTGTGATGAGGTCCCTGTCATCCTTCCCTTCTCTGGGCTGGACAAGCCCGGCACCCTCAGTTTCTCCCCACAGGACAAGTGCTCCAGTCCCTGGCTGTCCTGAGGCCCTTTGCTCAACCCACTTCTGCTTGCCAATATCCTTCCTGAATTGGGATCTGAGATCTGGATGGAGTATTTCAGAGAATCCCTTCCCTCCACCTCCTGGCCGAGCACCTGGTGACACAGTCCAGGGTGCTCCTGGCCTCCCTTGCACCAGGGCACACGCTGCCTCCTGTCCAGCTCCCTGCCCACACAGACCTTTCCCACAGCTGCTCCCAACCAGACATCCCCAGCCTGTGCCATTGCCGGGTGAGTTCCCTGCAGGGGCAGACACTGATGTTGGTCCTGCTGAGGTTTCCTGAGGGTCCTGCTAAGAAATATTCTCCTCGTTGAACCCCTTGAACAGAGGCCTGGGAGATGTTTCAGTAAAGACCCAGGCACAGGAGTCATTGAGTCCCTCAGCACTAGTATCAGTGTCTGCTGTTATTGAATTCCCCTCCCCACCCAGCAGCAGCTCTGTGTTTCCCTTCTTCAGCCGTGGTCTCTGACACAGTTGTTGAAGATCTTGGTTTTGCTCTGGACTTTTCTTGCAGCCACCAACTCCAGGTGAGCTTTGCCTTTCCCAAAGTCATCCCTGCTCAGCAAAGCTAATGCACATGAACTCCTTGTCTGCACCTGCCCTTGCTGTGACCCCTGGCAGCAGCTTTGTGGCCCCTGCCTCCACCTTGTGCTGTGACAGTCCAGCCCTGCTGCCCCACAGATGGACCATGGTGCAGGCTCAGCACAGGACAGAGTGCATTCGCGATAGGGAACGGTCTCCTGATGTGATGCCCACATCAGTCCATGGTGCCTTGTCACCCCATGGCCTTTCTGTTAGGCAGCCTCTCCAAGCTCCTGGAGAGGTCGTGTCACCCATGGGGTCAAAGACGGTCCTGTGCCAGGCTCTGCCCGGGTCTGGGCCGGGAGAGAGGCTGGGCAGGGCTGGCCATTCCCTGAGACAGGCCCTGAGACCAGCAGGAGGATGGACATGGTCTCACAGGGAACCTCACCCATAAACCTGAGCTGAGCGGCCAGTGCTGGACATGGCCCACGAGAGATGATGAGTGGTTGGGGGGCGACAAAAGTCCTGGGCCACCTTCCTGGTCTGTCTATGATACCAAGGGCACAGAGCAGCCTCCTCTCTTCTGCACCTGCATGTCTTTGATCCCTCACACAAGCCCTGGCTCTGCATCACAACCCCTGGTGTGAGTCTTCACCCTGCATGGCCATGCAGCACGAGATACAGGTTGATGTTTCTCTCTCAGGTCCTTTCCAACCCAGTCCAGCTCCTCGAGTCTCTCCCACCTCCTCCACCCTCTCTCTACCCCTAATGCCCTCTGCCCAGCAAAGCCCAGTCAGGGCTGGTCCCACACCAGTGCCCATTGCAGGTGCTCTGGGCACTCACCCCACAGCCTCTGCCCCTCTGAAGGGCACAGCAGCTCCTGGGGCTCAGAGAGGGGTCACCCCAGAGGTGGATGAACATGCACAGCAATAGGAAAAGGAGGCACCTGTGTGTCCTTCACTCTCCTCTCCAGCAGATCCTGAGAGGTCTGCAGCTCCTCCATGCCATCCCCTCTCCCCAGGCCAGCACAAAAGCCCTGGTCCTTAAGGTCCTCAAGAGCTCTTACTGCTCCAGGCACAGAGCAGCCTTTCCAAACCTGGTACAGTCAGAAAGCTGTTTTCATTTCCCATTAATTCTGGCTATGTAGAAGATGGATCTCTGACCAAAAAAAAAAAAAAGTTGCTGTAGCTTCTTTTATTTCACTTAATTACAATGAGCAACTCCCCATTCACACAAGTCTCTGGGTCACCCAAGATGAACAGATACCTTAGCAACAGGGGTTGAATAGCGACATTTGTTTGAGAGCAAGAATATCACAAGTGGAAAAAAAAAGTAGAGAAGGAAATCAGACTTGGCCAGTCATGACATACACAGGGAGGCCTTTGCAGGGAAAATCAGGCAGCCTGTGGCTCCTGAAAAACATCCAGTCATCAGCTGCCTTAGAGCATCCTTGAGATCCTTGTTCCTCATGCTGTGGATGAGGGGGTTCAATGTTGGGGGTACCAGTGAATACAGAACAGTTACGACCAGGTCCAGGGATGGGGAGGAGATGGAGCGGGACTTCAGGTAGGTAAACGTGCCGGTACTGATAAACAAGGAGACCACAGCCAGGTGAGGGAGGCAGGTGGAAAAGGCTTTGTGCTGTCCCTGCTCAGAGGGGATCCTCAGCACGGCCCTGAAGATCTGCACATAGGACAGCACAATGAACACAAAACATCCCTCAAAAAAAAGCGCACCAAATATGAGAAGCCCAATTTCCGAGGTAGGAGTGTGAGCAGGAGAGCTTGAGGATCTGGGGGATTTCACAGAAGAACTGGCCCAGGGCATTGCCCTTGCACAGTGGCAGTGAAAATGTATTGGCCGTGTGCAGCAGAGCAGTGAGAAACCCAGTGGCCCAGGCAGCTGCTGCCATGTGGACACAAGCTCTGCTGCCCAGGAGGGTCCCGTAGTGCAGGGGTTTGCAGATGGCAACGTAGCGGTCATAGGACATGATGGTGAGAAGAGAATACTCTGCTGAAATGAAAAAGACAAAGCAAAACAGTTGGGCAGCACATCCCATATAAGAAATGACCCTGGTGTCCCAGAGGGAATTGGCCATGGACTTGGGGAGACTGGTGGAGATGGAGCCCAGGTCAAGGAGGGCGAGGCTGAGCAGGAAGAAGTGCATGGGGCTGTGGAGGTGCTGGTCCCAGGCTACGGTGGTGATGATGAGGCCGTTGCCCAGGAGGGCAGCCAGGTAGATGCCCAGGAAGAGCCAGAAGTGCAAGAGCTGCAGCTCCCGTGTGTCTGTGAATGCCAGGAGGAGGAACTGGGTGATGCAGCTGATGTTGGACATCTGCTTTTCCTGAGTATGCCACACTGTCATGAGAAAAAAGCACAGTGAGAAGCCAGGGAAGAGTTCTCTGACAAACGTCAAACCAACTCCCACGGACCCTCCCCTGTCACACACAGACACTCTTTTTCTAGGACAACTTTCTCCAGCACTGTGCCTGGAGCCCTGCTTAGTGCTGGCCAAACGTGCAACCAAGAGCAGGGCCTCTGCCCATGGGTTCTCGATAAATCAGCCCAGCTCTGCAGTGGGGACTGTCCTGGTTCTGCTAACACAGAAGGGCCGTGAAGACTTACTTTCCCAATGATAAGGAACAGAGATGGTGAGGGTGGGTGTGAGAGAGGCCAGGGCAGAGGCAGCCGGGCACTCAGACTGCGTCACCCTTCCCCAGCTGTGCAGCCACCTCCCAGACACCAACATTGCCGGGCAGCTGCTCTCAGCCCCTGTGCTCTGCAGAGGAACTGGAGCTCTGGCTGCACTGGAGCTGCTTCATGCCTTGGAGCCCCCGGCCCTGAGGGCAGAGGCTTTGCTGGGTGGGAGAGGAGGCCAGGGGGCTGCTCACAGGAGGGATCTGCACTGCAGGGGATCACAGGGACTTTTCTCTGTGCTCCCTCCCATAACAATTCCAGGTTTAGCTTCCTCTCATTTCTGATCATTTCCCTGCTGCCTGGAGATTCTCCCCCTGGGAGGTGTTTCCCTGTCCATGTCTCTTCCCTGTCAGTGCTCACAGACCCCATCCCACCCTCTGTGCCCTCCCCCTGGCCCTACAGATCCTGCCTGTTCACAGGGCACTGCCTGGGGGCATCTTCCTGTTTGCAGGCTGGAAAACAGGACAGGTCAGACTAGGCTGAGGGGTCCAGCAAAGGTGATGCAGGTGCTGTGCACGGGCAGAGGGGTGGTGAAGGGATGTTATGAGCCTTCTGGCAGATGTACTGATCACTCAGAGTTGCAGTTCAGGAGTCTCAGTGACTTGTTTAAGCATGAGAGCTCATTTTCATTTTATCCTTCCTGCACCCCCCACCAGTTGGCAAAGGAAAAGAAAGAGACAGGCTCAGGAAAGCTCCTTATCTGTCTGGTAATCCTTGCATTGATCTTGTACTTTAGGCATCGCCTTGGAAAAATGCTGGATCTGTGAGCAGTCCTTACCCACACAGCACCTTTCCTGCCCTGATAGGGGTTGCTTCTTCCACCCACAGCTTCTCCTCACATCACAGTGGGGGATCTCCCCGGGCAGGGTCCCTGCTCTGCAGGACAGCCCTGGGCACCCCTGGGTGCTCACCCGGCTTCACAGCTGTTCAACATTGCCTGACAAGAGCCCCCTCCTTACAGATCCCACCAGCTGTGCCTGTACCAGTTTTAGGAGATGCCTCCAGGAGCTACAGCTGCATTGCCCTGCACCCAGAGACTTACCATGGCAAGGACTGCAAAGGTTTCTCCTCCAGTGAGCTCTCAGTCATCCTCCCGATCCTGACCACCTTTAATCTCTCTCTGCCTTGCTCGTCTCCTGAGATCCCCAGGCAGAGCCCTCAGCCCTGCTGCGCTGTGCAGAGCTGCTCCTGGTCAGCCTACGTCTGTCGCTGGGACGGTGACAAGTCGCATTCTCCTGCAGCCATCACCAGGCAGTTGTAGGACAAGGAAGGGATTGCTGAACCCAGATGGGCAGGGGAAAGAAAGGCACGTTGTGTACATGGAGTTTTGCAAGGCCCCAGACATGGTCTCCTGTGGTGGCCTTAGAGCAGCTTGGGAAGATCTGGGATAAAGATGTGGATGTTGTGATGGGTGGGAAGTTGTCTGGATGACCAAGCCCAAATATCATCAGTGGTACAAAGTCCTGTGTTTAGCCGGTTTCCAGCGGCATCCCTCAGTGATGAGTACTGGGGCCAAAACTGTCGAATGTCTTTATTCTGCCTCTTCATTATGTCATGGAGTGCATTTTCAGCTCCTTTGTGGATGCTGGAAAGCTGGGCAGAGGCCTAAAACAACCTCACCTGGTGGACTCTGCCTTGAGCAGGAGAGTGAGACAAGATGATGTTCAGGGCTCTCTTCAAATCTGAGTTATTCTAGGATTCAATGAATCTTTGCCTTGGAGAGGTGTTTGAAGACAGAAGATGTAGTCCTTACCAGTTAAAAGAATGAATCCTGCCTGCAATTGCTAAACTAAAATATGTAAATCCTCTCAGTTGTGGTCAGTCTGCTCCTCTAATAAATATAAAAGTGACTTTTAAAACACCTAATCAGAACCTGCAAAGAATACTGTCCTTGCAGTGCAGACACTCTGGAGCCTGCACAATTAGTTGAGCCTTGTTTTAACATCTGTCTCAAGACTGTTACATCAAGTGTCTTTTAGCTGAACTTTGCTCCTTATACAGTCATAATAATACTAACATACACATTCCTAGGATGGGAGACCCAGGCTCAGCCCAGGACCCTTCCTCAACAAACACAGATGGAGGAAGAAGAGAGAAAAGAGGCAGAAGCAGAGGTATAAATGGCCCAGTGTAAATACAGCAGCTCCTCTGAGGAACGTTTCTCCACTCAAACCCTTGATAGGAAATCTATTGGATAAATTTGATGAAAGCAGCTCAGTTTGATCTGCTCACACACTGGACCACAAGGAGGGTGATGGCTGGGTACGATGCCATGTGGTCACTTGTGTCTCAGGAACTCATAGTCCAGTAGGAAGCCAATGGCTGTGCAGGGCACTGTGAGGTCACTTCTGCCTCTGCAGGGGATAGGCCAACAGCAGGAACATGGCTGGGAAAGGACTGTGAGGTCACCCATACAAGACGAGCAATCGGGCCCAATCAGCATGGCTTTGTGAAAGGCAGGTCCTGCTTGACCAGCCTGATCTCCTTCTATGACAAGGTGACCGGCTGAGCAGATGAGGGAAAGTCTGTGGTGGGGAGTGAATCCACCACACAGGCTGTGGGTGTTGTGTCCTTAGACTGCAGTAAAGCCTTTGACACCGTATCCCACAGCATCTCCTGGAGAAGCTGCAGCTCCTGGCCTGGATGGTGTATCTGCGATGGCTAAAGAACTGGCTGGAGGGCTGGGCCCAAAGAGTTGTGGTGAACAGAGCCAAATCCGATTGGTGGCCGGTCATGAGTGGTGTCCCCAGGGCTCAGTATTGGGGCCAGTTCTGTTTGATCTCTTTATCAGTGATCTGGATGAGGGGATCTAATGCACCCTCAGTAATTTTGCAGATGACACCAAATTGGTTGGGAATGTTTTCCCGATGGAGAGTAGGAAGGGTCTACAGAGAGATCTGGACTGGGCAAAGTGATGACCTGAGGGAAAATATTTGAGGCTTAACAAGGCCAAGTGCCAGGTCCTGCACTTGTGTCACAACAACCACAGGCAGCACTACAGTCTTGGGGAAGAGGGGCTGGAAAGCTGCCTGGAAAAGAGGGATCTGGGGTGTCGATTGAGCCAGCTGAAGGTGAGGCAGCATGTGCCCAGGTGGCCAAAATGCCACCAGAATCCTGGTTTGCATTAAGAGTAGCACAGCCAGCAGGACCAGGTTAGTGATTGTCTCATTGTACTTGGTGCTTGTGAGGTCCCACCTCAAATACTGTGGTTGGTTTCGGGTCCCTCACTATAGGAAAGACCTTGAGGTGCTGGAGCAGGTTCAGGGAAGGGCAATGGTCCTGGTGAAGAGGCTGGAGCAAAAGTCTGATGAGGAGTGGCTGAGGAAACTGTTGCTGTTTAGTCTGAATAAAAGACGGCTGAGGGGAGACCTTCTCACTCTACAACTACATAAAGGAGGTTGGAGCATGGAGAGTGTTGGTCTCTCCATGTCTGTCCTGTACTGAGGACCCCAGAGCTGGACACAGGACTCCAAGTGGGGTCTCACCAGAGTGAAGCAGAGGAGCAGAATGTCATCCCTTGACCTGCTGGTCATGCTCCTTTGGATGCAGCCCAAGATATGGTTGGCCTTCTGGACTGCAAGCGCACATTGCTGGATCCTGTCCAGTCTTTCACCCACCAGTATCCCCAAGTCCTTCTCATCAGGGCTGCTCTCAATCCCTTCGTCCCCAGCCTGTACTGATACCAGGGGTTGCCCCAACCCAGGTGCAGGACCTTGTGTTTGGCCTTGTTCAACCTCAGGAGACTCACATGAACCACTTCTTCAGCTTATCCAGGTTCGTCTGAATGGCTGCTGTCCCTCAGGTGTATCAGCAACACCACTCAGTTTGGTGTCATCTACAAACTTGCTGAGGGTGCACCTGATCCCACTATGTCATTGATGAAGATATTAAACAGTACTGATCCCAGTATGGACCCCTGAGGGACACCACTTGTCTCCAGTGTCCATCCAGACATTGTGCCATTGACCACCACTCTCTGGGTGCAACCATTGAGCCAGTTCCTCACATACTAAACAGTCCAGTCATCGAATCTGTATCTCTGCAATTCAGAGAGAAGGGTGTTGTGAGGGACCATGTAGTTACTCTATTGTACTCTATTGTAGAAGGCCACTGGGTTAGTCAGGCAGGACTTGCCCTTGGTGGAGCCCTGCTGGCCATCTCAAATCACCTCCCTGTCCTCCTTGTGCCTTAGCACAGCTTCTAGGAGGATCTGTGCCATGATCTTCCAAGCACAGGTAAGAGGCTGACAGGTCAGTAGTTTTCAGGGTCCTCCTTTCTACAGCAGAGAAACACTGCCACACAGCACAGCTTGGAACGTGGAGACTGGACATGAGGAAGAAGAAATGTCCCTCAAAGGGCAGTGCTGTGGCACAAGAAATCATCCAGAAGGAGCACGAGATCAGTCCATCTTCTTGTGTTTCAAGGAACAGAGCATAAGAGTGGAGGCACACCAGTCAATGTATGGAAATACCAGGGTGAGAGCAAGGGGAGGAAGCAAGATGGGTGTCTACAGCCTGCAGGGAAACAGAAGCAGCTGTGGGACAGTGTAGGACAACCTGTGGTGGAGATGGCAAAGGGCACTGGCAAGGCTGGATGTCACCAAGAGAACCCAAGTCTTTGTCCCCTTGGCTATGGCCATCGCCTCTGCCACCAAGGCCTGTGAGGAGACATGTTGTCCTGAGGCACTGGGACACCTGATGGCCTCCTTGCACACCGCCAGGAAGGCTGGGAACTGTCACAGCATTGTCCTTCACTCAGCACCACACAGCCCACATCCCCCTGGCCCAGGAAGAGCCCTGAGCAATGTGTGAGGGACAGGATCTGCCTTCCCAGGGGCTGGGGGTCAGGCCTTGGCCTCTCTGCTTCACCCAGCTAAACCAGGGTTTTCTCAGCACCTCAGCTGCCTGCACATTTCCCTTTGTTTATCTGCCACCATGGCCTCCAATCCTCTGCTCTAACGAGTCCCTGGGGAGGCTTTGCTGGTACTTGCCCTCAGTGGAACTCATTAATACTTCAAGGTACTTAGTACTTTTTTCTTCTGGCTTTGACTTCTGGAAAGATTTGTGCAATCTCCTCTCAGCCTCTGAGAAATGTTCAAGGACTCTGCATCAAATGCACCATGGGGTTCATTACACTGAAGAAACCCCTAAGAAACCATTTCTTTTCCTGTAATCATCTTCTAGTCTTGTACTGTGAATTAAAGAATGTTCTTTGTGTATATTATGGAGAAAGATTTCAAAAAGCTACTGATAAAAATGTCTTTCTGTTGAAAAGGGTGTATTTCATTACTGTTCAGTTTGGGGAAGTGCTGACTGCAGCATTATCTGATGTGGATCCAGGGTCTCTCCTAAGCAGGTCTGGACTGGCTGGAGAAGCTGTCCCTTGAGCTCTCACACCGTGTGCACAACCTTGCTCCTCACCTCCCCAACCCCATCGTTTCTCTCATTGGCCCCCTGGGCCTTGCATCCCTTTTCCTTACACCAGACTTCTCCACTGCAGTCTGCAGCTGGATGTGCCAGCTCCTTTGCACCAGCTCCCACCTGCTCTCCTTGGAGACCTGGCTGCACACAGCAAACAGGGACTTTGCTTTACCTTTGAACAAACTAAATAACACTGATAAGAGTAATGGTTAAAAAAACCCACATTCCTCAACTGTACATCAAGGACAAACTGCCACCACTGAGGGTCACCTTCTCCAAGGCAGAAACATGCAAGAAATGTTTTAGACAGAAAGAAAATTATGAAATAAACACAATAAAAGAATTGGCTAAAGACAGAATTAGACAGACTACTGAATGACAAGGAAGCTTTTAACTCCTTGAAGGTGAAAGCAGCAACTGGATTGTTGACAAGTGTCTGAGTGATCAAACAGTAAGAGGAAGGGAAATCCAGAGAGCAATTGCAAGTGCTTGTGTGCAGATCAGCTGCTGGAAATGGGACTTCAGACATGGTCAGTTTAGTTAGGGCAGGAGGAAATACCTGGAGGATGAGGGAGATCAGATGCACAGATAACAGAGAGAGTGCTGAGAAGGCAAATGTAGTGGAGGATCAGAAGTTCTCCTCTTGCTCTTAATGCACATCCTGAAAAGTCTCATTTTGATCTCATGGGAAAACACTTCTATTTAAGGTATTCAAAACAAAGAGAGGAGAATTACAACACCAACAACTTTTGATGTTTAAAGTTACAAAACACATTTTCTTCATCTACATCTTTCAATTGGTTTCTTTTTCCCTTCATTTTTAAAAAAAATGTTCTCTAGATTTCTCTCCTACCAAAGCCTCCAGCACAAAGAAAGATAATCCTTGTGTCTTGCACAGGGTCGAAGGCACCAAACAATCCACTGCCATGGACTGTCAGTGCCACTTTTTACCCTTGGCACACAGTGAGTCCTGCTGGAAGCTGTGGACCACTCTGGCCTGATGGAGGAAAGAAGGAGAAAAAGGTTAATTGGAGTGTTCTCTTTTTAGATGGCCATATTGACAGTGATCTCAACAGCTCTCTGTTGCCTGTCTTTCTATGTGATCATAAGGAAAAATAAATATATATATGTGTTGGTAAATATATAGGAAAATACATAATTGTGTCCATTTACTCAGCAAAATACATTTCCTACCAGCACTCTCAAAGGAAGAATATCTCTTCCGAGAAACTGCTGCCTCCCAAGCCTCTGTGACTGGAGACAGGAATCTGGAGAACAACCAGCAGTGGATGGGGATCAAGTCAGGGGTCAGTGGAACTAACACAACCCTCTCCAGTCTATGGGACAGCAGCATCCCAGGAGCTGAGACAGCAGGACGATGTCACAGGGAGGCCACTCTCCACCATCTTGGAAAGCTCATGGAGACTGGGGGGACTCCCTGACCACTGGCAGCTCTCACACAGTGTGTGCACTTTTCAAAGTGGCCAATGGGTGAGCAGTGGAACTAAGGGCTGTGCCCCAGAACATGTCCACTGGGACCCCATTTCTGGGTGTCTGGAAGAGAAGGTGATGGGGTTTACCCAGGGCAGGTTGTGCCTGTCCATCCTCTTTGCTTTCTGTGAGGAAAGGACAGGGCTGTGGACGTGGGGAGAACACTGGTGATCTGTTACCTGGAAGTCAGCAAGGCATTCAGCATCATCCCCCACAATATTCTTGTGCCCAAGGCAGTATATTATGGTCTGTGTCAGTGTGTAAGTAGATGAGTAAAAAGCCATCTAGATGTTTGGGCTTGGAAAGGTGCTGTAGAAAGGGAGAAACTTTCCAGTCCTGAGGACAGTCAAGCACTGGAAGCTGTGTCCCAGGAGTGCGCACTCACTCTGTCCCAGAAAGTGACCAAGATGTGTTTGGATAAAGCCCCGAGTAATCTGGTCTGACCCTGATTTGAGTAGAAGGTTGGTCAAGACACCTCCTGAGGTCCCATCCAGCCTGAATGACGCTGTCCTTTCATCGTCTTCATGTTTTCCATTTAGGGACAGCTCTCAGGTTCTCTCTGACCACAGGAATAACTCACATCACATGCAGAGCTGCTTTTCAAGTAACAGTAAACAGGCCTGACGACAACTTTTTCGTCCCTTTTCATTTGCTTCAATCCAGGGTCTTTTTTGCTGTCCTAATACTCTTCCGAAAAGAACTGTCCATGTTGTTAAGCGTCTCAGAGCAGGTTGCTCAGGAGGTGTCAGCATCCATGTTCAGAGTCTGCACATCAGCCAGGCAGCAAAGCCACCAGTAAAGAAATGGAGACGAGGCTCCTGACCAGCTCCTTAAACCCAGATATCAGTGTGAGAGGTCTGCTGAGATTACAGTGAAGCCCTGAAGTTTAGGACCGGAGAATTTTTAGTCCTATCTGAGCATCCTGGTTCATCTCCTGTCTGGCGGCCGGAAGATCTTGCGCTGTACGGAAAGATAGTAGCCCCTCCCTTGATAGGTGTAGTGTGTAGTGTGTGATCTAAGCAGATGGATGTGACGTTGTAAAACTCAAGGTATATATTGCTGTGTTACCTATCAATAAACGCCATTTGCCATCCACCACATTGGTGTCTGCGAGCTGATCGATCGAGTGGCCAGAGGGTGGTCGCCGTGCTGTTACTGAACCAGGTCGCTAGTGCCACCTTGTGGCTGCAACGATCTCCTGACCCATGTGGTGCTTCAGGTTGTGAAGAGAATCAAAACCAACTCCTTGACTGCAGTAGTTCCATTTTACATGTGTCACAGAGGGCAGATGAAGGGAGCTCAGAACTCCAATCTCTGCTGTACGACTGGGACTTCAGAGATTGGAAATGTAGGATAAAATGTTCTGTCAGTGCACACTACATAAAGTTTGTGTCTTTCTTTGTGCCTTTTCACTACCCCGCGATCTGTTTGGCTTTCTACGGCTAAAAAGGAAACAACCCCCTTATGCCACCTGCCCCTCACACCAGAAAAACAAAGGAGAAAATGTATGGAATACGGATGAAATGGGAGCAATTTTGTTCAAGAGTTGTATTCTTTCAATGATAAAAAAGGTAGAAGAGAAAGAAAGCACTGTTCTAAGAACTTCATACAAGAGGCTAACTACTGAAATGTAGTATCTGTTCTGAGAATTGAGAATGACTGTTCGGAAGGACATTAAAGAGCTTTAGTTCATTAGCATAACCAAGAATAAGGAGTTTTCTGTTACTGTTACTAGTGACAGTACCACTGTTCAAAAACATCCGTCAGAGCATCTCCATTCATCCTGGGCTCCAAAGCTCAGCCTTCTCAGATTTTGACAGGATTGCTTCAAACCCCTGTGACCCAAACCTCTACAACTGTCTCTCCTCAACAGTCTTTTACCCCAGGAAGGGGAAAACTGCCAATGCAGGCAACAAACCAGTGCCCAACCTGCCTGGAGAGCCAGGACAGCTGTGCCACACAACAGCAGCCGCTGAGGGAAGCTGGAGGTGATGGAACTGAAATGGTTCCAACCCAAATCATAGAATTATAGTATCATGGAATCATTTATTTTGGAAAAGACCCTTTACAACATAGAATACAAATGTAAATCAAATCCTTAATCGCCACATCTCCACATCTTCTAAATACCTCCAGCAATGGAAGCTCCACTCCTGAGCTGTCAGGACACCATTGGCTGCAGTTGGACATAAGATACTGGTCATGACTGTGAGTTCAGGCCTTGCTGTCAGAATGTCTCACACATCACTGAGGAGGGCAGGGGGTTGGGAGATGGGAGCACGTTTCAGTTTCCAGATCCCAGGACAGAGCCCAAACCATCCTGCCCTTGAACTCTGACATTCCAGTTCCTGAGATGCAAAGCTGGTGGCTTTCTGTGGATAATCATGTTAAAAGTCAAGAACTATCCTTCAAGAAGCAACGAGATGGCTGATGGCTTTATCGAACCCTTCCAGCCATGTCTGAACCCAGAAATGGAAAGCAGTTGATGTCTGCAGGTGGAGGAGGAACAGGAGGAAGATTTTCCTGGGAATGTGGAAGGAAGAAAGGCCTCTCTTGGGCTACTCATGTATGGCAGTGCCATTTGCATGCTGTGAGCTTGGCTGTGCCTGGGAGATGGGGAATGGCTGCTGCTGGGGTGGTTGTGCTCAGTCATGGCCCATGAGCTGACCCTGCTCTGCTCCTCTCTTACGTTGCCCACACTTGGATGGACCTCAGGAATCATCCATGAGCCTGGTGGATCCATGAACCTCCTGGAGTGATGGGGTATAGATCCAAATAGAGGATTCAAGCAAGTGTGGGACTGCGACATTGAGGTGATTGGTGACCATTGCCAGATGTATGAAGGAAGGTGGATGAGTTGTGAGGAACTCACAGGCATTTCCAGCTCCACAGCAAACCAGAGCCTTGCACTTAAAACAACAGCACAGAAAACCCAACCCAAAACACAAAACACTCACACTGACCACAGGAAAAGACTTGAAAAACACTGGAGAAAAATCTACCAAGTCCCAGGGGTCAGGGCTCAGCCATTCTGGAGATGAACAAGCATCAAGGGCTGACATGGCATCAGAGCCACCTCCACATGGCACTCATCACCTGTAACCAGTGTCTCCAATTCTTTCCTTCACCGCTCTCCAGGGACAGGGACCTGCACTGGTTGTTTTCTTCACAGCTGTGTCAGTGATGGCCCTTCAAGGGGTCCCAAACACCCTCAGAAACCTGGGGTTTGCTTCTGCCTTTCACTTCATCAGAGGTTTGTTCATTCTTTCAGTAGCTGCAGTTCAGGATCATGGCAGCAGAGGGCTCATTAACATCGAAAATGCTCTTACAAGCCAAGCCACTGCGCAACATTTTCCTAAAAGCTTCAAGTCTGGTGTGCATGATTAGAGAGCTTTCAGTCCAGGACACCTCAAGAGGAATCACACAGCTCTGGACCAAGAGGTGGGTGTTCCTGGGAATCTCAGGTGCCACAGCACAGGGATACTTGTGTTCAGGGAGCTGGTCAAGTGACCCATCTCCTGTTCTGTAATGGTGTCTGAGTTTGCTCAGGTCACCCCTGACTTGAGCCCCATCCACTGTTGGGTGTTCTCCAGACTCCTGCCTTCAGGAACAAAGTCCCAAGAGACCTTGCTGCAGAAGATGGAGGCAAAGAAGCCATGAAGAACCTCAGTCCTGTCTGATTCTACTCTTAGGAAGTTCACCAGCAGTTCCACATTCACCCTGTCTGTTCTTTTACTAGAAATGAAGCAGTGTCAGCTCATCTTGCTGCCCTCAGCCTCCCCTTCTGGGATTAAGTCCGAGGCAGCTTTGTCATCATCCCCACATCCATGGAAAAGGTTTCTAAATTCCTCCTTTGCAGCTTCCCCTGCTTCCACCTCCTGGGTGCTGCCTTTTTGCCCTGAAGTTCCATCAGTTCAGACAAGCAGCCTCATGAGATAAATGCTTCTTTTCATGGGTACTTGGAGAGATCATTCTTGTGCTTGGAGCAGCCTGTCCTGTAAGGCTTCTCACATTTCCTGAGCTCCTTCACCCTTCAGACCGACTTCCATGTCACCACATCGCCCACCATTCCCCAGTACGTCAAAGTCTTCTCCTCTGGAGCCCACCAGCCTGTGCTCTGCTGCTGGCCTCCCTCCCTCCCCTCTGCTGCCTGGGACCCCACTATTTCCTGGTCACAACAGTCAAGGTGGACACTGATGTTCACATCCCTCACCAGCCTTTCTTTTTTTGCCAGTTCCAGATCCAGGTGAGCATCACCCTTGTTGGCCCATCAGGCATCTCTCTTAAGCAGTTGGCCCAAGATCCTCTGGACTGTTAGCACCTGCCACTTTGTCTGGCAAATGAATGTCAGGGCAATTACAGTTCCCCACAGGAATCTGCTCATTGACTGGCGACTTACTTGCCTTGCTGACAGAAGTTGTTTTCCATTTCTTCTCCAGTATCAAGTAGTTCACAACACCCAACACGTTGTGACCCTCTAATGGGTTTACATGGCAAAATCTTGGAATGGGGGTGAGTGTGAGTATGCTACAGTTGTCACCTCTCTGAGAAGACAACAGGAGTTTGACCAATGTCACACAGAGCCCATTTCAGCTGCTCCAAGATGGACCCACTCCTGCCAAATCTGAGCCACTCAGTGATGCCGGCAGCACCTCTGTGATATTGCGTTTGAGAAAGGGTAAAAAACGCTGCACAACAGCAGGTGGGAGAGAGGAGGGAGGAAATGTGAGAGAAAAGCACTGCAGACACCAAGGTCATATCCCATAGGACCCAAGCAGGTCCCTCAGCAGGCCAAAGCTTGCTCTCCTGAAATCCTGCTCTTGGCCTTGTGATCATCTCCCAGGAGCCTCAGCTCCACTTTCCCATCCCTGACTGTTCCATCCTGACCAACTCTTTGTGGTTTGTAAGTGTAAAGTCTCACGGGGCACCTCACCCCACTGACCCCTCAGTCACCCGTGTCAGGAAGATGTTGTCAATGAGCTACAACCCCTCCTGGATGGCTGGTGCCTTGCAGATATTGGGATATCTCAGGTCTGCCATGAGGACACTGCCCTGGAAACAGGAGGCTTCTTTCATTTGTCTGAAGGAGGCCTCATATAATTCTTCTACCTGATCAGTGAGTCTGTAGCTGATGTCCAGGCACCACAACACTGCCCATGCTGTTCTGCCCTCTCATGCTGACAAAACCTTAGGCTGATATTGTCTGTCCCCAGGCAGAGCTCCACCCATTCCTACTGCACAAAAGGAAACTTCAGAAGCTCCAGACCCCAGGCATTATGAGTATCAGACCCCCAAGACCCCACAGTATCTCTGGGAGATGGTATTTATACTGACCCCTAAGTGGAGGGGCTGCAGCTGCAGCAAATGGAGAGTCCAGACCTTGAGAAAATTTGGGGTTCCACCATTACAGATTTCTGAAGTTTCTCAGGATGAAGTGTCCATTTTTTTATCAGGGCAGGAAAACAACGTCCTGCATTAGGACAGAGCAGGACCTGACTCACTGAGCAGTGACCCTGAGGAGAAGGGCCTGGGCACTCCAAGGTCCCCACACCAGCCCGTGGTGCACGCTCACCATGAACAAGGCAGCTGCACATGGGGCTGCATGAGGAGGAGCGGGGGGACCCAGACACCTGGAGTTCTCATCCCATTCGGTTCAGCACTGGTGTGACCCCACACACACGGGGGTGTGCCAGTGTGCGGCTTCCCAGTCTGGAGAAGCAGGGAGGAACTGGAGAGTGCAGGGCTCTGCCAAGGCAGGTTCAGCACCTTGTGCACATGGTGTGGGATGCTGAGGGACCTGGGCTGCTTTGGCCCAGCAGCGCTGGGGAGGCTGCAGCAGTGCAGGAGTAGCCTGAGAGTGCTTGAAGGGTGGTTTCAGAGGTGGTGGAGGTTTTCTGCATAGTGGGAAAGAGCATGAAAAGGAAATAATGGCCCAAAGTGCAGCTGGGGAGGTCCAGGCTGGACATGAGCAGGAAGGAATGTGACTGGAAGGGCAGTGCTGTGGTGGAGCAGGTCAGCAGAGGGAGTCTGCATCAGCCCAAGGCTTTGTGCTTCAAGGAACAGCTGGGAGGATGCAGAGAGCTCAGCAAAGGGAGGAAGATGCTCAGACAAGAGCAAGGTGGGGCAGCAGGGGGGATGTCTGCAGCCTGCAGGGAAAGAGGTGCAGGGGATGCCACAGCACAGGACAGGCTGTGGTGGAGATGAGCAAGGGATGTAGACGCCGAAAGCCCCACCAGACATGAGCTCCTTCTCCCCTTGGCTATGGCTGTTGTCTGCACCTCTGATGCCTGTGAGGAGACACCTTGTCCTTCCAGCACAGGGGCCTCATGGCCTCCTTGTCCCCAGCCAGGAGCCTGGGAGGTGTGGGACCATAGTCCTGCCCTTGGCCTTGCACAGCCCCACATCACACTGTCCAGGAAGGGCCCTGAGCAACGTGGGAGGAACAGGATCTGACTTCCCAGGGCTGGGGGTCAGGGCTTGGTTCTTTGGTTAATGAAACACATTGAGGTTTATTCAGCATCAGAACCACCTTTCACTTGCTTACCCTTTGTTCTGCTTCAAGTTTTCTGTCCAAACAGACCCTGGGGATGGTTTCTCAGTTGTGTCCCTCAGTGGCTTCATTAACATTACAAGAAACTTTGAAGTTTAGGTGTGAGTTTCTCATCCTCAAATTCCTCCAGAGACTGAGGTCCAAAGCCACCAGAGGGGTCATTAAATTGCCTTGGGCTGCTCCTGTGCTGCTGAGCTGGGCTGGGCTCCTGGGACAGAGGGAGTTCCTGGCAAGCGGCAGCGCTGCAGAGAGACAGCTCTGCCCAGGAGCAGCTCCTCTGCACAGCGCAGCAGGGCTGAGGGCTCTGCCTGGGGATCTCAGGGAGACGAGCAAGGCAGAGAGAGATTAAAGGTGGTCAGGATGGGGAGGATGACTGAGAGCTCACTGGAGGAGAAACCTTTGCAGCCCTTGCCGTGGTAAGTCTCTGGGTGCAGGGCAATGCAGCTGTAGCTCCTGGAGGCATCTCCTAAAACTGGCACAGGCACAGCTGGTGGGATCTGTAAGGAAGGGACTCTTGTCAGGCAGTGTTGAACAGCTGTGAAGCCGGGTGAGCACCCAGGGGTGCCCAGGGCTGTCCTGCACAGCAGGGTCCCTGCACCCCAGGGTTATGCCAGGACAGGGACTCTGCCGCCTGCCAGGGTCAGCGCTCAGCCTGCCTGGGGAGATAACAACAATACTGAGGAGAGAAAATGTGGGTGAAAGGAGCAAACTCTATAGGGCAGGAAATGTTTTTCTGCTGTGGTGCTGTGTAGGTCAGGGCTGCTCACAGATCGAGATCAACCCCAGAATTTTTCCAAGGGGACGACTCAAGGACAAGATCAATGCAAGGATTACCAGACAGAAAAGGAGCTTTCCTGAGCCTGTCTTTTCAGTTTCCCATCCCAATGGGTGGGGGATGCAGGAAAGGGTAAAATAAAAATGAGCTCTCATGCTTAAACAAGTCACTGAGACTCCTGAACTGCAACTCTGAGTGATCAGCACATCTGCCAGAAGGCTCATAACATCCCTTCACCACCCCTCTGCCTGTGCACAGCACCTGCATCACCTTGGCTGGACCCCTCAGCCTAGTCTGACCTGTCCTGTTTTCCAACCTGCAAACAGCAAGATGCCCCCAGGCAGTGCCCTGGGAACAGGCAGGATCTGTAGGGCCAGGGGGAGGGCACAGAGGGTGGGATGGGGTCTGTGAGCACTGACAGGGAAGAGACATGGACAGGGAAACACCTCCCAGGGGGAGAATCTCCAGGCAGCAGGGAAATGATCAGAAATGGGAGGAAATTAAACCCGGAATTGTTATGGGAGGGAGAACAGAGAAAAGTCCCTGTGATCCCCTGCAGTGCAGATCCCTCCTGTGAGCAGCCCCCTGGCCTCCTGTCCCACCCAGCAAAGCCTCTGCCCTCAGGGCCGGGGGCTCCAAGGCATGAAGCAGCTCCTGTGCAGCCAGAGCTCCAGTTCCTCTGCAGAGCACAGGGGCTGAGAGCAGCTGCCCGGCAATGTTGGTGTCTGGGAGGTGGCTGCACAGCTGGGGAAGGGTGACGCTGTCAGAGTGCCCAGCTGCCTCTGCCCTGGCCTCTCTCACACCCACCCTCACCGCATTGTCCTTCTTGCTCCCCTGCTCTGGGTCACTGCTGTTGGGATCTTGTTCTTGCTCCCAGGCTCCCTGGGGATGGGAGTTTCAGCTGCAGAGTCACAGCCTGATCTTGTGGGTCCTTTCCTGCAGCTGTGTCCATGGGAACACGTGTCCCAGCTTTGCTCTGCCCTCTGGGCTGTGGGCAATGCACGCTGTGGGGCTGGGGAGTGAGCTGAGTGTCCCCCAGTCAAATGCCATCATTAGGACCCTTGTCTGTCTCGTTGAGGTTTTCTTCCAAGCTGCGAGCTTCCCTCCAGGATGGAAACCTGTCCTATAGCATCTGTGTGTTATCTGAAAGCCCCTTGGAGAAGTGCAGAGGTGCTGCAACTGAGAAAATGCTTTTTAGGAAAGTATGAGACTTGTTTTGGTTCCATGTGACAAAGCTGAATCCCAGGACTGTACCCTGTCCCCCGTTCCCATGCCCCCTGGTGCAGAGCAGGGCGGACTCCTCGGCAGCCAGTGGGCACAGGCCCTGCTCCTCACGGCACCTCCAGACAGCACCACCCAGGGCTCAGACACGGAGCTGGAGGAAGGTCTGGGAAAGGACAAGGGGGTGTGCAACAGGGGAGGGTGTATGAGAAATAGCTTTGATTTTGCTCAGAGAAGTCTCCCCTAACTTGTCACTGCCTTTTCTTCTTTGGTCAGTGTCCTATGTCGAGAGGCAGCAAATGTCCAACAGCAGCTCCATCACCCAGTTCCTCCTCCTGCCGTTCACAGACACACGGGAGCTGCAGCTCTTGCACTTCTGGCTCTTCCTGGGCATCTACCTGGCTGCCCTCCTGGGCAACGGCCTCATCATCACCACCATAGCCTGTGACCAGCACCTCCACACCCCCATGTACTTCTTCCTGCTCAACCTCGCCCTCCTTGACCTGGGCTTCATCTCCACCATTGGCCCCAAGTCCATGGCCAACTCTCTGTGGGACACCAGGGCCATCTCATACACAGGATGTGGTGCCCAGCTTTTTTTTCTCATGTTCTGTGCTACAGCGGAATATTCTCTTCTCACCATCATGTCCTACGACCGCTACGTTGCCATTTGCAAACCCCTGCACTACGGGACCCTCCTGGGCAGCAGAGCTTGTGTCCACATGGCAGCAGCTGCCTGGGCCACTGGGTTTCTCAATGCTCTGCTGCACACGGCCAATACATTTTCACTGCCCCTGTGCAAGGGCAATGCCCTGGGCCAGTTCTTCTGTGAAATCCCACAGATGCTCAAGCTCTCCTGCTCAGACACCTACCTCAGGGAACTTGGGCTTCTTCTGGTCAGTTGCTGTTTAGCTTTCATGTGTTTCATTTTCATTGTGGTGTCCTATGTGCAGATCTTCAGGGCCGTGCTGAGGATCCCCTCTGAGCAGGGACGGCACAAAGCCTTTTCCACCTGCCTCCCTCACCTGGCCGTGGTCTCCTTGTTTGTCAGCACTGGCATATTTGCTCACCTGAAGCCCCCCTCTGTCTCCTCCTCATCCCTGGATCTGGTGGTGTCTGTTCTGTACTCAGTGTTACCTCCAGCAGTGAACCCCCTCATCTCCAGCATGAGGAACCAGGAGCTCAAGGATGCCCTGTGCAAACTCGTATATAAGTGTTTTCTGGAGCAATAAACTGCCTCTCTGCTTCTGCATAGGAGTTTTAAAGTGACTTATTACAGGCTCAGCCTGTCATCTGGATTTTCTGTTTTGGTGTGTTGGTTTTTTATTGTTAGAATGTTTTCAGCCCCTTTCCAATTCTCTGTCTGCTTTTTTTTATAACCACTGGCTGTATAAATGAGGAGCCGTGCTCTCCTTTTGTTTAAACAAAATAAAGGTTCGTATAGTGACTTGTTTTTCACTGTGTCCCTCCTGCAGGACTATTTTGGAGCTGCAGGGACAGTTCCTGTGTGCATGGGTAGAAGGGAAAAGAGTCCAGCATGGCAGCACTGCCAGGGAGCACCAGCACTTGTTCTTCCAGAGCTGTTCTGGTTCCACTCCCACACTCTCCTTCTCATCCCTTGTGTTGGTGCAAGGCCTGAGTGCTCTGGCAGCTTGGTCCCCGTCCTGCTGTGTGTCAGTGCTGTGAGCACAGGCAGGGACAGGCAATGGGCACTGCTGTGACAGAGCTGGGCTCACAACAGCCTTTCCAGATAGAAAGGTGATCTCCTAGGGGCAGGGCCTGAAGGTTTAGGTCTTCTTAGAAACCTTCTCTCAAGAACATGCCCACAGAAGTGGCCACAGGTACAAACCCCGGGGCTCCGCTGAACAGTGTGTGTGTGCAGGGCTGGCACTCAGCAGTGTCCTCTCACAGCCAGGCCTCCTGCCAGAGACCTGCAGGACCAGCAGAGCAGGGGCTGGGCTGTGCCCCTGTGCACTGGACTCCCAGGGCAATTGTCATGGGCTGGCCCCTCACAACCACCATTTCCAGCACTGGCCTCTCACCCCAGCTCAGAGTTCTTTGTCCCTCCATGGAATTACACTGAATGAATAGGTCAGAGGTCCATGTTTGCATTGTACAGATGAGATCTGAGCATGCACATCATGTAAGTGAGGCGATATGAACCCAAGTCAGTACAAACACCATCAACTATTCCTTGTGGTTCCATGAAGGCCTGTGATACAGATTTATTGAAGTCAACATCATGTTGAGACTAATATGTCATAGGAAACCACCAGAATGCAGCACATGGATGTGCTTCCTTGAGCCAATGTCCATTCCTGATGATGAGGGACATCAAAGATAAATGTAGAACATGGTGACACACCATAGGGCTGAGGTGCCTCCCATCCTTTGGGAATAGGAACAGGAGAGCAGAGGGACACTGTGACTCCGCCTTTGTGCATAAAAGGAAAAGTGTCTGTCCCTGAATATCTCAATGTGTTTTAAGAATCCATGAGGCCAGCTCAGATGTGGACACCTGACAGAACCCTGATATTTCTGTGTGTGACTCCAGGGACAAACCCCAGTGGCACAGTGAGATTCATCTCAACTGCCTTGGACAGGCTCATTGCAAGTGTCCCTGATTGCTGTATCACCTTTGCCATCTTCATGCCATGCTGTTCTACACAGTCCTACACCTGCTCCTCTTTCTCTGTGGGAAATCCTGGATTGTGTTCTCAAAAGTACAAAAATAATCAGAGAGGATCAGAGGTCCCTCAGAAAATCAGATGTCAAACCCATCTTCAGGAATGGCAGGAAGGAGAACTGGGAGAATGACAGGCTGCTCAGCCTACGTCTGTCGCTGGGAGGGTGACGAGTCACATTCTACTGCAGCCATGTCCAGGCAGTTGTAGGACAAGGAAGGGATTGCTGAACCCAGACGGGCAGGGGAAAGAAAGGCACGTTGTGTACATGGAGTTTTGCAAGGCCCCAGACATGGTCTCCTGCGGTGGCCTTAGAGCAGCTTGGGGAGATCTGGGATAAAGATGCGGATGTTGTGATGGGTGGGAAGTTGGCTGGATGACCAAGCCCAAATACCATCAGTGGTACAAAGTCCTGTGTTTAGTCGGTTTCTAGTGGCATCCCTCAGTGATAAGTACTGGGGCCAACACTGTTGAATGTCTTTATTCTGCCACTTCATCGTGTCATGGAGCACATTTTCAGCTCCTTTGTGGATGATGCAAAGCTGGACAGAGGCCTAGAACAACCTCACCTGGTGGACCCTGCCTTGAGCAGGAGAGTGAGACAAGATGATGTTCAGGGCTCTCTTCAAACCTGAGTTATTCTACGGTTCAATGAATCTTTACCTTGGAGAGGTATTTAAAGACAGAATATGTAGTCCTTACCAGTTAAAAGAATGAACTCTGCCTGCAATTGCTAACCTAAAATATGTAAATCCTCTCAGTTTTGGTCAGTCTGCTCCTATAACAAAGGTAAAAGTGACTTTTAAAACACCTAATCAGAACCTGCAAAGAGTACTGTCTACTCTGGAGCCTGCACAATTAGTTGAGTCTTGTTTCAACATCTGTCTCAAGACTGTTACATAAAGGGTCCTTTAGCTGAACTTTGTTCCTTATATGCTCCTTATAATAGTAAAATACACATCCCTAGGATGGGAGCTCCAGGCTCAGCCCGGGACCCTTCCTCAACAAGCATGTGTGGTGATAAAATTATTATGTAACCAATATGTCAATGTGTAAACACTTGGCTCTTTAGGACTGCTGGGAGGGTCTGAATGAAGGGATAATATTTGTATATAATAGATGTTCGTTCTCTATCTGTTGTGCTGTCTTTATTCCAGCATCCAGACTTGCAGAACTCTGTAATAAACAATATCTCATTTCTGGGTGTGGGATTGGCTTTTCACTTTGGGTAGAGAATTCACAAGTAGCAACCCGGAAAAAGGAAAATAACCAAAAAGTAAGAGAAGCATGGGAGGACATAGAGAAGCTGTCAACATTTCACCTTGCTGTAAAGAATGCTTCTCCTCTCAGATCTTTAGTAGGAAATAGATTTGATCAATTTGATAAAACAAGCATACTTTTATCTAGTCAGGCCATGAGTTATAAGGAGGGTGATGGATGGGTATGGGATTATGAGGTCACTTGTGTCTCCAACACTCATAACTGAGTTGGAGGACTTTGACTGTGAAGGGGACAGTGAGATCAGTTCTGTCTCTGGAGGTGACAGCGCGGAAACAGGAATAGAGCTGGGAAGGTATCTCTGCCTGAGTACACACAGGTCCTACCCAGGAAGAGCCCTTGGAGATGGGTTGTCATGTCCATCCCACCTGAGAACATGAAGGGACAGCAGCAGGGACACGGTCGTGTCTATGAGAGAAGCTGAAAGACCAGCAGCAATCCTGGGATTTAAAAGATCATGGTGAGGTTACTTGTCTTGCATCAAGTAAAAGACCTCAAGGAGCCTAATGGGTTGGGTTACCTGCATGAAGGGAAGCTTATGAGATGGTTGAGCTTTCCTTGATAATAGGAAAAAGCAGAAGACGGGAAAAAAAAGTCAGAAAGTGCAACTTGGAAGGTGAGGACTGGGTATCAGGAGGAAGGGCAGTGCTACGGTGCAAAAGGTCACCCAGAGGGAGCTGGATCAGCCCATGTTTTGTGTTCCAAAGAGCAGCCAGTGAGGGTGCAGACACAGCAGTGAAGGTGCAGAAATGCTGGGGTGAGAGCAGGTGGGGAAGCCAGATGGGTGTTTTCTGTCTGCAGGGAAAGAGCCTGGAGGTCATGGCTTCTCCTTTCTGCGTCAGAAAGCAAACCAGGGGGTTTCTCAGCATCAGAGCTGAAGAGAAGACTAAAAGGTGACCTCATGGTGGCTACAGCTTCCTCACGAGGTGAGAAGGAAGGGAAGGTACTGATCTCTTCACTCAGGGGACCAATGACAGCACCCAAGGGAAAGGAAGAGAGACGTGCCAGGGGAGGGTCAGTTGTACATGAGGAAAAGGTTCTTCACCCAGAGGTGCTGGACACTGAACAGGCTCCCAGGGAGGTGTCACGGCCCCAACCTGACAGTGTTCAAGAAGAGACTGGACAACGTCCTCAGACACACGGGGTGACCTGTGGGGTGTCCTGTGCAGGGACAGGAGTTGGACTCCATGATCCTGGTGGGTCCCTTCATGGGGTCCCAAACACCCTATTGGGTTTTGCTTCTGCCTTTCACTTCATTAGGGGTTTGTTCATTCTTTCAGTAGCTGCAGTTCAGGATCATGGCAGCAGAGGGCTCATTAACATCAAAAATGCTCTTACAAGCCAAGGCTCTGTGCAGCATTTTCCTAGAGGCTTCGAGTCTGCTGTGGATGATTAGAGAGATTTCAGGAAGAGCCAAACAGAGAGCATGTCCATAAAAAAGAGCAATAAAGCAGTATTTCTTCTATTTCCTTCCCCCCTCTCCCTCGGCCACATTTCTGGAAGAGTTGGTATCAGCAATCTCCAATTTTTATTGATCTGGAGCATTTACTGATGAAGACAAAACAATATGACTGTAAGGTGAGTACCTGATGCAGTACTTGAGACAGGAGACAGGCCAGAACAGCTCAAGAGGAATCATACTCCTCTGGACCAAGAGGTGGTTGTACCTGGGAATTTCAGGTGCCATAACACAGCGATATTTGTGTTCAGGGAGCTGGTCAAATGACCCATCTCCTGTTCTTTAATGGTGTCTGAGTAACCCCTGACTTGAGCCCCATCCACTGCTGGGTGTTCTCCAGACTCCCGCCTTCAGGAACAAAGTCGCAGGAGACCTTGCTGCTGAAGGTGGAGGCAAAGAAGCCATGGAGAACCTCAGTCCTGTCTGATTATACTCGTATGAAGTTCACCAGCAGGCCCATGATCGCCCTGTCTATTCTTTTTTTTTTTTTTTTTTGTAAGGAAGCTGTATCAGCTCATCTTGCTGCCCTCAGCCTCCCCTTTAGGTATCAAGTCCAGGGCAACTTTGGAATCATCTCTGCATCTGTGACCAAGGTTTCTAAATTCCTCCTTTGCAGCTTCCCCTGCTTCCACCTCCTCTGTGCTGCCTTTGTGCCCTGGAGCTCCATTAGTTCAGAGAAGCAGCCTCACAAGATAAATGCTTCTTTTTATGGGTACTCGGAGGGATCATTCTTGTGCTTGGAGCAGCCTGTCCTATAAGGCTGATCAGATTTCCTGAGCTCCTTCACCCTCCATGACTTTACCACATCACCACCTCTACCTGTCATCCCCCAGTATGTCAAAGTGTTCTCCTCTGGAGCCCCCCAGCCTGTGCTCTGCTGCTGGTCTTCCTCCCTCCCCTCTGGTGCCTGGGACCCCACTGTGTCCTGGTCACAACAGCCAAGGTGGACACTCATGTTCACATCCCTCACCAGCACTTCCTTCTTCGTTGGTACCATATCCAGGTGAGCATCACCCTTGTTGGCCCATCAGGCAGCTCTCTTAAGCATTTGGCCCAAGATCCTTTGGACTGTTGGCACCTGCAGCCAGTGACTGCCACGGCAATTACAGTTCCCCATAGGAACCTGCTCATTGACTGGAGACTTTCATGCGTTGCTGAAAGAAGATCTTTACAATTTCTTCTTCACGATCAATTATTTTGTAACATCGAATGCACTGTCACCCTGTGCTGGGTTTATGGCAAAGTCTTGGAACGGGGGGTGGGTGTGGGTGTGCTACAGTTGTCACGTCTCTGAGAAGACAACAGGAGACTGAAAATGTCAGATAGAGCCGATTTCAGTTGGCTCCAAGATGGACCCACTCCTTGCCAAATCTGAGCCACTCAGTGATGCTGGCAGCACCCCTGTGATATTGTATTTGAGAAAGGGTAAAAAATGCTGCACAACAGCAGGTGGGAGAGAGGAGGGAGGAGATGTGAGAGAAAAGCACTGCAGACACCAAGGTCATATCCCATAGGACCCAAGCAGGTCCCTCAGCAGGCCAAAGCTTGCTCTCCTGAAATCCTGCTCTTTGCCTTGTTATCATCTCCCAGGAGCCTCAGCTTCACTTTCACATCCCTGACTGTTCCATCCTGACCAACTCTTTGTGGTTTGTAAGTGTGAAGTCCCACAGGGCACCTCACCCACTGACTCCTCAGTCACCCGTGTCATTGAACTCCAAACCCTCCTGGATGATGGTGCCTTGCAGATATTGGGATATCTCGGGTCTGCCACAATGACACGGCCCTGGAAACATGAGGCTTCTTTCATTTGTCTGAAGGAGACCTCATCTAATTCCTCTTCCTCATCAGTGAGTCAGTAGCTGATGTCCAGTGACCACAACATTGCCCATGTTGTTCTGCCCTCTCATGCTGACTCCTCAACGTTCAGCTGACATTGTCTGTCCCCAGGCTGAACTTCATGCATACCTGCTGTTCTCTCACAAGAAGGGAGTCTCCACCTCTGATGCCTGTGAGGAGACACCTTGTCCTTCTAGCACAGGGGCCTCATGGCCTCCTTGTCCCCAGCCAAGAACCTGGGAGGTGTGGGACCCGAGTCCTGCCCTTGGTCCTGCACAGCCCCAAATCACACTGTTCCAGGAAGGGTCCTGTGCAACGTGGGAGGTACAGGATCTGCCTTCCCAGGGCTGGGGGTCAAGGCTTGGCCCGTTGGTTAATGAAACACACCCAGGTTTACTCAGCATTAGAGAGACCTTTACTTTGCTTTTCCTGAGCTGTCATCTCTGCCTCCATTTTTCTGCTCTAACCAGACCCTGGGGATGGTTTCTCAGTTGTGCCCCTCAGGGGGACCCATTAGCATTACAAGAAACTTTGGAGTTTGAATCTGAATTTGACTTCTTGAGAAGTTGCATCAACTCCACCTCAGGGTCCTAGGTCCATGGACTCAGCACCAAACACACCAGAGGGGTCATTAAAGTGCCTTGGGCTGCTCCTGTGCTGCTGAGCTGGGCTGGGCTCCTGGGACAGAGGGAGCTCCTGGCAAGCGGCAGCGCTGCAGAGAGACAGCTCTGCCCAGGAGTAGCCCCTCTGCACAGCGCAGCAGGGCTGAGGGCTCTGCCTGGGGATCTCAGGGAGACGAGCAAGGCAGAGAGAGATGAAAGGTGGTCAGGATTGGGAGGACGACTGAGAGCTCACTGGAGGAGAAACCTTTGCAGCCCTTGCCATGGTAAGTCTCTGGGTGCAGGGCAATGCAGCTGTAGCTCCTGGAGGCATCTGCTAAAACTGGCACAGGCACAGCTGGTGAGATCTGTAAGGAGGGGGCTCTTGTCAGGCAGTGTTGAACAGCTGTGAAGCCAGGTGAGCACCCAGGGGTGCCCAGGGCTGTCCTGCACAGCAGGGTCCCTGCACCACAGGGTTATGCCAGGACAGGGACTCTGCCGCCTGCCAGGGTCAGTGCTCAGCCTGCCCAGGGAGATCCCAACAATACTGAGGAGAGAAAATGTGGGTGAAAGGAGTAAATTCTATACGGCAGGAAATGCTTTTCTGCTGCGGTGCTGTGTGGGTCAGGGCTGCTCACAGATCCAGAACAACCCCAGCATCTTTCCAAGGGGATGACTCAAGGAGAAGAGCAATGCAAGGATTACCAGACAGATAAGGAACTTTCCTGAGCCTGTCTTTTCATTTTCCTCTATCAAGGGGTGGGGGGTGCAGGAAAACATAAAATGAAAATGAGCTCTCATGCTTAAACAAGTCACTGAGACTCCTGAACTGCAACTCTGAGTGATCAGCACATCTGCCAGAAGGCTCATAACATCCCTTCACCACCCCTCTGCCTGTGCACAGCACCTGCATCACCTTGGCTGGACCCGTCAGCCTAGTCTGACCTGTCCTGTTTTCCAGCCTGCAAACAGGAAGATGCCCCCAGGCAGTGCCCTGGGAACAGGCAGGATCTGTAGGGCCAGGGGGAGGGCACAGAGGTTGGGATGGGGTCTGTGAGCACTGACAGGGAAGAGACATGGACAGGGAAACACCTCCCAGGGGGAGAATCTCCAGGCAGCAGGGAAATGATCAGAAATGGGAGGAAACTAAACCCGGAATTGTTATGAAAGGGAGAACAGAGAAAAGTGCCTGTGATCCCCTGCAGTGCAGATCCCTCCTGTGAGCAGCCCCCTGGCCTCCTCTCCCACCCAGCAAAGCCTCTGCCCTCAGGGCCAGGGGCTCCAAGGCATGAAGCAGCTCCTGTGCAGCCAGAGCTCCAGTTCCTCTGCAGAGCACAGGGGCTGAGAGCAGCTGCCCGGCAATGTTGGTGTCTGGGAGGTGGCTGCACAGCTGGGGAAGGGTGACGCTGTCTGAGTGCCCGGCTGCCTCTGCCCTGGCCTCTCTCACACCCACCCTCACCGCATTGTCCTTCTTGCTCCCCTGCTCTGGGTCACTGCTGTTGGGATCTTGTTCTTGCTCTCAGGCTCTCTGGGGGTGGGAGTTTCAGCTGCAGAGTCACAGCGTGATCTTGTGGGTCCTTTCCTGCAGGTGTGTCCATGGGAACATGTGTCCCAGCTTTGCTCTGCTCTGTGGAGCTGTGGGTAATGCAGTCTGTGGGGCTGGGGAATGAGCCATGTGTGTCTTGGGCTAAACATGGGGTGCTGAGACCTTAGGAAAGGTTGGGCATGTTGCTCTCTGAGGTGGATCCCTGTGCTCTCAGCAATGCCTGGTGGCTTTTCAGGGTAACATGGGAGTGTGATCAGTCTCCATCTCAGAAAGACGCCAGCCCAGGGCAGCTGGAGCAGGACAGAGGGACAGAGCAGCTGCTCTCACTCTGCACTGACCCACAGGCATCCTCCGGTCTCGCAGGACTCGCTCTGTTCTCCCTGAGTGCACCAGAAATGCTGCACGTTTCTGACACCCAAGAACACTCCCCAGGGTGGGAGGGCAGAAGGAGCTGTAGAAACACCAAACCTCTCCAACTCAGTTTCTCAGGCCTGGGGGTACAGATGCTGACAGTCCCTTCTGCACCAGGAGCGGTTCCAGCTGACACAGCTGAACCCCAGCACTGGCCCCTGCCCCACCCAATCACACAGGGTCAGTCTGACTCCTCAAGAGCCCCTGGGCAGAGACCCTGCTCTTCATTGCACACTCATCAAGCACCGACGAGGGCTCCAGCCAGGACGTTCTCCTGAAAAATAAAAGTGTCTCTTTCTGGGAGGGTGTTTTGGAAGCGGCTTTGGTTTTTCCCAGAGAAGTCTCATCTTTTCCTCCTATGACAGGTCACATACCCACAGGCAGCAAATGTCCAACAGCAGCTCCATCACCCAGTTCGTCCTCCTGCTGTTCACAGACACACGGGAGCTGCAGCTCTTGCACTTCTGGCTCTTCCTGGGCATCTATCTGGCTGCCCTTCTGGGCAACGGCCTCATCATCACCACCATAGCCTGTGACCGGCACCTCCACACCCCCATGTACTTCTTCCTCCTCAACCTCACCCTCCTTGACCTGGGCTGCATCTCTACTATTCTCCCCAAGTCCTTGACCAACTCCCTCTGGAATACCAGAGCCATCTCGGTTTTGGGATGTGCTGCACAAGTCTTTATGTTTCTCCTTTTTATTGCAGGAGAGTATTATATGCTAACCATCATGTCCTACAACCGCTACGTTGCCATCTGCAAACCCCTGCACTACGGGACCCTCCTGGGCAGCAGAGCTTGTGTCCACATGGCAGCAGCTGCCTGGGCCACTGGGTTTCTCAATGCTCTGCTGCACACGGCCAATACATTTTCACTGCCACTGTGCAAGGGCAATGCCCTGGGCCAGTTCTTCTGTGAAATCCCCCACATCCTCAAGCTCTCCTGCTCACACTCCTATCTTAGGGAAGTTTGGCTTCTTGTGGTCAGTGCCTGTTTAGCATTTTCGTGTTTTGTGTTCATTGTGTTGTCCTATGTGCAGGTCTTCAGGGCCGTGCTGAGGATCCCCTCTGAGCAGGGACGGCACAAAGCCTTTTCCATCTGCCTCCCTCACCTGGCCGTGGTCTCCCTGTTTGTCAGCACTGCCATGTTTGTGCACCTGAAGCCCAACTCCATCTCTTCTCCTTCTGTGGATCTGGTGGTGTCTGTTCTGTACTCGGTGGTGCCTCCAGCAGTTAACCCCCTCATCTACAGCATCAGGAACCAGGAGCTCTAGGATGCCCTGAAGAAACTGATCACTGGATTCTCTCAAAATAAATGACCCTGCATTGAAATGTTTGTCTGAGATCTTTCTTCTGTGTGGAAAGATGGAGCAAACAGTTCCAGCAGAGCAGCTCTGCCAGGCAGCACCAGCCTTGTTCTTTCCAGAATCCTTCTCTTTCCACTCCCACACTCTCCTTCTCAGCCCTTGTGTTGGTGCAAGGCCCGAGCGCTCCCAAGGCTTGGTCACCGTCCTGCTGTGTGTCAGTGCTGTGACCAGGACAGGCGATGGGCACTGCTGTGACAGAGCTGGCCTCAGAACAGCATCTCCATCAGCAAGGGGATCTCCTTAGCACAGTGCCTGAAGGTTTAGATCTTCTTCCAGAGCTGCTTTAAAGAACATGCCTGAGGAATAGACTCTGAAGATGCTTGTTGCTTTGCTTGTTTCTCTGTGGACTCAGTGTGGTGGGATCAGGGTCCCAGTGTGGCTTTTGAGGGACTTCAAGCTGTTTATTCAGATGTTGCTTGTTGGTGGCCAGCACCCACACAGATGGTGAATAAGGCAGGGTCCCTCTGAGCACCCTCCATGGCCACCCAAGAGTTTGTGTGGGAGGTTGTTAGTAGCAGTGACCACCATCAGCTGGGGCTGCCTCCCAGCCTGACCAGTATGGCCCCGCAGAGTCATCACAGCCCGGGCACCACAGCCCACTTGATCTACAGAGCAAAACCCCCAGCTCGGGGCTGTGGGGAGCATGGGGACAGGGGGCAGGAATGGCAGCCAGGCCAGTGCAGGTGTATTCTCCTTGGGCAAAGGCTTTGTGGGGAGATGGGATGTCCCAGGTGAAGAGCAGGACACAGTGTGTGTGCAAGAGAGACATGCAAACAGTCTGTCATGCTGCCAGGTGCCAGCTTGGGGCTGTTGCCTCTTGCAGCCACCATTTTGATCACTGTCCTCTCACCACAGCTCAGAGAGCTTGTTCTTCCCCCCATGGAAGGACAGCAGATGACTAGGTCAGAAGTCCAGGTGTGCACTGAGGGGACATGTGAGCATCCACATCCTGTGTGGGGAGAAATGAACCCAAATGAGCACAAATGCCATCAGCTATTTGTGTGGGGGCCATGGAGGCCTGTGGGGTGGTGTATCAATGTTACTTCATGTTGAAACTGACTTCCCCAAGAAACCACCTGAATGCAGTACTGGAATGTGCTTCCTTGAACCAAGGTCAGTGCGATCTCCCTGGAGACCCGATACAGCTCCACCACCCAGACCCAGCTGCTGCCCAGTTTTGTGACTGACAGCGGCACCATCTCTGCTCACAGACATGTTAGGATTATTTCCTGCAACTCTCGCATGTACTGTTTGCATTTTAGAGCCATTTGTCCCCTCCCTGTTCACATGGGCATCGCATGAGTGCATCACTGCTCTCTACCCCAGTGTAGACAGGCACAAGGTCTTCTCCACCAGCTCCTCTAACCTCACCAGTGCCACTGTTTTCTACAGCACTCTCATCCTTGACTGTGGGATGCCCAGAACAGCCCTCACAAGACAGTTTGACACAGGTTTTTTTCTACACCATCCCCACATCCCTGCTCAATCCCCTCATCCACAGCTTAAGGACCAGAAAGGTTGAGTACAAGTGAGGCATTGAGAAAAATGGTCAGGAAAGCTTTGAGGTGCACAGAGAGCCCATCAACATGTTGGCCTGCTGCTCTCTTCTGAACAGGCCCAGAGGACCTGGACAGCATTTGCTGTGTCCCAGAAACTCGCCTGGAAGGTTGAAATATAGAGAAAACTTTTGGTGTGGGAAGGGACAGACAGGTGCTGGTGGAACTGGCTGGTGTGACCGTGAGACATCTCTCCAACATCTCAGAAAAGTCCTGGCTCTCAGGGAGGTTGCATGGTCTTCTGAGAAAGAAAATATCCAAAATGACTTATCATAGAATCAGAGAATAATTGTGGTTGGAAGAGACCCTTAAGATCATCGAGTCCAACCATAACCTAAATCTGGCATTAAACCGTGTTCCTAAGAACCTCATATATCTGTCTTTTAGACACCTACAGGGATGGTGACTCCACCACCTCTCTGAGCAGTGTGTTCCATTGCTTCCAAACCTCTTGGTGAATAAATGTTTCCCACTATCCAATCTGAATGTCCTGAGGCCATTTCCTCTTGTCCTGTCACTTGGTACTTGGCAGAAGACACCCTCCATGCTCCAACCTCCTTTCAGATAGCTGTAGAGACTGATAAGGCCTCTCCTCAGCCTTCTTTTATCCAGACTCAATCCCCCA